>NC_081435.1:63508336-63852086 GCF_949786415.1 Peromyscus eremicus | reverse complement strand
TAAAGTAACTAGGTAAAGCTCTTGAGTAAAACTTCCAACAGAAACTGGCAAGCTAGACATTCCTACTGAAACACTTTATTCCAATGGTAAATGGGCTCATTTTAATTTTCACTTTTCCATTTTAGCCCACTTTTATGCAATTAACCATTAAAAGTGAGTCATTTGTACAAACATGTCACTTACATGATGCAGTGTGATTAAATACTGCCAATAACAAGCCAACAGAGACAAGATCTCTCGTGAAAACTTACGTTTTAAAGCAGAGGACAGAAACCTCAAGCTGAAGTTCACCAAGCATGGCCTCCATAGCAAACTGCCGTTAGGCAACTGGTTAAAGACTGGCAATTTGCTACTTTCAAACACACAGGCAGCACTCAATTTCAGAGTTCCCTAACACATTTCAGCCATGCAAATCAACAATTAGCACTTTCACATGCATAGAGGCTACAGGTGTAATGTAGCATACTGCACCCCAGAGCGCCCCATCCTCAGCTGACGTCCCTCATGACCATGTTCCTGACTGCTCAGCAGCAGTCTCAGCTCACAAACACAAGGCATCTGTGGCGTTTACCTCCAGGCACCTAGACTGTTATCAGATGTGGTCTTTATGGTAGCTTGTGGTCCTTAGTCTTGTGCTCAGCACCTCCGATGGCCACTTAGTAAGTAATGTCTGGGTTTCTTGCATGGTCAACAGCACAAGGTTTGTTCCAAGACCTCATGCTGACCAACTCCAAGTCATTCCCTAAACTGAGTGAATCCTTAACAATGCACTCACAATCTACTTCCTGAACCATACATTGTTCAGAAACACCTTTTCTTTGCTCTGGGATCACATTTCTTTTCAATTTTACAACTTTTATAGTAATAAACAGTATTATGAGGCAGAGAGTGTCAAAACAAAAAACTAAAACCACCGGCCAGGTTACAATCTCAAATTCTATTTACTATTATGGCAACATTCTACCCCCAAGCTTCACCAGGAAAATGCTTGGTCTATCATTGACTTACCCTTGAACTTATTACTTAAAGCCAGACTCAATGACCTTGACGTCTATTAAATGTGTTTAAGAATACAAATGCTATAGTCCTAATATGTGCAATGAAGCATGAACGTTTTTTCAACAAAATGGTCAGTTAAAGGGTTTTTACAAATATCCACACAGCTATTCACTGAAGAAGAGATTCCACTGAAGAAGAGATTCCTATCTGTGACCTTCTCAATTTTAGGAGGACTTTATTATTTTGGTGAAAATAAGTCTGTCAAAATGAAGCTGGAGCTCATGAGATGATGGGAAGGAGCCTGGAGGAATGGTGGAAGGGAAGGAGGAAAACCACAGTGCTCCTAAGTTCTTATTCTCTGTGTGTCTAAGTGTGGGCACATGTGGAAGTCAGAGATCAACTGTAGTCAGTTTTCACCTTTATGTGAGTTTGGGGAACGGACTGAGTTCAGGTCTAGGTTTGCACAGGAGAGGCTGTTACCTACTGAGTCCTCTTGCCAGCCCCCCCCCCCCCCCCCAGTATATGCCTAACAGCTAAAGCAGTCTTCACCCCACCTCTTGGACATGTGTAGTATTCAACAATAGTTTCACCAGATGACATCAACCTATGCTTACTTCTGCTTCCTGTACTAAAGGAATTCAATTTACACGGCAGAAAGAGGGATGTACAAGCAGGAAGCACCCAAATATATAGCTTAATGGCTCTCCATGTTCTTGGGCCCCTTCATACACAACATGGCCACAGAGTCTCCAGAGAAGCAGCAGTACAGTAGGCTGGTCAACAGGGAGCCTAAGGTTGGGAGGGTCACTCCACAGTCAAGTTACCTCAAGAATTGCTGCAGCAAGTGTCTTTTACACTGTTAATAGTTAGATGCTACAGCAAGCCCCACCCCACCCCACCCCCACCCCCGAGACAGGGTTTCTCTGTGTAGTTTCGGTGCTTGTCCTGGATTTCACTCTGTAGACCAGGCTCCCTCTGCCTCCCAAGTGCTGGGATTAAAGGCGTGCGCCACTACTGCCCGGTGACTACAGCAATTTTAATAGTAAACCAGTGTAAGTTTTTCTCCCAATAAAAAAGAGTTAAACTATATTAATGCTGTTCACTGCCAAATAGGGTTGTGCACCTCAGCTTTTCAGGTTTTCTTGATTTGAAGTATGGTTAAAATGACTTGCAGTGTCCACAAGTGAGGAAAATACAGACTCGGCGACCGAAGTATGGCTCAACCAGAACGCTTCTCAATTATTTCATGATTATCATGATATAAGATTAGGATCTCTAGTACTTCTCAAGGAGGGAGGTCTTAAAAAAACAAAACAGAAACTCAAGCGTGCGTGCGCATACACACACACACACACACACACACACGCACAAAAACACACACACACACACACGCACGCACGCACGCACGCACGCAGAGTTATGGGGTTTTTTTTTGTTTTTGTTTTTTTTTGGTTAAATGTATTTTCAGGGTGAACTTGAATTTCACCATTTTTGTTTAAAATGTAAATGTTACCTATGATCCCTAATTTGCCACAGGCAAACTGAAACTAAAATGTCTAACTAGTACTGTGCAGTGTGTTTTGGGTAAACAGGGCCAACCTCTCTGAGAAAGGGACAAGGTAAGTTTTTTTGTGTCACAATTAAAAAAAATATATACACACACATACTCTTAAGATCATACTTGCATATGTAAAATCCACATTTTTGTATTCACATAATTTAGACAGTAGATACCAAAATGTAATCACCGCAGAAAAAAAGGCCACCTTATACTAAAATCAAAACAAATCTGATCCCATGACATGGAAAATAACTCCAATGTTTCTTTTAATGCTAGGAAAATTGACCACCTTCCAATGGCAACAGTACTGTTCACACAGGTAGAGAGCAAAGGCAGAAAGGGAATGCACAGAGCTCGATAAAAACGGACCAGAATCACAGAACATTTAGGCAACATTTTCTTAAGCAGAACTATTTCTTTAATACATTAAATAGACTAAATATTTGGTGTGGATGGGAAATAAGTATTTCACAATTTTAACTTGAAACCACCTGTAATAAAGCCTTAGCTCATGGTTCAGTTAAAAAAACAACCCCATGCCATTGCCTGACAATGTTAAGAGAAGGCTTACAAGTAACACACATAACATCTCCATCACAGTGCGCAGAGACCAGCCACGGAGGATCACCAGAAACAGCACAGGAGTCACGTCGGCCATACTATTACCAAGTCCACGGCGTCTTAGAAAACCCTTGATCCCACGCTCAGTCTAGCTGGCAAGCACCTTGAGAGTAGGAGGACGTAAGACTTGAGAGCAAAACTCTGTCAGGACACTGATTATTTCACCTGCTTTTGGCTGACACATTTAAGTAATTTTAAGACAACATTCACCAAAAAGAAACACAGTATCACATTCTGGCTTCTTGAGCAGGACAGACTGGGAAATAGTCCAAGCTATTTCCCTTATGAGAGGAAATCTATACTCACATTGTTTCCATGTTACACCTCATAAGGACACAAAATGTACTCACCCCTAAACAGATCCATAGCTATCTAGTTGCCTCTTTGCATTTTTCTGTTTCCATTTCTCTTTTCCAACCAACTCTGTTTGCTACTTTTGTTATTTATTAGAAATCTTAGATTGCATTCACAGTAATAAGTGATTAGAGGGCACATAGGTCAATCCTGGAAATACTGACAGTCACGAGGCAACCCACTGCAGTATCAATTATAATGACATTGACATGAGAATAAATCCTGAGGATACCTACGGTGGACGACTCTTCCCAGGACCCCTGGGGCTTACTTTGGTCTAGCACTGAGCCTTGCACATCTGGCACACTTGTCCGGGCATGGCAGGTCACCTTTCCTTAGCACGCCTGGAGAAAATACTTTCCAAGTACATAAGGCTCCTCCGTAAGGACATCAGGCTTTTGGTTCTCTTGCTAAAGGCTACTTCCTCCAAACTGGCTGACTGCTGGAAACGCAGGACCACCCCAGGGCCAGTTAACACCTAGCAGTAGTGCACCGCACTTTATACTCTTGAGACTCACTTTCAGACCAGACGTCCTGAGTCTCCTGCCCTGTCCAGTTACATAGTGTCTTACCATATGCTGAGATTTTCTGAGCCAAATGAATGTTCCAGTTCCTTCTATCTTCTTCTATCCTTTTAAAACATGAAAACCTTCAAGGCCAGCCATTCCCACATTCTTGTTTCATAGATGAAGACAGCCAACGGAAAGCATTAGCAAAGATCTAGCGATGCTGCCGTACTGTGCTCTCGGGAAGCTTGGCCCTGGGGGGAGGGAGCATCAGCACTCTCTGTGCTTTCTGATTTGGCTTCCTGCAGAGCTGCAGCCCCAGCCACTGTGGGTTCTCTTGGTTTAGCCCACTACAAAGTTTTGCATTTTATAGATCGCTGCCACCAATGAAAAAACAAAGAGTCCAACACTTATGCCTTAAACATTAGGGTCAAGAAAAGCATAACTGGAGTCTGAGGTAAAGCTGGTCAAGTGTGTGCCCAATCTGCATTTTGCCAAGAAATAGGCTGGATATGTATATGTACACACAGACGGGTAAATTCACAGGCCAGAGGCTGAATCTGGTGTCTTCCAAAAATTGGTTACTTTTAAATTAAGAATTCATGCATGTTACCTAAATGCTACATTTAATTATTCTCCTGACTGAAACCATTATCTGTGAACTACATTCCTGGGGGGAGGATAAACATGCACCACCCAAGCACTGTCCCTCTGCAGCCTGTTTCTAAGCCACATCAGTCCACAGATGTCAACACTGAGAGTGGCAGAGAGACATTTTCTTAGGGACTTTCCCCAGGAAGAAGACTTCTGTAAGCTTCCATCCCACAGACAAAATGCTCCCAAAGCCAACCCTCTGCTACAACACTGCAAAGGGCCCAACTTAATACAGCCTTTATTAATGGACATCATCTAGTGACCAGCACTGTAACCAGCCAGGACCTTAAAGCCACAGCTGGAAGGGAAGTGGAACCATCCGTGTGTTTCCATAACTCTAAAGCTTTACATTTGTTCTTAAATAATTATGTTGTGGATTTGATTGCTCAATGATTATTGTAAGTCAGAACTGGGGAGCAAATTCTTATCTTCCACCCAAAAATAGTGAACCAGAAATTTTTGAAAAGTTTTCTTTTTTTAAAGAAGGCAGGTTGGGGGGCTGGAGAGATAGCTCAGTGGCTAAGAGCACTGGCTGCTCTTCCAGAGGACCCAGATTCAATTCCCAGCACCTACACGGCAGCTCACAACTGTCTGTAACTCCAGTCCAGTTCCAAGGGACCCAACACCCTCATACAGGCAAACCAATGTACATGAAACAAAAATAAATCATTAAAAAAAATTTAAAAAAGAAAAAAAAGGAAGGCAGGTCATTTTTTCTCAAAACAAAGAAAACCAAATAAAAAAATTTATCATCCCATGTATAGAATTAATGAGCCCATCTCACCTCTATTATCCTTTCTTCCCAGGGGTCCTGTATCTCAAGCATTTATGAGACTCTGGGTCCACTCTACGACTCACAAGAGCAAGCCAAGGAACACTGAGGTGTTAGTATACAGAGGCCCAGAAGCCTTAGAAAATCACTTCTATTGACCACAGGCTAGACAGTCAGGCCTGAACCACCTTCATTTAGGCGAGCACCAGGTACAGGGAGCTTGACCTCGTGATGATACTTCCTGTCTCTGCAGCAGCAGTCCTCATGGGAGAAACAAATGAAGAACAAGCTGCCACATTATTCCAAAGTCAACCCTCAGCACTGGGTGTAAAGGGTAGGGAAGAGGACTAGGAAAGCTTTACTGGTGGTAATGAACTTCTCATGGTTTTTACCACAGAAACTAAACATCAGCATTCCAGCTGAACTGTCAAATTGGACTGTGGTAGACTTCATTTTAAATACACTGATTGAGTCATAATGGATAATAGAGGATAATGTCTATAAGCAAATGAGGAATGTCTTTACTGGGATCTGAGATTTAAACAATGTAACCACCATCATTGTTAAGATGACACCACTGTTAGTTTTTCTGAGGGTATATGTGTGTATACATTCATACATATATATGAAAACTTAAAAGGTTTGAGGCAGCTCTCATATACATATAAGCTAGCTATACTGTCCAAGATAAAAATCTCTACTCAAAGAAGTCACACAAACATGAAACCAGGTCTTATCACAACAGCATTCATGAGATTAACTCAGTATTTTCTGGCTGCAAGTACATAAATTACATTCCAAGAAATAACCTGTCCCTCAATCTCCTCAGACAAAAGGTAGTCTGAATAAATAAATCAAGGAGACTTGAAAAGAGAAAAGGCCCCAACAGCAGGGATCTGTCTCTCTGAAGACCACACACCATCATCACCGATTGTACTAAAACTGACACTTCAGAATGCCCCCAAACAGGAATGAGATGCTGTTACCATCTAAATTATAATAAACAATACCTGAAAATTTGCTGCTCGTCAGTCACAAGGACATTTAACGGTGCAAAATTCCAGAGCCACTTGTACGATTAGCACAGCAGACCAAGGACTACTAGCTTCCTGCAGACGTGCACAGTCCTAAGGGGAGGACGAGGGATGCGAACACACAAGAACCGCAGGTGATAGAGGGCGGGATCAAGGGAGCCTGGGGTGGAGCAAGTGTGGCCCACGATGGGAAGAGAGGAATAAGGAGCAGGATGTATCAAGCCACCAAAGCCTTAAGCCACCGTAAGAAAGGCCCTTGGCTGGCCCTGTGAAAAGACACTTGAGAAAGTCGTACAGAGGGAACAAACAGGGCAAGCGGGAAGGGCCATCCTAGATTGTCTCGTGGTACTTTATACCCCATTACCAGCCCAGCTACCCTCCAGCAAAAAAGACCCTTAACTCTTCCCAGTACTTAACAATCTTTGAAAAAAAATGTCCTAAGGACACAGGTGGGCAGCTCTTGGAAGAGGTAGGGAAACCAAATGGGCATCCGCTTTCTTTGATTTCAACTAGCAAAGCCTACTAAAATGATTGCTTTCACTTGGAGCCTCAGTCTGGATGAACTGACCACAAAGGCACAACAAATGTGAAGGTGAAGAAACGAAGAGCAATCTGACAACTTAAAAACAAATCAACTAGACTACTACACTAAACTGCATATTGTTTACGATTTAAACAAAAAACCACCCTAGATATTAAACAATCTGCAAATATATCTGGAATACAGATAAAAGTACAGAATTAGAAGATCAAGCTCTCAAGAAAACACACGCAGATTCCTTCTGGCAAAGTGACCTGAAGGCAACAGTAACTCCCACAGGACTAAGCCCAACTCGAGGGCCAGGCCACTGTCGCAGAATCACAGTGGCTGGGAAATAACAGGCCTCAGAAACTACGCGGCTGACTGACTAAACGTATACCATAACGTAGTCAGTGTTAACTGGTGTGGCTCAGACTCTAGCAGGAAAGCGTCTTTAAATCAGAGCCCAATTCAGTGGTATTCCAAAGACTGGCCTAATCCAGTTGAATTTTCTAATCTGGTTAAAAAGGATTTCAAATTACCGTGGAGCCGAGATGCTAAATAATGCAGATAACTTAAATCAAGACAAATCAACCAAGAGGGAGGTCTCAAGTATCATCTGGAACAAAACCCAGCCCTATCAAAGTGAGGGAAGTCAACAAAAACTAGGCCATGGTAGACAAAGCGTAATGCAAGCCCACACATTTCACCGGAAAGCAAACATGACCACTGAACACTTCACACGAGTGCTTCCACTGTGACATCCATGCTCCATGATACCAGGACGTCTCAAGGGAAAATCCCATTTCACACTGTACAGAAAACCTACACTTGAACCCAAACCACAGAGCTGTGTGCACTGTTGGCATCCCTCTGTTAGCATGTCTGATAACCTCCCACTATTTTCAAAGCTGCCCTCTGCACCCACAACTGTCCCCCGACAGCCAGCACAAGTTTTTCAGTCTGTGAAAACTTCCAATGAGGGGCAGTTTACAGTGCTTATCTCCATCAGGCTCAGAAGCAATGATGCTCAGGACATTTCCTCTATCACAAGATGGGCAGTAGAAGCAGTGACAATCAGTGTGCAGCAACAAGTCCAGAAGCAAACAGTAGCTCTCCATACTGGTGAATCTTTACATAAAAGAGCAGTTAAGGTGGCACTGACCTGGTGTAAGTAAGAGATTTCCACAACGAAGATCTGAGGATCAGACTAGATTGAGATGACCAGCAGCCTATCTCAAAGCAGTGCCACCTTCAACCAATTATCAACTGAAGGCCCATTCTCATCTTTATGTTTGGGTGTGTGCATTTATGTACAGAACTGTGATGCCTGATAGTGAGTCTCCGTAAGCCTTTGGGTTTGATGCTGTCCCAGCAGTGCTGATCTCCCTCAGCTCTTCACATGGCTCCGTCCTTCTAGGTTAGGTGTTAGCTCAAGCGTCGCTTTCCCAGATGCCTTCCCAATGTCCTACCAGAAGCATCCTGTCTGCCATTCTCTAGACAGTACCCTGTTTACCTCCTACACAGACACTTGAGCACAGGTTAAGTCAACTGCTATCTCAGCAAAGGCAGGAACTAGAGCTATCTTGTTCACCTTTACCCAAAGGTTGAAGTTCATGGCACATTAACAGGTGAACAATAAATATTTGAGTAAAAAAATTACTATACCAAATTTACATGAACATATACATACACACACAAATATAGGAAAATGGGAAATATCAAATAGAAAACCAAATGCTGAAAAGCATCAAAAATGATACCTGTACATACATGTGATTATGGTTTCAAAGAGTAAGTACCAAAGGTATTTGTCTGCAAAAATATGAAAATTTACAAAAAGGAGATCAGGAAGTACTTCCATTTGTACGGAGCTGCAAACAAGAAGGGAGTCAAGACTGGACGTGATGACTGTGGTGTGCGGCAGGACAGCCGGAATCCCTTTAGTGCAGAGCAGAAAGGGTCAGTGACCACATACCCAGGGTCGGCCAACAACAGCTCAGACCGCAGGTAACTGCAGGCTACAAATCTTGATAAACGGCTTAGCTCCCAATCATTAAAATTTTGAAATTAGGTAATAGAACATTCTATTTATAAATTACATACAATACACTGTAAAAACAGATGGCCCCTATCTACTGACCATATCTCAGTGTCACTCTATGTATTTGCAAAAGCAAGTACATTTGCCAAAGGTCCGTTTTGTAATACAATCTGGTAGTTAAGTGAGAGGAGGCAGAAGGTCAGCTGCCTTTATGGAAAGATCCTTTATTATTAGACTGGCTTTGGAAGAAGGAAACACATACTGAGGTGATTCTAGAATAGCCCTGAAAATAATTATACCGCCACCTGTGCATGTTTGGAGATGACAGTTATCAATAGACCAACAGCTTACACAAGTCCATTATCATCTGCTGAAGTCTGGCTCTGAGACAAAAGACTTCCTCTCCCCAAACCCTCACTGGACCCAGGATTAACTGCTCCAGCAGCCACCAGTGCAGCTGTTTTCCACAATGACATCATGCTATACTGTGTTATATCAGAACAGAAATGGGATGAAGAGTCCAGAAGCTTCCAGTAAGGTTTCCTTCTAATAAAATTCAGCAGGAAATAAACACACACAGAAAGAACGATTGCTAAGATCCATTGGATACATTAAGGTCAAGGATTTCCAAGTTAATCCGCTTTTCTTCCCCCAAGTTTGTTTATTTTTGGTAAAAGGCAGAAAAATTAGTTTCTACAAGGAAAATCTGCTTCTAAATGATAATTTGAAAATCTTAATATATATATATATATTATATATTAAAAAAGACACAAAAATAATGGCGAAGTGGGGACAACAGATTAGGTACTGTGACTTTATAAAGGCTTGCCTAGACCAAGAAGCAGCATACACACACACACCTCAGGTATGCACACTAAAAATGTATCCAAACAGCATAGTACTGCAATACTGGGTCTCCATACATTACCTGTACACATAACTACTATTGTTATTAATAACCTGTGGGACACTGTCTTATGCCCAGCAAGACATCACTAAGTCTTTAAGTCTTCTCTTCCCCCTCAGGGGAGGGCATTTCTAGACACTAATTTTCCCATCTAATATTCAAACATAGGAAACAGAATCCACAAGGTGCTTTAACTGGTGAGACCTCAAGTGCTGTTTTCACTCAGGAATTTTTGGATAGCAAGGAGTCCACGGGATCATACACAAATACTATGACAGAAGAGTTGTTACATGAAGTCTTTTGATGGACTTGACTGGTGCTGGACTTTATGACATGCTTGAGCATCGCACCGAAGGGGATCCCATCTGAGTTAATACTTTGTCCAACCACTGCAGAGGGCCATTCAGATGAAGTTCAATCCAGCAAGGAGTACTTGTTACTGTCTGCCTCCTATTTGAAAGAACACAAAAAACAATTAGGAAATGAAAAGGCTGTATATAGTAAAATCAATTTTTTAGAATAATTATTAAATTTGTTATTAATTAATTATTAGTTTAAAATGATTTTTACTGCTAAAATGATCTACTGAGTTTTGTCCTTTGTCAAAACCTGTATTATTCATGTGTGGCACATGTATGCATATGTATGTGGACAGGTGCATGCAGAGGCCAGAAGGGTTGTGTGTGGAGGCAGTTTGGGTTGGGTGTCCTCCCCAGTTGTTCTTTACTCTGTCCCCTTGAGTTATGGTCAGTCACTGAACCTGAACCTCCCTATGCTAGCTAGAATGGCTGACCAGCAAGTTTCTAGGAACCATTTGTCCCCCAACACCATCCCATGCTGAGGTTACAGACACACACAGCCATGTCTGGCTCTTCTCAGTGCTAGAGGTTAGCCTCAAGTCCTTATTCTTCCATAGCAAGGGCTTTTACCAACTGAGCCATCTCCCTAGAATTTCATCTTTTTCAAAGATTTACAAAATCATCCTTTCCTTCTGAAGTTAAATTAGTATACTCAGGGAATACTTAAGAGAGAGAATTTAGGTACTACTATTAGTGAGGTTAGGAGGAGAGCCATAAACCAGGAAAGACTGCCTCAAGGAAACTGACACATTTGATCACCCTACTCTTACATTTATCAAATGAAGTCTAAGTCAAAAAAAGATTCAAATTGAAAGTCTGCTGACTGCTGTGGGATGGTCTGTATGTCAAATTACTCTGATTGGTCAATAAATAAAACACTGATTGGCCAGTGGCTAGGCAGGAAGTATAGGTAGGACTAACAGAGAGGAGAAAAGAAAGAACAGGAAGGCGGAAGGAGTCACTGCCAGCCGCCACCATGACAAGCAGCATGTGAAGATGCCGGTAAGCCACGAGCCACGTGGCAAGGTGTAGATTTATGGAAATGGTTTAATTTAAGCTATAAGAACAGTTAGCAAGAAGCCTGCCACGGCCATACAGTTTGTATGCAATATAAGTCTCTGTGTTTACTTGGTTGGGTCTGAGCGGCTGTGGACTGGTGGGTGACAAAGATTTGTCCTGACTGTGGGCAAGGCAGGAAAACTCTAGCTACAGCTGACTCAAGCTAAATCCTTGCCACACAATGTTAAGACTTGGAGCTAACTTTTCTTTAGATACATAATGAGCAACACCCTTGTCAGCAACATCCCTCTGGTTGAAAAAGCAAAATGAAAACCTTCTGGTGCTTTAACAAAGG
The DNA here is from genome assembly GCF_949786415.1 of Peromyscus eremicus. Classification (NCBI taxonomy): domain Eukaryota; kingdom Metazoa; phylum Chordata; class Mammalia; order Rodentia; family Cricetidae; genus Peromyscus; species Peromyscus eremicus. The sequence continues at coordinate 63,840,401 of NC_081435.1, read as the reverse complement.
GGCCATTGCCTATTCCCTGGATCACAGAACATCCTGCTGCTCTAGTCTTAGACATTGGATTTAGTGTCCATCAATACATTTACTTTTGCTTCCTTAATATGACATACTTCAGTCATGATAAAAGGTTATCATCAGCTCTCCATTTGTAAACAATTCATGCCCAATAGCATTTAGGACTGGATGTCTAAGGAGCTGCAGATGGCTGGCCAGTTAACAAGTGTGCATCTGCTCTTTTAGAAGACTAAGTTCAGTTCCCATCACTGGTATCTGAAAACTCATAAACACCTATAACTCCAGCTTACACCTGTAAATTCAGTTAACACCTCTATTTCACAGGCACTCACACAAGCATAGATCCATGTATACACAAGATATAGACATATAATTAAAAACACTACATATCCAAGCATGTATATAGTGCTCTGAAACACATGGTGTCACTGCCTTACTAGATCCTTCATTTTCAGTATGCTCTAGCCAACTTCCAAGAAGAGGCATCTGAATTTCCATGCCTGAGGATTTCTGCTCTGCTTGCATGGGCAGCAGGCTGGGAGGTATAGTACACTAACATCTGCTGACTGGGAGAATGCACAGTAAGACCACAGGTGAGGGAGGCCACATATTCAGCAGATCTCAAGTTAACTGTCCAGTTTTATTTTTATTCTATTTCTAATCAAACTGCTACTCTGCTATCAGAATTAGTTTCTCATACTGTTCTTTCCTATCTTCTGAATTTTATATGCATCTTCTAGAATCTAGATCATAAGCCATTCTAATCAGAAAGCTTTCTTTGAGTACAAAGTAAAGACACCTCTGATTTTATAAAGTGACACTAACCTTTCAAATATACCCTTTTATGGTTACTTAACATTCTACATTATGTTAAAAGTGCATGTTTACACACAATTTAATCATATCTTCTATAATTCCAGCATGGCAATTTTCCAGTTTCTTATCTTCAGGCCTCCAACTTTCTCAACTAAGGGTCTCAGATAGCCTAGCATGGCCTTGAACTCCCAGACATGTCACAGTACCTGGTTTATGTGTTTCTAAAGATTGAATCCAGCACCTCATGCACAATACACAAGTATTCTACCAACTCCTTAACCCTCTTTCTTCTATTATTTTACATAAAGATCTGTTGAAAACAGATAGAAATGAACTACAGAAGATGTAAAAGAGAATACAAACAATCACTGTGAAGAAACTAGAAAACTGAGCATGGAATTCATACCGGTATTCTGCTCCCCACCCCTTCACAAAACTCATTCTTATGGTGCACATTCGAGTTAGCTGATAAACGGCTTCAAAACCCTGATTAACAGACTGAGCCAGAAGAGCAGCAAATTCTTGGTTGTTGAAGATCTTCAGGTTACAGCCTAGAATAAGAAATTGTAAAACATAAAAACACTATGATTATTAGAAAATAATTTTAAAGAGAATCTATGTTTTAGAATGAGCATGCAAATCCTAATTTAATTTAATTAGGAGCTCCTAATTCCTAAAATCGTTAGCAAGTAGAAAGGTTAATGAAGCAAGCTGGTGTGACAGGTTGATTTGCAGGGTGCATCCATACCTGGTGGAATTTTGCACACTGTTGCAGGGTGCCAGCCGTACCTCTGGTTACAGTTGGGGCTCTGCACAAAGATCGCACTGTCACTCAGGCACTCAGCAAACACTTCCCCACCTATGTAATACAAGCGCACTCCCCTTCCTAAAACAAAACACACACGGTTAGTTCCAGAACACCGACTTTTCCAGTGGTCCTGAGAGAACCATCTAGAAGGAATTAATTCTAAAGTATTCTCATGACCTTTTCTTACAGCCATGCTTTCCTGAATTGTATTCTGAAATATACCACAGCATTTTCCCCAAGAACCTGTAACAATAATTTGATTTTTTTTCAAAGTAATACTCAAGAAAAACATTTCAACAGTATAGAAAAGGTACACAATAGTGAGACAGTTCATACAAATTACCTGGGGCTTAAAATTCGTTTAAAAATTGAGTTAATTTTAAATTAAATTAAATTAATGTCTGGGAAATTTCCTTAAAGAGCCCATGAAATTAAGGAAAGACTCGACAATATACGCCCACCTTGCTACGCAAACGTCTACTTTGTAGTGCAATCACAGACTAGGTGAAGAGATTTCCCAGACAGAAGTGAGGTGGCAGCAGATCAGCCTGTTCTGCAGCAGAGGGAAAACCAGTGGTGCAACCTGCAAGCTGCGTGGAGAGGGTCAACGCAGCTGCCGCCCTCCTACTGTTTAAGACTCAGGAATTGTGAAACATCAACCATGCATTTAGCTATCAAGAACGGATAAGGTTCAAGCCAGACGATATACCCAGAGGGCAGTATGCCTGTGTAACATGGTCCTAGATTAAACTCCCAACACAGGGGTGGATGGGAGGAATAGCAATGGAGTAAAGTCCAGACTTTTCAGACTATTCCCTGACCAAACCACATGATAAACAAACAACCAAAAGTTTAAAAAAATGTAACAGATAATCTAAAATTATAGTGAACTAAAATTTTATCGGGAGACATGAGTAAGGGCAGAGGAAACCACTAATTTTCTTTAAAATACAAAGGTCTAATTAAAACACAACACAGAAAATTAAAACTATGTAGGTCAAGTCAGGGGGCTGCTCCCAGCCTTTCTCTGCAGTGGTACCTGGATGCAAGATGACCTAATGTAACAAGATTTGAGAAGTGCACACAAAGCCAACAACACATTCCCTGGCCGTTATCATTTCACAGAATCAACATCAACTTTTGGTAATCGACATCGTTTTTCACAGGAGGAAATGGTTAGTTAATCCAAAACAGACAAAAGAAAGAAGGAATCAGACAATGCTCAGAATCTGTAGCTCTACACTTTTTGCCTCACTGGTTAAAAACAAAATACTAAGGTTCCCAAAAAATTTGGGTATATGTGGATTATAATCACGGAAACTTACATTAGATTCAAAACTGAGATAAAATGTGTTCATCTTTTAAAAACTTAAAACAACAAATCTATTAATGCAAACAAGATTTATGAGAAATAACCATTTTCAAACTTAAATCAGGATCAAGTGGTAATATTTCAGTTTGACAAGTTTCTTCACTGTCTGGATTCTCAGGTCCACATTTCATCTCTTCACAACCCTAGGCCATGAAGCCTCCGGGATGCCCCACTCTGCTGTGGAGAAGCAGCAGGCAGCATCTCAGTAGGACTGGGAAAGCAGTGCTGACCTCACACAAGTGCCCAGATGCTTCGTGAGGCTGTCGGATTATCCTCCGTTATATTTTGAAGCCCCAGATTGTATTCTGATTATATAAAATCACTGAGAGGAGAGGAAAAGTGAAAAAAGATCACGACTGAACACTGTCTTTTTTTTTGGACTAAAAGAGACTGAGCAAGCTAGTCATTTTAACACTTTTCATTATCAAGAGTGCCAAATTAAAAGTAAAAAAATCAAAGACCAAAGTTTGCAGATTAAGAATCACCAAGACCCTATTAAAGGGATTCACAGATGGAGACAAAGTTGGGCTTTTTCATACAAGCTTTTGATCTAATACCATATACTGTCCACAATATGAGTAAAGTGAGTTCCCCTGCCCCCGTAACACACACATAAAGAAGATCAAACGTACCTATATGCCTTCTTGTCATTTCTACAGTAGCATTCCGGTTAACATTGGAGAGCAGCCCTAAGCAGAACCTCTCTGAGTTTGATGGATCTGTAAAGCCGTCTACAGTAAGCGAGGGCTGGGATGCGTGGAAGGTCTCTCCAACCCTCTGGTTTAGTTCATAATATGCTATTGAACACCAAAATGCAGGTTCCGAGTAAGTCACTGGCTGCAAATCTGAAGTAAAGGAAGAAACGTTGCATGAGCAACTCAACATGAGCACACTCCACGCCAGCAGACAGGCAGCAGCTCAGAAGTCACTGTGAGCATTGACATCGGCTTAAACAGATTAGACCAGATTTCCAGTGTTTCATATAAACTTTGTTTCCATAGATGACACCAGATACACAATTTTTAAAAATTTTCCCATCTCATAAAGTTAATTTATGTTGGATTATTTATCTTACTAGCATTCATCTAGTTCTTGTTTAAACACAAAACAAAACATGGGTCAGCCTGCTGTACTTGGATGCATTTCTTTTTTTTGTTTTGTTTTGTTTTTCAAGACAGAGTTTCTCTGTGTAGCTTTGTGCCTTTCCTGGAACTCACCTGTAGACCAGGCTGGCCTTGAACTCACAGAGATCCGCCTGTCTCTGCCTCCCGAGTGCTGGGATTAAAGGCATGCGCCATCACCATATCAAATGCATCAAAAAGGTAATTGTGAATAGGACAAAATATAAAGCTGAGTGAAGTTGAAAGCTACATAAGAGCTCTTACGGTGGGAGAATCCAAACATTCCCTGACATTGTCTACCCTCCTACACGTTAAGAAGCAGAGTGAAGGACAAGTGTGCAAGTGAAAACAGGTAATGGCTGTAGTAGAGTATTTTATTTATGTATGTTGCATTTGTTTAACTCTGTGAAGCTGTGTTACTGTACCTGTGTAAAATACCTGTTGGTCTAATAAAGAACTGGCCAATAGCAAGGCAGGAGAAAGGTTAGGCGGGGCTGGGAGACAGAGTATGAATAGAGGGAGAAATCTGGGAAGAGGGATTGGAGAGCTAGCATCAAGAAAATGAGGAGGACTCCAGGGGCCAGCCACCCAGCTACACAGCAAGCCACAGGGTAAGAGTAAGATTTACACAAGTTAGAGAACCAGAAAAGCCCAGAGGCAAAAGGTAAACGGGATAAGTTAAGGAAAGCTGGCTAGAAACTAAGCCAAGCTTAAGGCCGGGCATTCATAATTAATTATAAGCCTCTGTGTAATTTTTGAGTGCCTCCCCCCCAAAAGAGCCAAAAACCCCCAGCAAATGGCACCACTGGACAATTCACTAACAGAAAAGGAGTATCACATGCAATTAACTTCTGTAATTTTGACTGAGATGTATCTTAAGGAAGATCACAACAGGAAAAAAAAATGACAATTTATAAGACACATCCTAAATAACCATCCGTCAAAACCTTGTACAACTTCATAAAAAACACAGTTTCAATGACTCAGACTGTCTCATAAACTCCTGCCAACAGAAAGCAGCACCAACACATTGTATCAGTCCTTCCTACATCACTGATATAAACCCTCTGAATTTTTTTTTATTTTTATTTTTTTGTATACATACACTAAGTAATTTCCAGAGAGGACTTTCCTTAATCCAGTGAAAACAGTAGGAAGTAACAGCAACTTACCCAAGCTGTGATTGACAGGCGACAGAGTGGTAGGAGACAGCTCAGCTGGGGAGCCTAAATCAGAGGAAGAGAAGGACACTGACATTTCTCCAGAACTTATGATCAAGTAATAATATAACAGTTCTGACGTTTTCACCAGTAATAAGTACACAGACAATTATGCCCCAAGAATTAAAAATACATGACTTATTTTAGTTTAACTCAGGGGGCTGCAATCCATGAGGTACAAAAAGTTAAGCACTGAATAACTTCTGTTTCTTTCTAGCGACATAAACTGACTTGTAGTCTCACCACCCAGGTCACCCATCCAGAGAAACCTACTACTGACAGTTTTTTGCGTATCTTTCCAGAAATATTTTATAAAATATATCAGCAAATATATTTCTGCTTTGTGTCGCCCCCTTTTCATGACAAACAGTTAACAGTTCTAGACATCTGTATGAGTTATCTCATTAGAAACCATTTGTGCTGATGTTTCTATATTGCTCTTCTATCTACCTGTATCAGTCGGCAACCTAACATTATATCATGGTACCCTCATGACAGATGATTGCTTACTTAGGAACCTTTGATTAGTCCCATTTTTTTTTTTTCTGAAAGGAACTCAGTAAGTACCAGATCAAAGGGTTAGTAGTGCCTTTGCAATTTTGACAGATCCTGGCTAAATTATCATCCACAAAGGTTGCACCAGCAAACATTCCCATTACCACCACCAAAGCATAACTGACAACAGATGAAAACATGGTCTGCACAAGCACAATTTTAAGCCATGATGGTAGTGCGTGCCTGTAATCTCACCTCCCAGGAGGCGGAAGCAGAAGATCAGGAGTTTAAGGCCAGCTTCAGCTACAGAACAAGGTGGAAACCAGCACAGGTGGGCTACAAGAGACCTTGTCTTTTTATTTCATTTTGAGACAGGGTCTCAATATGTAGCTCTCGCTGTCCTGGAACTCACTATGTAGACCAGTGACTTTGAACTCACAGAGATCCACCTGCCTGCCTCCTAAGTGTTGGGATTCAAGATGTGTGCCACCATGCCAGGCTAAGAGGCCCTGACTTAAATGGACATTTTCATTTACATATCTCTTAGTTGATTTCTATTTTAATTCAGTTTTGTGACATCTGCTTTGCTCACTCTCCTCCTGCACTGACCATTTACTGACCTGCAGGAGTTCGTACTATCCCAGTCAGGGTTGCAGAACATTTGTCATTTGTTTGGTGACTCAATTCTAATTCTGATAATGCAGCATTTACTGGGGCTCATGTCCCAGTTTAAGAAAACAGCTTTGAGAATGACTACACTTGTCTGTATTGTGTCTAGGGCTTTGCCACTAAGCAGGACACCTGGCTTGGTTGGAGCTGAAAAGACCCATCACTTATTCAGAACTTCAACACCAACCTTGTGAAAGACTCACAAGAATTAGTAAACACATGAGACAGCTGTAAGGGTCTGTGACCAGACTTGTGGCAGTTAGGTAGATGCCATTTTCTATGCTCTAACAATTTCAGTTATTATTTTCACAGCACACTCCTTAAGAATTCAGTAGATTCTGTAAATTTCAGTTAGCAAATCTGAGAGATTTCTTTATTCTGTGAACTTTAGTATTTATTGAAATTGGCTGTACTAAATTCTATTTCCTTAGAAAAATATTCATTTTTTGTTCTGTGTAAATATTCTAAATCTAATCCAGAAAATACAAGGCACAAATACACCAATTGAGGGGGAAAGCCAAAGAAGCAGAATTTACACTGCATTTGTTGTCAATGTTAAATTCTCTTACTACAATCACAATCAGCACCAACTCCATGAGCAGCGTCCTCTATACACTCAGGCAAAGTTTCAAAAGGATCATGCTCCACATGCAGCTCCAGCTGCCAATGTACAGACTGAGCCTGAGGGAGGCCAGAGAGCAGCACTCTGCCCCATTCACCCTACAGACCACACATACAATAGCATGGGACACAGGTAAAGCTGTAGTTACCAGACACCAATCAGACAGTGAGAACAGGCAAGCACTATTTTTTAGAAAACAATTTATTATACAATCATGTTCTTTCTTCAATTTGAAAAGAACGTTGGCAAATCACAACAGGTACAAATGAGAAAGGTCAAAATATGCTTAGAACAATGAACTGAAATCCACGGTATTTCCTGGAACAGATATAAATAACTGGAGACTGAGGAGCTGCCCAATCATTCCTATCTTCTAACATTGACAAAGCTATAAAATACTCATCAGAAGTAACCAGTAAGCTTGCTGTTTAATTCTGTCAGGTGTGACTAAAGATTTTCTTTTCAGAAAATATTGTTTTAAACAACTGGTAATTAATCAATGAATCACTCACATTATAAATGCTGCTGGAGTCTGGCTATAAGACAAGAAGTGCCTATCTGCAGCCAAAGCATCTAGAGGAATGCTCATGTATCCTGTGCTTACTTACAAGTTCATGTATGTTGTAGGATGAGTTTCTCAGAAAGGAAGCATTGTTTTTGTAAGTGTTTTTATAAGTGTCAAGGTTCACTACCAAAATGTTGAGTCCTACCAAGAAAAACTAATGAACTTGTATTTTTTTGCACTATCACTGTGTGGTGATATCTGCCAAATTAACAGCTTTAAGAGAACGATTCTTTTTATCATTTTTTTTTTATTTTTAAGTAGTACATTCTTATTTTTACCCACTTTCTTTCTATTAATTCCTATCTTTTCTCCTTTTTTGACTTCTACATTTTTAAATTTAAACCAGTTCCTAGAAATCTCATGCATGTGTAAACACTTTCCTCAGTTTGGGGATCTACTTTAGTGTATCTTTAAAGGTGATGCTAAAACTTCACTACAAAAACAAAACAAAACAAAAAACCCTCAATTTCCTTTTGAGAGTATTTTTAGGGCCACAGCAACATTGAGTATCCAGTGCAAAAAAGGTCTCATATATACCTCCCTCTCTATCCATGATCCCATACTCCAATGGTAGATACGCTACACTCGGTAAACATACTTAGATGTATTGTTATCAAAGTCCACAGTTTACAACAAGGCCCACTCTTGTGCTTATTATCTGTAGGTTTTGACAACTGTATAATACACATCCTCCATTTTTACTATCACAGAGATCAGCCTCACTGCCTACGGCTTTACCTACTCAATTCTTCTTTCTCTATAACCTTAAATTCTTTCCTGTTTTCAGAAGGTCTGCCTTTTCAGAATGTCAGGCGGTTGGGGTCGCACAGTATATATATGGCATGTACAGATCATTTTTCATTTAGTATATGTGTCATTAAGTTTGACCATATGCTGTCATTTCTTCTTCATGCTGAGTGACATGAGACTGTCCAGATGTACCACAATTTGTCAACATCTTGGTTTTATTAAAAAATTTTTAAATTATGGATCAAGTTGCTATAAGCACCCAAGGTCACTTTTTGTGTGGAGGATTTAAGGTTTCAATTCATCTGAATAAGCACCAAAGAACCACACTCAGTATTGCATGTTGAGTATGTTGGTTGTACTATAGAGCCACAATTATAAAAGAACAAAACAGGTACCCAGACTACAGGAAGCAAATAGAGGAACCAGAACTAAACCCACCTAGTTACAGCTATAGTCAGACAGACAGACAGATACAGACACAGACACACACACACTTAACACAACCATTAGAAAAATCACTTTGGAGACTGCATCTCACAGCATATAGGAGTTGGACTGAGTACAGAGAGTAGTAACAGGCTTGCCCTGCATGCACAAGACGCTAGAATTTTCTATCACCACAATCAATAAATTAATGAATAGAACCTTTAACCAGATAAAGAACATATATAAAATATTCAGTTAACAGTCTCCTTAATAGAGAATTATCCAAGTATTCATTCTGTAATCATAAATAATACACAACTATTGTTATTTTACTTCAAAACATTATTGTGTGTGACATGTATGCCACAGTGCATGTGGGAAGGTCAGAGGACAACTCTTAGTTGCTTGTCTCCTCTCACCTTCATGTGGCTCAAGTACAGAACTGACTTGTAAGAGAAAAATTATAGGTGGTACATGTCTGTAATCCTAACAATTTGGGAGGCTGAGGCAGGATGGTGCCTGCAAATTTGGGACTAGTGTGGTGAGTTTCAGGCCATTCTGTGTGATTATGGTCCTGTGTGACTGAGGTCCTGTCTCAAAGCTCAAAAAACAAAAACCTTAAAAAGTAGAATATATTAAGTACCTACAAAGTTCATAAACTATTAAATATGTTACTAATATTAGTAATTCATCCTCAAAACCTTATTAGTTTTATATAAGTCAACTATAACTCATATAAGAAAGTACCACAAATTGAATGGCTTAATATTACTCTCACAGGGGTCAGCAGGGCCATACTTCTATTGTAGGGACATAACTCACGTTGTTCAGCCATTCAAAATGTGGTAGACATCTGTGTTGTTTCCATTTGTGAAATGAAATATATAATGTTTACAACACAGACATTCTTGCAAGTTTTGCATGGACCTGTTTAAATTTTCATGGGTATAGATCTAGGAGTGAAATGATGGGACTACGTAGTAATCTTGTATTTAATTTTTGAAGAACCAACTTTTCTAAAATGGTTACAATAACTTACATTCTTACCAGCAATACATGAACACTTCAGTTTTTCCACAACCTCACTAATAGTTGTTACAGTCACGTTCTTAATACAGATATCTAGAGTGTGAAATACTGTTCCACTTGTAATGTATGATGTATGATGTTCAACAATTTTATATGCTACCTACCACAGTGCAAAGACACTGTTCACTGAAGAATACATATTTGAAAAGCCAAGTATCAAGTGCATTAACATATGTAAAGTGCTACATCCAATGATCATTAGAATATCATCTACTTTCTATCTACCACTCCTACAGTCAGACATAAATACTGGCTAGAGCAGAGGCATCTTTCCTGGGCATCTAACATATGGAAGGAGTCAAACAGAATTGATTCAAAGCTCTCCCCTTCTCCTCCAAAATTAATTCATTTAAAAATAATTTAGATAGGCTAGAAAAGGTAGCTCAAGCCTGTAATTCAACCACACGGAGGCTATGACAAAATGATCTGAGTTAGAGGACAGCCTGGGCCACACAGTAAATTTCAGGCCAATTTGAAGTACTAACTGTGGTGGTTGGAGTAAGAATTGGCCCTCATTGGGCTCAAACATTTGAATGCTTAGTCACCAGAGAGTGGCACTATTTAAAAGGATTAGAAGGATTAGGTGTGGTCTTGCTGGAGGAGGTGTGTCAATGGACATTCTCTCTGCCTATGAATCAGGATGTAGCTCTCAGCTACTGCTTGAGGACCTGCCTGCATGTAGCCAGGCTTCCTGCCATGATGCCTATGGACTAAACCTCTAAAATGGTTAAGTAAGCCCCCAATTTAATGTTTTCTTTCGTAAGAACTGTCTTGGTCTCTTCAGAGCAACAGAATAGTGACTAAAACACTAACTAATCCTTATGGTAAGACAGGTTGAATAAATTACACTAGACAAAGACATCAAAGCATTTTCAAGGGTACCCTACTTGGTTCCCCTGGGCTACAGAGTTTATTATTTGACAAATAGCTTAAAGTTTTGGGGTACATAATATTCATTACTATATGCTAAAACAATAGTTAATTATCAGATATTAATCAAATTTAGATCAGGAACAAGGTACTTTGGGCAAATGGTTTACTATTAATTTAGAACTCACTATTAACTCACAGAAAAGCTGCCCCCCCCACTTCTGTTCTCAAATACAGTCACTAGGATGACTGTGGTCTTTTATGAAAGATATTTATTCATGGGGTAATTAGAACTTTGACAGTAGTGTAGAATACTTGGGGAAAAAGGTATTGAGTACTTTCAAGTTTTCACTTAATCTGGTAAGAGAAACATCTATCAACTGTGCAGACTGGTGCATGCTCATTTTTATGTCAACAATGCCCATTTGACAGCTCAGATACTGTCAAGACGGGAGGTTCGCTTTTTGGGTACATTTCTCAACTTCTCTAAGTGCCAGCACATACTACTCTTGAATTAATAGTGTACATTTTCACACTGTGATGGGTAGCTATTTTGTGGGCATGTGTGTTCCATGGTGCATGTGTGGTGGTCAAGAGACAACTATGGGAGTTGATTCTCTCCTATTCTGTGGGTTCTGAGGATTAAACTCAGGCTGTCAAGGTAGCAAACACCTTTAGGCACTGAGCCATCTTATTAGGCTCCAGAATCAAGTTTTATTCCTAAAAATTCTTGATCTGTGGTTAGTTCAATCTAGTGATATGCTCTGAGATCACAGAAAGCCAACTCAATGACTGACAACTGAGACATTCATATTTACCTGTGTCCATACTTTGGTTCAACTGTTGATCACTTGTTTCTCCATCTTCACTGATATATCCAGGTGGTGGCGTTTCTACAAAAGTTTAGAACAAATCAAATATAGCTGATTTGATTTCAGCTTTTATTCCCTGCTACCATATACAAGCAATGAGAAAATCAAGTTAGTATGCATGTATGTGTACACATATACATCATTATAAAAAGCAAAACTAGGTTTGCAATTGAGGGTCTAATCCATGACTTAAGGGTAAATCCCTAAAGCAGGCCTGTAACAAAACCCAGTTTTCCCGGCATATTTTCTTAAACATTATTTACCATCTGGTTCATGTGCACATATTCTGGAACAGCCAAAAACCTAACTTCAAAGATGCCTCTCAGTAGGATTCAAAGACATTAGTATTCTTAGTTTTTTTTAACTAGTAGACACCACACACGGATGGATACTTGGGAGAAGACTGATGTACCTACAGCTGGGATCTCAGATGACACTCAACTGTACCAGGCAGGTTACAGTAACATGACTCAGTGTTGACCTATCCTGAACACTACCTAAAAAAGCTCCCACCACCCCTGCTGGGATTTCTGACTGCTTAACAATTCTAAATGACTGAAGCAGAAAACCAGACAAAGCACCTGCTAAAAATATCAAGATTCTAACACATTTTCTGAATAAAATGTTTACATTCAGGAGGCACCTGTATAATTGAGTAAATTTCAAAGACAATAACATGTATACAATTTTATCATTTGTGATTTTAAGGGGAAAAGTTCAAAAAATTTTCAACAGTGTATCATTTTCAATTTTTAACAGTAACTCAATGCAGACACACAACATAAAAAAGATTCTGACATTATTCAAGGGGAAGGATGAGTTTAATCCCAGCACTTGGAAGGCAGAGGCAGGAGGATCTCTCTAAGTTCAAAGGCAACCTGGTCTACACAGTAAGTTTGTCTTAAGAACAAACTGTACTCTCCCAAATTCTCATCTAGAAGTCAGTATATCAAACGTTTATACTGAAATTTTAAAAACAAAGTATCTTCATAGATCCAAACAATAAAGAATAAAAATAAAAATAATTCATATTAATTTTAAAGATTAAAACTAAGAAAATTTAAAAAGCTGAGCTCTGCCGGTCTGGACATCAGTGTTTCAAAGGTCTAAGATGGAAACGTTCAATGTTAAGACACTTTACCTCATTCTATATTTATCATCCTCCATTATTATTTATCTATCAATTGATAAGCTATTAACATTAAAATAATGCTAAAAGTTCCTTTGAGGAACTGGAGCGATGGCTCAGAAGTTCAGAGCAGGTATTCTTGCAAAGAACCTGAAGTCAGCTCCAGCACTATGTCAGGTGACTCAACTCCGGGGGAGCCAACATCCCTTCCTGTGAGCACCTACACTCACATGCACATATACACATATTTATGTATAATTTAAAATAGTAAAAATAAAAACTTTGAAGAAATTATTTTGAAATGGGACAGAAGTAAATTCATGGGTTTTGCTGTCACTGGGAGCTGGAGAGCCTCAGTGTCCAGAAAAACAACTGGTGTATTTCACTTCTAATTTGCTACTTTATAAAACACTAACATCTAAATAACTAAAAGAATAAAGAAAAAAAAAGTCCAAATCCCTTAACATTAGGCGAATAAGCATTCTGAGTAACTTTGCAGGTAATTCTCTGGTGTCCGTCTCAGAAGACCATAACACCCTCACATTTTAATTGTTAGCATTATGGAGTAAAAACAGCTGCCACATCAAAGACTTTAATGTCTCACTTCATCTCTCTCTCTCTCTCTCTCTCTCTCTCTCTCTCTCACACATACACACACACACACACACACACACACACACACACACACACACACACACACAAACTCCCACTCCTAGCCACTTTCTAAGAGATACTCCCAAAAAAGGAAAGGTTTCATTTTATGATTCCTCTCTTCCCTCACCTCACTCCACTGTCCTATAATCTTTTCTCCTCTTCCTTACTAATGTCACAAAAAGTTTCTACATACTAGCACCTGGGGGCTAGAGGTGGGCGGCATGGGACAGGGATGCCCTTCAATCTAGTCTTCTGAAATAAATCAATACTTAAATGAGCTATTAAAACAAATAAAACTCATTTTTCTGAATCAAACATCATTTTCATAATGTAATACACCAAATACAAGTCTTTGATTCCCCACGTTTCTATTGTATAAAATAAAAGTTGGAATAGGAAAAAAAAAACCAGAAAGAGATGAGGATATAGATGAGGCAAGCAGGCAGGCAGAATACAAATGATTCCTGCTTAGTTTTTGCAAACAAAGAAAAGGCTGTTTTTGCTAGAAAACAGTCACACTATAGGAGTTGGCACTAAACTGTGCAGTGTTACTGGGCCACCTAAACAAGAGCCAAGAGCAGAGGTGAGCTCCAGTGAAACGGCTCAGGGCATTTCAATACTTCTTCTGCCTGCCAACCTCACCAATCCCGGGCATTCATGCACAGGTGGAAAGGGACACCTGAACCCAGAGCCGTCCCCTCCTCTCACACATGTGCACACATTCCCCACACACTCCACCAACGGTTTTAACAGTAGAATTTGAGGACCATGTAGTTGAATTCACTCATTTTTTTCAGCAGAATTAACTAAGGCCCAGGAGAAACATAATCAAGCGTCTTCTCTGTTTCAATGTGTTGTTTGTCTATAAAACTAAAATATTGTATGTACTAAGTGTTTATTCACCGTGAGCACTACCAACTGACCCATGGAAAAGGACTGTCTAGATGGGTGGTTCTGTGTTTGGTCCAGGGATACACTATGCTGACGCTCTGCACGTCTCTCTCTACTTCAGCAGCTATGACACACTTACGAGGATCTTTTGCCTACTTCTCATAGTACTTTGTTTAAAGTCACTGCAAAAGAAAATAAAACAAGAAGTAACCCTTCTACCAAATCAACTGTTTAATGTGTTGGACGTAGACACTGCACAAAATCATCATTCAACAAACCAGACTTCTCCATCCAGAGACAAGAACATTCTGAAAATTGAAACCACATTACTAACACTTGGCATTTGTTACAAGACTGTTACTAGACTGCTATTTACCTAAGTTTAAAGAGATTTTCAAGGCAAAAATACCTGGGATATAATTACTCTGTGGCTCAATTCCTGCTGGGAAGTTAGTGTTTTCTGGAATGGAGTGGGTATAGTCATCCAGAGGTGGCAGTTCTGTCAGGATCTCCGTGTGCCGAGGCACTAATACTGGAGGTAAAACTGCAAGTTCAAGAGAGCTGAGTTAGCGCAAGCGTGGGAAAGGGAGGCTTCTTTACTCCCAGTTGGCAAGGCAGAAGACAAGCGGCTTCACTTTTCAAAGTCCTGGCACACCTCTCTGCTACTATGACACTAAGAAACTGACAAATCTCATCGTGGAGTTCATTTACATAAGTCACCATTGAGGTTTCCAAATTAAGGTTTATTTTGTACTGTGGGGAACAATGTGACCCTCTCAATACTATAGTACCATAAGAATTTATAAAATTCCATTAGAAATGGTGAGAGAAAAGTCATCACTAAAGTCAGACATAATAATTTTTCTAAAAATGTAGGATTTGTTTTAGCTCACTAAATCCAAAGTCCTACTACACACTCCACTCGATTACTTCTCCTAAACGTTGTCAACAAGTGCTTCTGACAGCAGGCAGAGGAATGCCGACAGCAGACACTAAAGACACACAGACAACTCTCAGCAGAGAGCAAGTCTGTGCAACTTCCTGGATACGTACCTGGATGTCCAACAGAGTATATTCCCAAGAAATGGACATGGCCCTTTTCCAAGATAGTTTTTCCATAAAAGTTTGAAAAATAAGAAAGCATTTAAAACCCCTACCAAATAATATACTCAACTTAAGGTAGTTTATTACAATTTTACATTAAAATTTCCCTGAGGCACAAGGTATACTAGCCTCCAATCAGCCTTTTAGTTTAAAAACAATAAAACAAAAAACCAAAACCCACCTACAGTTTTCCTACCTGGTGTCTCAACTCTCTGGTAGTGGTAAGGATTTACACATACTTCATCTTTTTTCAGATTAAAAGCATATTCGCAGTTTTCAATCGCCTTGAGCTCATGGTGACTGTGAAGGTCCGGCCAGCGCCATAACCGACAATATATAACATGTGGCAACCCTTTCCGATGTGAAACCTGAAGACGACCATCAAGAGACCTATTCAGAAGCAAGGGGAAAGAGGAGGGCAGTTTGAAAAGGAGAGACTAGGTGTCATCAAAGGGATGAATTAATACTCTAAGAGCACAATGGAGGACACCACGGCCATCAACTTAGCTTTAGTGACATCCAGGAAGAACAGTGCCCTCTGGCTTGGTGTGACTGAGACAGCAGCGGCACGAGCTGCTGTCTCATATTGGTGTGCATATAACAACTCACATGCCAATGGAAGGCTAGCCTCATGGCAAGTGATCTACAAAGTGTCATGTGGTTATACTTGAAAACTTCATCAGTGTCTATTTTTAATAAGCTAGACTCTCAAAGGCATTAATTCTGAAGCAACTGGTTGTCAAAAAAAGGAAGTAGTATGAAAATGGTGATAAATATCAACAATGATGTGACAGTAACTTACTCGGACTAATGTAACTTGTTATTTAAGTGTGATTTTTGATATCTGAGGCTTATTTATGAAGCTCACACAGAAATGCAGATGAATGTGATGAATGTGAGATGGAATGGACAAATACCAATGTGCTTAAAAGAGAATGAAGTGATTTAAAAAAAGGATGAAAGAAAAACAAGTTAGCCTACTGTTAATTGTGATATAGCAGTTCATCAAATACCAGTATAAAGAAGAGATTAACAAGAAATTTAGGAAAAACTAGTCATGTATTTACTTAAAAATTAGGTCAATAACAAATTTGTCTAATCTTGGACTACAATGGGTATATAGATATAAAAAGGTCTTATTCTTTATGGGACACAATCATTTAAAGATTCAAAACTAACGTTGCATTGACCAAAACATCAGCTGAAACATTTCATATCTTTTTAATACTGGCAAGCAGATATTTACATGCTATGCCTCATTTACAGCAGTTAACATCCTAGGCAAAAGTTACACTAAGCAACCCCGTCGAGGTCTTCCAAGCACACCCTCCCACAAGTCTCTAGGGTTCCACAGAGGGCAGAATATTCACCTGGTTTGTTCAGAGAAGCTGTAAAGGCCTGTTGTATCCCACTGATCTACCGTGTTTGGTGTACTCAGTCCCCAAATTTCAGAGCAAGTGCTGTGCATAAAGTGAAAAACAAAAAGTTGATGTGAACATGGAAGCATGGTTATTCAAAGTACCATGATGCAAAGCATGGAGAATGTACAGAATACTTCCTTCACCCAGAAAATATATGTGGTTTCACCCATTATGAGTCACTGCTGGCCACTATATTTTCTATATGAAGGAAGCCAATAAAATGGAACATGTGACTCCAGATAAGTTATGATTATGTTTTTATATGTGAACACCAATGCTTGCTAACCTAATGAAATTATACCTATAATGTCCTTTCCAATTTCCTCTACTCCAAGAGTTCATTCTATGCCATCAACCCCATTAACAAAACTTCATTTCATTACTCAGTTTTAAAAACAACAGCAACAACAACAAACCCACTTCAATTAAAAATAGTTGTCAACTGGTACTTTTAACATAGAAAAAGTCCCACTGAAAATAAACATTTATCATTTGGGTGTGGTAGAACACACCTATAATCCCAGCACTTGGAGGGGAGCGGCAGGAGGAAAGGAGTTCAATGCTTGCCTAGGCTACCCAGTAAATTCAAGGCCAGCCTGGTCTATGAGACCTTGTCTCAAAAATAAGTAAGTAAAACAAACAAAGCAGATCTCCCCACGGCTAAGACTCCAGGTTGCCTATCTGTACTACTTACAGAGGTTCAGTTTTACTGAAGGTTCTGATTGCTTTCTTGCCATCGTTTATAAAGGGCACAGCAGATAAACAAAAGTCATTCTAATACAACACATTTTAAAATTTCTTTTCACATCTTTCCAGAACATAGGCAAGTCAAAGATAATTCACCCTACTTTCCATGAACTACTACTTCATCTCAAAGTAACTACTGGCCTGCGGGCAAAGGGAAGAATTTAAAGGGAACTTTCAGAATGGAGTTTTGATGGCCTTGTTTCTTGCCTACGAAGCTGTACTTTAATTCAATTCCACTTCACACATATTACCAAAGTCAACAAAATGAGAAAAAAAAGAACATTTCTAATAACCTTTAAAAATAAACTGATTAAGTTTCACACCTGCTCATCATTAGTGAGGTAAGTGGATCAGCACCGGGCAATGGGAAAGCACAGGCTCCCCTGAGGCTAGGGACGCTCTGAGGAGTGCTTCTCAACCCCTACTGCTGCAACCCTTCCATACAGTTCCTTGTACTGCAGTGACACCCTCCTCCCCGCCAATCATAAAATAATTTTGTTGCTACTTCATAACTGTAACTTTGCTACTGTTATGGATCATAATGTAATTATGTGTTTTCCGATGGTCTGAGGCAAACCCTATGAAAGGGTCTTTTGACACCCCAAGGAGTTATGACCTATAGATTGAGAACCACTGGTCTAGACTGACCCAGGGCCCCTTAAAACAAATTACAACGAAAGAAAACCCAAAATCATGAAAAAAAAAATTAAAGGAGCTGAAAAACATAAATAGGTAAATGTAAAAGATGGTATTATTTTCTCATAATTTCTAAGAAATAGAGGGAATCAAGAAAAATTTGCAACTGAAAGAACACACAGATGTAAGTTTTTGACAACAGTAAACAGAAGTGTAGAAAGCAATGGCATTACAAAGCTAAAGATGTTTACTACAGTCTAAAAAGCAACCAGAATTAAGACAACTTATACCTAAAGGAATACAGAAAATAAAAATGAAATGAGAAGAAAAAATAACTTCAAAGAGACCTGACAGAGGAAAACACAAAAAGCCACAAAGAGTAATAGAAAACAGAGCCCAACAAGATTTAAATCTAGTCACAGCAACAGTAACTTAACATCAATACTCTCTCACCTCCTCCAATGAAAGGTAGAGAACTGTCACACAACAACAAAGTATCCATACAAAAATCATGTACTTAAATAAAGAACAGTTATGACAGAAAGCCACCTACACAGGCATAATGTTTAATTAAGGAAAAGGTAGAGTAATATCAGAAACAAAGGTTGACAGAACATAGACAAGTGCAGGTAGTTTAGGGGAGAGGACCCAATTCTTGCCCTTGGTAGGGAAGCTGGAAATATTCTGGAAATACCTTGTCCTGGCTGAAAGCCAGGAATGCTGTAGAACTATTTGGGGATGGTGGTCCCTGGTCTGGTTTCTAATGATTTAGGGTCTCAACTCTTGAGGGGGAATGTTGTAAGGATTAACAGCTTTGGGGGACATTGAGGATGGGACATCTTCCCCCAACCTCCCATTTTCCTGTAATATTAGAAAGGCAAACATTGAAATCGCCTCTCCTTAACCTCCTGGACAAATTAAGAGTCCATGTATCCCTGGGCAGTAACATGTCATTCCGATCTACTTCAAATAATAGAACAGTACATACTATTGTCTTTTCTCTTAAGAGTTAATGCAGTTAGGCTTGTCAATCACCTGGCCAGAAATCCATTCGAAGAAAGCTGATTTATCTGAGGACATGATAAAGAAATGGAAGAAGGGGCTAGAGAGATAGCTCAATGGTTAAGCGTTCTTGGTGCTCTTACAGAAGGCTTGGGTTCAGTTTCTGGCACACATACGGTAGCTTACAATCACCTCTAACTCAAGCTCCAGGGGATCAGACGCCATCTTCTGAATGCTGTGGGCATGCACGTGGTACACACACATGCAGGCAAAACACTCATATACATAGAATAAAAATAAATAAATCTTTGGAGGGCGTCATTCCTTTTTTGAAATAACGTACTTGTCATCCCAAGACACCTTTCCTCTATGCAGCCACTTGCAAGGCTCCCACCACAGAGTGCCCTGGGACTTGCACACTCTTTCCTAAGTTACTCAGGAGTGTGTACCTTATCCCTTTCCTTCTTTCCCACCTCTTTTTCTTTCAGATACTGGCCAAATCCTGAGCATGTTTTCCTGGATACTTAGGGCTTTCACTTTCTCTGAAGCCCCTGCCTCTTCCAATTTCATATGGCTGCTTTGTCAAAACTCATTGCTTTCTTTGACCTTAAAGGGAATAGCTTCTCTCTTCCTCTCTCTCTCTCTTCCTGGCAATTGCCAGGGCAGTTTTCCTATCCTGGTCCTCTCTGAAATTCTAATAAAATTGTCCTTGAGCGTCTTTCCTAGTGTATGTTTAAGTTCTCTTACTGACAAAACTTAGAATCCAGCCGGGCGGTGGTGGCGCACGCCTTTAATCCCAGCACTCGGGAGGCAGAGGCAGGCGGATCTCTGTGAGTTCGAGGCCAGCCTGGGCTACCAAGTGAGTTCCAGGAAAGGCGCAAAGCTACACAGAGAAACCCTGTCTCGAAAAACCAAAAAAAAAAAAAAAACTTAGAATCCAGAAGGTAGCCCCAAATTCCCTAACAGCAATAAGACATAAGACTATGACCAAAGATAAAAACATAAAGCACTAAGGACCCTGAAAGTATCTAAAATCGGTTTCAAGAGAAGTGTGGGTTGGGGATACAGCCCAGAGACAGGGTGTTGTCTAGCCTGCAGGAGGCCACAGTTCCACTCCTAGTAGGTACCACAGGAAGAAAAGGGGGATAACAAAATACAGGAAGCAAAACCTGACAGATCAGTGAGAAATCAACACCGGAACAATCTCAGTTATTCTTTAAATAGATAGAGACACATACAGACAGACAGACACATCCTTACCCATCTGTAAGTCACAGAAGATCTGTACAGTATTAACAAATTCTCAAGTGTACATAAAAGTATTTTTCTTAAAAAAACCCACATACTGGGGCCATAAAAAGTCAATGAATTTTAGAATAAACAATACACATATAAATAACCTCTAAGTGAAATAAGAAATAACAAAATAAATTTTAAAATATTTTAAATGATAATGATGTCACAATATAAAAATGTTTGGGGAGGTGGGTGGACAGCTAAGAGATTCTGTAAAGACAAATTTACAGCTTAAAACACATTAAAACAAGATATTCTGAACCAGGCTTGGTAGTGCAGGTCTGTATAATACCAGTTACTCAGGCTGAGGCAGGAGGATCCCCAGTTGAATGCCTGCCTTGGCAACTTTGTGAGAAGTAAGAGGCAGACTAAGGACACAGCTTGGTGGTAGAAGTGCTGGCCCTGAGTGAATGAGGGAAGCTGGCCTACGTTCACTCCCTAGTACTCAAAAAGGAAGGCCCTGGGTTCAATTCCCACTCATAAAAAACCAATCAACTGGTGTTTTCAATTTTTATAGAAAACGATGCGACTCATCGGCACTGCCCTGGATGCTCTATCCAGTACCACAAAGAAAGAAAAACTAAAAACAAAGACTACAGAAAAGGAAGAACTATTAACTGCTTTCTTGGGACTAGTGCCTTAACTTTACATAGAAACCCTAGGGCGACTATGAAGAACCTCTACAATCCAATGGTGAACTGAGCAATGTTGTAAGATATACAAGCAAATGATAAAATCCACTGTATTCCCATTATCCCAGTAACAAATTAAGTATAAAAATGTAAAATACTTAGAAAAGGATTCAACAGGATATATAAAACTTGTTTATTAACAACTAAAAACAAAACAAAACAAAACAGAGACAAAAAAAAAACACCTGTAAATATACACTGTATTCATAGATGGAATGACTCCATATTGTGATGTCTCATTTTAACATAGTCTTTATCTTTCCAATCTATTAGTCATTATTTTTTGCAAAACATTTTTGTGACACTGCAGTTGATGAAACTAATCCGAAGTGTATGAAAATGCAAAGAATTCAAATGTGAGGTTTGCATCTGTGTCAATCTGTGTGTTACTAGGGATTGAATCCAGGATCTCCACATGCTAACTGTATTCAACTGGTGCCCTAGGGAAGCACTCTTTCACTCAGCCACACCCTTCACCAGTCACATAAGGGATTCTGAATAGCAGTAATAGTGATCGACCAATGAATCTGAGAAATACTCTGTTGATCGAAAGAAGCTCAACATTTAAGACTAGATACTGAATTGATTCCATTTACATGAAATTCTACAAGGGACAATACACTGAACTGACAAAGTCAATTCAAACCTTGCTTAGTGGCAGAACCATTGGGAAAGAACTGTCCAGGTAACTGGCAGATCCTATATGACACACTGGCGCATTTACTGGCCAAACCTAATATGTGTGAACACCTGATACATGCACTTCATATATGAAAATTTTATGAGGTTAAAAAAATAAGAGCCAGAAATGGTGGCCTAAGCCTATAATCTCGGCACTTGAGAGACTGAGACAGGATCTAGATCCGGTTCAAGCCAGGCTGGGATATATAGTAAGACCTATTTTTCAAAAACAGCAGCAGCAACAAATTACATTTCTATGCATTCAAACAATATTAGTGGAAATCAACAAGAAACAGCTATATGGTACTCAACGTGAAACACAGAACATGCTATACAAGAACGAAGGGTTTGCAAATATTACAGATAGCAAAAGGTCTGAAAAAGACCTGCAATGTGAAATAAAGTGTCCTAAAGAAACAGGTTTTTTGTTGTTGTTGTTGTTGTTGTTTCTGTCTGTTTTGCGGTACTGGGGGGTTGAAAAGTTTCGTTCTCTCTAACAATGACACCAATACCCCAAACACATTAACTCTACATTTCCTAGTTTGACTGTCTAACTTCAATTATACCAGAAGAAAATGCTCTAGTAACTTCTGACTAAATTTAATGCTGTTTACTAATGGAATTGACAAAGAATGTTATAAAAATGTGACCTATGATGTAATAGACATTTACAATGATGTCTTGCGTTACTATTAAGACAGATGAGCAAGCACACTTGTGTCTGCATCGTATGCAAAGCCGCAGAGTTCTTTGTATGGAACAGTTTCTCTAGGGCAGATTACCACACATGGATTATATAGCTTTCTTGCTTCTCTATTCACCCTGAATAAAAAGGGTGTGGAGAAGAGAAATGAAACATTTATTAAAACCCTAAGGGCACAAATATGACAACCATATTCATCAGCATACAAACATACTAGTTATCTCTGTATTCATGAAATTATTTAGCAATAAACTTAGAAGAAATCCTTATCAAATTTCCCTATTAATCCCATTCACAGGAAGTACCATAACTAACATATTTAAACTTTCCCTGGGTCTGTTTCCCTGGTTCAGCAGTAAAAGCACTTGCCACAAAAGTCTGACAACCCGAGTTCAAGCCCAAGACCACATATCTAAAAGCCAGACAGAGTGGTGTGCAGTATGTAACGGCAGCACCCTGAAGTGCCATGAGAGGTGGGGATGGCAGGTCAGCCAGCCTGGAGCATGCAGTGCGGCAGAGCAACAGCAGATCGCACTTCAGCCCGGGAGAAGGGAAGGACTGACTCCTGAAAGTTGTCTGACTCACACCATGGCATGTGTGCTCATCTACCAACACACACACACACACACACACACACACACACACACACACACACACACTTTCCTTCACCTAAAATAACAATAAACTCGCATTTGAAGCTCAATTTAAATTTTAAAATCTAACATATAATTTATAAGCTGTATCTTAGAATACAATTTTATTAACTAATGTTTTGTACTTCATTTTAAATGTCCATGAACATGCTTGTGTTAATACACTTTTTACATAAAGGACATGTTTATTTATGCATATACATGTTATTGGAAAATAAAAGACAGTAAGAACTCAGTTCAAGAAAGCACTCACTTGGTATTGGACCTCCCAGTACAAACGTGCTATACCAGCACAAAAATTAATCACAGGTTTCAGGCTAGCCTGCGCTACATTTGAGGCCAGCCTAGGCTACATTATAGATGGAGAGTTCTTTCTCCGGGTCCTGCCAAGCCTCTTGCGGAGGGAAGGACAGGAGCAGCAGTGAAGGGTAAGGTTTTTAGCGCTTAGCTATTACTCTGACCTCTTGGGCTTTCATCTCTGCATTGGCTCTGTGTTTCTTATTTAACAAGATGGTTACATCTACACTACATAGAAAATTCAAAGCACACTTGAGTTACATAGTGAGGTCCAATTTTAAAACTCAAAGGGCTAAGGATATAGCTCAGTTGTAACATGCCTATCTAGCAGGTGTAAGTATCTTGGGTTTAATTTCCAGTACTACAGAAGGAAAAGGAAGGAGAAAGCACAAACCAGGATGGCAGGCCATGTACCCATCACTCAGGAAATACAGGCAGGTGGATCACTGAGTTCAAGGTTAGGGAAGACTGGGAAAGGGAGGAAGGGGGAGACCAAAAAAAAAAAAAAAAAAAAGGAGGAGGGGGATGGGGAGAGAGG
This sequence comes from Peromyscus eremicus, assembly GCF_949786415.1. Taxonomy (NCBI): domain Eukaryota; kingdom Metazoa; phylum Chordata; class Mammalia; order Rodentia; family Cricetidae; genus Peromyscus; species Peromyscus eremicus. The sequence goes on along the minus strand of NC_081435.1, from coordinate 63,816,250 downwards.
GAGAGAGGGAGAGAGGGAGAGGGGAAGAGGGGGAGAGGGAGAGGAGAGAGAGAGAGAGAGAGAGAGAGAGAGAGAGAGAGAGAGAGAGAGAGAGAGAGAGAAAGAAAGAAAGAAAGAAAGAAAGAAAGAAAGAAAGAAAGAAAGAAAGAAAGAAAAGCAAGCACGTTACTTTGGGCAAAAGAAGACACATTCTCCAGAACCCAGTAAGTCTTTAAACTAGTTTTACTATTCATATTCATACTATTTGTATGATTTACAACTATAACTAACAACCATTGTTTGAGCAATTTATTTTTTTTATAACCTTCTTTGTCTAAAGAGAATGCTTCTTCTGCATATCAAACTGGGTAAGGATATAGGATACCCCTTTGAAAAATTAAAGCAGGTTGAGAATTGAACAAAATTAAATGGTTAATCAATTAGAGAAGGGCCTCAACAAAACAAGCTTCACTCGAGACTCTTTTGATGAGTGATATACTCACATAATATGGATTTGTAGGGAAGACTCTAAGAAGCCACTACTACTTCTACTGATGACAAACTAGTCCTTTCATTTTTAAATATCTCAAAGTTTGTATTTTAGATAAACTCAGGAATCAACAATGATCATAGTAACAAAAGGCTTCCACGACTGAATACTCTACCTGCCACCACCCTACACAAATGAAAAAAAAGGACACCTACCTCTAGAAAGTTGTGTGCATGCAGGCCAGAAGACAGATCACCCAAAGAACATCTAGGTGTCTGTCTTCTCGACTTTTTTTTTTACGACAGGGTATCTCAGACACTACCTGATCTGGCCCATGAGCTTCTGGAAATTCTGTCTCACCTCCTACCTCCCAATAGAGATAGATGCTGGGATGGCAGACTCCACTGCTACTACACTGATGTTGATGTGGGCTCTGGGATCTGAACTCACTCAGGTCATCAGGCTTCAGCGGCCAGGTGCTTTAAACCACTGAGCCATCTCCCCAGGCACATTCACCTTATTTTTATGACAGAGTTCCTCGCTGGCCTGGAATTCACCTAGTTGGCTAGGCTGGCTGACAGTGAGTCCCAGGGTTTCACCTGTCTCTGCCCATTCCCACCAGGTGCTGGGATGGAACTCACATCCTTGTGCTTGCCTGTGCTTCCTTCCCAGTCCTCTCCATAGACTTTTCTTGTTCCTTCCACTGCACCAAGAAAGGACCTTTGGAATCCGTGCCTTAACATATTAGCAAAGAACACAGGTAAACAATGACTAGGTCTTCACTGATAAAAAAAAGAAATATATTTCATTAAAATATAAATTCCATTTTATAGCTCAAGAAGCTACAACATAGACTAAGCATAGTGGCACATGCCTTTAGTCCCAGCATTTGGGAGGCAGAGGCAGGTAATTTCTAAGTTCCAGAACAGGACGGTCTACAGAGTGAATTCTAGGACAGCCAGGGCTTGGCCCATTACGACACTGAGTAACATTAACTCTAAGTTCTGTGATTTGGCCTTTAAGAATTTCTAGGCAGTGGAGGGCATGGTAGCTGGCAGATTGCCTGCCACAGTATGTACAAAGCCCTAGGCTTAATTCACAGCACTGCATAAAAGAGTGCGGTGGCATGTGCCTATAACCCCACACTTGGAAGGTAGAGGAAGGAGGACCTGGAATTCAGAGTCCCATCCTCAATACAGTGAGTACAAGGCCACCTAGGTCACAGAAACCTTGTCTCTTAAAAGGTTTCTTGAAATTCTTATAGCCTGTCCTCAATTTTGATTCTTCCTTCTACTTGTCAGGTACAGATTACTTACCTTTGTGAGCTGCGTTTTACCACCCACCATCCTTGTTGGCCATACACTTGAGAAAAGGCCCTGTGATGGTTCTCGCTCCACTCTAAGGACCCCGCTTGCTCTGCTCACTCCCCATGAACTCTCTCTCCTTCTGCAGTGATGATCTGGTTGTCTTCCCTCTCTTTCGTTTCTACTCTAAATGACGAGGTTAAGTAATGCTTAAAACTCCCTGTACAGCGTATTTCCTCTTTTTATAGAAAACACCAACAAAATTGCTATCTACACACACACACACACACACACACACACACACACACGTTTTTCTTTTAGAAAGTAAGCACCTGAAGGACACAATAAGGAGGTTTTCTCTATATTCTAATGTGCCTAGCACACTGTCAAAACTCAATAGAGGAGAAAAGACATGGTAGACATCTCAAATCAACATATACTTCATCGACACAATAACTATGTTTCCTTGGTTCACTTGTAAAATGTATAATGTATGGCACAAACCTTAATGGCACAGTTTGGTTTTTTTTTTTTTTTTTTTGAGTTTTAGAAAATACTTTGAGTTTTATAAATTGTGTCATTTTCAACCTTTTTAAACCCATTCCTCATGTCCCTTTCTTGATTAACTTTCACTCCCCCTATTTCCTACTTCCAGTGGCAACTGCTAAATTCATTTTCTCACCTTAAATTTATAGTCTTCCAGAATGTACTAGAAACAGAATTCTACACTGTATACTCTTTGGGGTTCAGCCTCACTCAAGCAGCACAATGATTCTGAGATTCATCTATGCTAATGTGGAGCACAATTCTTTCTATATGTGTTTGCTGAGCTTCCCATTCCCCGAACAAACCAGTTTTTTTTAGTCACTGTTTGCTGATCGCTATATACCCAACCTGCGGCCAGGTTGTCTCACTATCAGGACTAAAGCTGCTACAGACATCCAAGCTGGAGAACACATCTGTTGTGGACACAGAGTTTCCTACTGGTGTTGGGTCTAGAACTCCTGAGATATTACCAGATGCATGCTTGGCTGTATTGAAAATGGATAGCTCTTCTTCCTGAGTGGATGTGCTCCCTCATGATCTGAGAGTTCCAGGTACAGTCTATTTAATTATTCTGGTGACTGTATTGTGGTATTTCCTTACGGTTTCAGTTGTAGTTTTCTAGTGACTAATGATACTGCAGTTCCCTGTCCCAACTGGTCCTTTGTATCTTTTGTGACATATCCAAATTTGTCAATTTAAAACCTGAGCCACTCATATTTCACTAATAAATTACAGAATTCCTTATAAACTCTGCATATAATCTTCTCTCAAAAATATGTTTCACAATTATTTCTCCCCCACTCTGGCCTATTCTCTCTAAAACACTCTTCTGGTGAGCTGCTTTTAACACCAACACAATCGGGCATAACTTTCACTTGAAGTCAGTGCCCTTTAAAGAGAGAGCCTACTCACTCCCAAGCCACAAATATAAAATGTAGTCAACTCCCTATGTTTTCTTTTTCCTTTTTTCGGTTTTTCGAGACAGGGTTTCTCCGTGTAGTTTTGGTGCCTTTCCTGGAACTCACAAAGATCCACCTGTCTCTGCCTCCCAAGTGCTGGAATTAAAGGCATACGTGGTTTTCTTAAACACGTTTTCTGGTTTTAACTCCTGGATGAGAACAATGATTCACCTAGGATTTTCTGAGACAGTGTAACAGGAGGCCCAGCTCTTTCTTCCATGCAGATATCCAACTGTTCAAGCGCTCCCTTTTCAAAGACTCTCCTTTCCTTACTGGACCACCCTGCACCGCTATCTTTATTCAAACACCTCAACAACTTTTAATATTTTCTCACACTTTACTTTATGTATTTATAGTGCATGTGTGCACACATGCATGTGGAGGTCAGAGGACATCTTGTGGTGAGTCCTGGGGACTGAGCTCACGTTGTTGTATCTCAGGCCTGGTGACAAGCACTTTAACCCACTAACCCGTTTCCCCAGCCCTCAGTTTCCCTCATTTTACACCACTTATTTCTTTATATGTCAACAGCACTCTGTAAGTTTTGAAGCCCAATAACTTAATATTACTGAGGGGCTCAACTAAGAAACAGGATTAACCTGTCAACTCATCATCTGGCAGTTTCAACACCTGAGTTGTGTCTTGGTTGGCCACCTCACAAAGAGGGGACACGTTTTCTTTCTCTGAAGTTGAGTATCTAGGACTGCGAGCAAGACCTGGTGGAGCATGCGGTGGAGATGCTAGGTTTGGTCACGTTCTTTCACCATTGACTTCTGCTCAGCAGGCTGGAGTCAAATGACACGCTCTTTGAGCAAGTCCAATCACTTTCTCCCATTTCCTGTAAAAAATCTACTTCAGCCAGGCGTGGTGGCACAGGCCTTTAATCCCAGTACTAAGGAGGCAGAGGCAGTCAGTGGTCTACAAAGCGAGTTCTAGGACAGGTAAGGCTGTTACACAGAGAAACCCTGTCTTGAAAAACCAAATAAATAATCAACAAACAAATAATCCATTTCTTTAATCTTCAGCAGGCTTACTGTAAATCTGCCTGCCCCACACACGTGGTTAGCAGTGACCTTCAACACCATTTAAAAACATGTGGGGCTTCCCTATGTAGCTCATCCCTTGCTGGCTCTCAGCTTTCAGTGCTGGTGTGTCCAGTGTTGTCAGAGATACAGTGGGTTCTTCGCTGGAATTTTAGCTACCATGCATATTTTGTGTGGATAAAAGCAAAATCTATCATTCCATTCGTCTTTTCTTTTACCAACTGGCAAATGCTATCTAAAATGTGTCTGTTCTTGTTTCTCTATGACCTCAGGCTGCTTCAGTTCGTGCAGCTGTTATGTGACATAGGTCAGTCTAACGGAAGATATACTGACCGTGCTAAGAACCCATTCTTCTTCCTTTGGCAAAGCTTTGGAATGTCATGGAGAGACCTTAGATCTTTTCTCTTGTAAGCAAACTGTATTCCTAGGGATTTAGTTTTACTAATGGAATTATTTTCTTACTATCACCCTTCTACTTGTTTGAGCTGGTATTTATAAAATGTTATTGGCTTCAGATAGACAATGAGTCTGTGAAGGACAGCTTCACTGGATTTACTCATTTGCTTTTTTCCATGTTAATAATTATGTTACAGAAAGAATGGTGATCCACTCACTCACCTTTGTTTTCTAGACTTTTCATTAACTCACTGAACTGATTAGTTCTTTCACTAAAGTAATGAGCTGAAACACAAAAATAGGTGTTTTTGTCTAGTTACTGATCTTAGAGAAATTAAGGTCTTCTGTAATTAAATGTATGTCATCTCTTTTCTTAATGTCTCAATCAGATAAGAGACTCCAAGCTGCTGGGAGTATAAATGGACTATGAATTTTGTTAAGATGCTTTTGACCTTAACCTTCAGGTTTCTCTGCTGTTAATTCAGTGAATTACAACAATTAAATTAGAAGTCACATACTGATATTGCAATTAGCATAGTATAGATCATAGTCAAATTATGATGCATTTTCCTTCTATTGCACATCACTTGAGTGCATGCCAACAATCTTTTCTGTTCTAACCAATACTAACAAATAATTCCTTTAGTAACATCGTTGTCAAGTTATGGTTAAATAAACACCTGCACCCTTCTTTGGTTTGGCACAGCCCTTCTTAGATATGGAAGGACCCGAAAGGGAACCTGCAATGCCCCCCGCCCCCACTCCCGTATTTTTTACATCTACCTCTAAGTGTTTTCACAATGCTACCTGAGATCCTCCTACACGCTCCCTATCTTTGAAAACTACCACAGATATACAACATCCTTGGCCACTGAAATCATTTAATATCAAGGCTAAAAAGGGTTTGTGGGACTATTTCAAGCCACTCGAGAAATTATGAACTTTTTACTTAAACAAAATATAGCTAATGCTGAAAGAGGACAAAGACTTTAATAATACAGCACATGGATCTTCTAATTTTATTTTCACATATAGTCTAACAATTCAAAAAATAGTATCCCAAACGGGAAAAAAAATTCTAATACACACATCATTTTAATCTTTTAAATCAGATGCAGAAAAATCTGGAATATATTCCAGACATAAGACAGGGATGACTAAAAAATGGAATCTTGTAACAATGAAGGCATAGATTTTTGCAATGCTTTCATTTGGTTGTAAAGAAATCATTTATGGGACTGAGGGATATCTCATGGGTAAAGCAGCTGGCTTACAGCCAAGCCAGATGACCTGAGTTCAAACTCTGGGACCCACACAGTGGAAGGCGAGAAGTAACTTCTGTAAATTGTTCTCTGACTTCCACACACCTACTCCCCTACAAATAAATAGTTTTTAAATGTCTTTATAATATAACAACAAATATTCAAAAATTAGCACACCATCAAATAGAAATGAATTCCCATTTATATAGCAAGGGTTTTTCACATGTAGCAAGCAAATGTTTAGGTAATGTGCAGACTACCTTCTATTTATACCTAGTAATGCACATGCCATAAGCCACCATATACAAGCAATAGAGAAAACCTTTTTATTTATTTGAGACAATGTCTCACTATGTAGTTCTGGCTGGCCTGGACTCACTATGTAAACCAGGCTGGTTTCAAACTCACAAAGATCCACCTGCCTCTGCCTCTGGAGTGTTGGGATTAAAGACACGAAGCACACTTGGCTTGAGAAAACTCTTTTAATTTGCTTTTTCATTATAAGCTTTTGTTTAGTATCTATCTTCCTCAACATAAACGAAAATAACCTTCCATTAACACCCTTCCCCATCCCCTACCACTCTAGCAAAGTTAGGAGAAATTATATTCTCTGAAATACAAGTAAGAGCCTAAAAGGTAGTTTTAAAAGAAAAAGGCCAAGATGATTGATTCAACCAGTGTCTTCGAACATGTTTCAAGTCTCATTTCAGCATCTAGGAGTTTCAAAATGATACTTCCTATAATCCTTTAATAACCACAAAGCAGGGCTCTTGGTAATAAAGACTAAACCAGGGTGAGGAGGCGGCTTAGTTGGTGAAATGCTTGCCACTCAAGCACGAAAGACTTGAGTTTAGCCTCTGGCACAAGATAGACAGACCCAGCAGCAGATGCCTGGAATCCCAGTGCTGGAAAGGCAGACAGGTCATTCTGTGACTTACTGACAGGCCAAGTCTTCCTGAATCAGTGAGCTACAATGCAGTGAGATCTGCCTCAAAAATAAGGTGGACAGTGACTCAGGAAGACCTCCACTATCACTTCTGTTCTCCACATACCTTAAAACACAAGTGTCCTTATGTAAGTATACATACATACATACACACACACACACACACACACACACACACACACACACACACACACCACCCCACCCCACCCCAGCGGAATGATGGTAATAAAAGGAAACCCCAATTAAAAATGGTTACAAAATACAAATGCTTGTAATGTCCCTCCAACCTCATGTTTCCCTTTGTCCCCAACCACCAACATGGAACTCTCATTTCCAGAGGAAGACAACACGTGGGACACGCTGGCCCCGGTGAGAGCCCTCCTCCCACTGCCCAGTACTACTGTCCTCAACAAGCTCATGTCAAATTATATTCCTTAAAGCTATCACAAGTTTCTAGTCATGTCCCGACAAGTATGCATGGCAAATACCTTTAGAAATTAAAAATTCTGCCACATTTAATTATACTCCACCTTCCCCAGGACTGTCCAGGTGTCACAAGGGCTCTGATTTGACAAGGAAGAGGTGAGACCTTGCAGAAGTCAACCACCTCTAATGCTGATTCTCTTCCCTCCATGTATTTGCTAAGGAACTAAGTTTTCGGGCCGCTATGACTAGATCATGCAGACCCAACAGTTGGGTTCTCCTCTTCTTCTCAACCTAACTTTCACTATCTTATCAGTCCCTGCACCATTGACCCACCATACCCCAAATGGCAGGCCACTTTCATCATGACCTTTCTTTACTACAATGCTATAAAGAAAGTTCTGGATGGCCTCTCACTTTTTAAGCTTCCCTAAGAAGTCAGGTACTGTTGTCCTATGCATCTCTCAAACCTCAGCAGACACAGAACAAACTAAGAAATCATTCTAAAGACCTTCAATTTGAAGGACAGGAGAAATACTACCACAGATCCTACTCTCTTCAGTCAAGTTCTATTTTACATGGTCTACAAGTGAGTGAGGGGTTTAAGCATAGTAATGCTTAAGCAATCAAGATGGCTCAATGGTTAAAGGGGGGCTTACTGTCAAGCCTGATGACCTAAATTTAACACCTAGGTTTCCACATGGTTAAAGGAAAGAACTACTTCCTTCAAATTGTCCTCTGACCATCACACCTGTGCCATGACATGATGTGCATACACATGCACACACACAAAGACATAAACACACACATTCTGCGACTGAAAAGTGTGTGTATGTGTGTGTATGTGTATAACAATACTTGTCTCAGGAAACCCTTTGTGCAAGCCCTACAGGATGTCGGGATGCTTCAACTGTGAACATGGGTTACAATCCACTGTTCTCAGGTTTGTGGTGACTTCCATCTTAACATTGCTACAGTCCCGCTTGCAGGTGGGATGTAAGCAGGAGACAGGGGCCAATGATCCAGCTCTGTTCAGTATTCCTTTTCTAACAAAGACAAGAAAGAAAAAGGAAAACAAACCTGTTCAGAGACAATGGAGAGCAGGTGGAGTAATGGAATCCAAATGAGCTAAAACTGTGAAGGGAGGAAGCTTTGGAAGTCAACTGAACTTCCATGTCTCCCCAACCCCAGTCTGGGGGAAAATCCCTTCTGAGGAAAAGAACACAGTACAATTCTTGACGTCACACAAGTCTCTCCTCAAGATGTTTAACAGTCTTAAATGCTGAAGACAAAGAACTAAACTTAGAGCACAATGGGGCAAAAGTAAACTTGCTAGAGTTTGAGGGGTCAGATGACAGCCTACCAGGTTTTGTATCAAAATCCCAGGAGAGCACTGTTTGTAGATGAGGTGTAAGCCAACACAGGCCTACACCAAATTAAAATGCAACCAGATCCAATGTAGTTCAATCAGCCTCTCTCACCATATACCTTACAGTGGTAAATCATTGTCATGAAATCAACATTTGTACCAATTATAAAGTCTTCTGTATTTGAATGTTTTTATGCTATGTGACAGGGAGATACAACCAAATTTATATGATGTATGAAGAGGCAGGAAAATCTGAGTGATAATTTAAAGAATAATCAGGCAGTATTAATAGACAAATAAGATGATCCAAATATTAGGAGCTGGAAAACACTTTAATGTAACTATTATAAATATATCAAGGAAAAGACGAAATGGACAAAAATTACAATAGATACCTGGATTCCATATAAAACACTAAAACTAAGGCTCATCATCAGAAGAACTTATTAGATAGAATTAACTATAGACTGGTACCATCTACCACAAATAAAAAATAAGATCAGTAACTAATAGGTTTGTCAACAGAAAAATCACAAGTCAAAAGGAGTGAAGGAAAAAAGAAAGCTAAGACTTGCACAACACAAGAGACATGTAATTTTAGCCCAAGGACAGAGAAGACTGAAGGTAACATAAGATAACCTAAAGTGGTGTCTTCCTGTATCACCACTGTACTTTCCCCATGGTGATGTGCTTACCTGTGTTGTCAGCAGTGACTACACAAGCCCTAAGTACTCTCCTACAGACAGGGAGAACAGAGTAAACACTACTCTTAAAGGCTGTCCTGAATGCTAATGATCTTCCCAGAATGCAGTTAGCCATACAGGAATAGTGTGGGCAAACTCAAAAAGCTCCAGTTAAAACTGCAAACAGATTAAGGATATTAAGAAAACAAAATGGTTATCATTACTACTTTAGCTAGAACGAATTTCTCCCTGAAGCCAACACAATAAATTATGGCACAAGAAAGATCTTGCTTTTTTTTGCCCCAGATGTTAAAAACTAATATTATAGGGGCTGTTTAATCTGGGCATAATTCACTAATTTTTATAAAAGAACAAAGGTCCTAGGGCTGGTGTGTTTTCTCTGATGAAGTGAATGATAAAAATAAAATAAAATAAAATCCAGTGTGGGCAATGGCTCAGTGGGCAAGAGTACTTGTTGCAAGCACATGTGGGCCTGAGTTGGAATCCTCAGAATCCATGGACAATCCAGACAGAGTGTGAGCATCTCTAATTCCAGACCTCCTAAGGGGAGATGGGAGGCAAAAACAAGAAACTCCCTAAAAACTTGTGACCCAGCTACCTTGGTATACACGATGGAAAAACAAAGCAAATCTGTCTCAATATAAGGTGGAAGGCAAGAATGCCATCTGAGGTTCTCCTCTAACCTCCACACAAACACTGTGGCATGCATGTACACGTGTACATACACACGTACACACACACACAATTTAAAAGTTCCATGACTGAATGTATTATACATATAAGAGGGCTCTGAATGTGTTGTAACAGGAGACCCCCTTGAAAACCCTAAAACCATAAATGTCAGCATCTGAAAACCATCAAGAGTCTTACAAGTGCCTTTCAAAGCATTTTACAGGATCCTTAACAACAAACCAGGCACTTTCACAATTTATAAACAGAATATATAAAAATTGTAATTGCATGCTAAGGCTGATAAAAAGGTATCATTATTTATAACCTCAAAGTTCTACTCTTGAATTTATAGTGTCATTGATCTCACTGGTTTTACAAATAAACTATATATCTGAATTAACTAAATTATACATAATACAATGTTGCCTTACCAAATTTTTTTCTAAGCAGGATTGGTAATACAATTAAATGTCCATAATTTAATGCACATTCTTTTGAAAAACATAAAAGGAAGCTGAAGACGTAGAATATGTGTGAATGTTTCAAATAACCTCTACTTATGGCCAATGCTTTATAGTTTACAACTTTCACACTATTTCAATGGGCCAGAAACTAGACTGTGAAATAATTCACACCGAAACATCACCTTTCCCACACAAGGAAGTAGTAAAGTAGAAGCCACATCCACTCTGCTAGGATCCACAGCTCAATACTGAGTAAGCTAACTCAAAACCAGGCAATCAAAGGCCAATGCAGAGCTCCCCGATCAGTGCTCCATACAGAACCACACTTATCCCCACAATGCATAACTGGGAGGGAGAATTAGCCTCTTCTGAAGCAAACACCCATGTTTAAGAATGAAAGAATACTATAGTTTAGGTTCCAAATGACTTCTCTCTAACTATCCTAGTTTGGCCCTGACAAGTAAAAGCTTATGAATAGGAAGCCAGAAAAAAAGTTGACAATCTGAACAAAGTCTTTTTGATTACTCTGATGTTTAAAAGTTTAGAAGATACAAAAGAATAACCAAGTTATCAATGACCACACTAGAAACTTACTATCCTGAAGGTACACCAGCCTAATGAGCAATATGACCTTCACTGGGAGGAAAACTGGATGAAAGAGAAGATGGTGTGAGGCTTTTTTCCAACAGTATATTCTAGGCTAACTTTCGACCACCTACACATACTGCTTCCATGTTTCAAAGTAACAGACTTCTGGAGGCAGGATGTGTGTGTTGTGTGTAAAAGAATCCTAAGAAAACAATAAACTTGTCTTTTTATTTTTTTAATTGGATTTTGTTTTCTTTTTCTTGAGACAGGGTCTTGCTGTGTACATAACCCAGACTTAGTGGAATTCACCATCTTATCAGCCTCTAAGCACTGAGACTACAGGCCACCAGGTCCAGTTCAAAACTGCCTTTTAACAGAAACACTGCTTCAAAGAACACCAAACACAGCACTAACTTCAGCAGCCCATGAACTACAACTGGAATGGCACAGAGAAAAATACCAAAGTGAACAAGAGGTAGTTTAAGGAGACAAGAATTAAATTGCCCTAAATCCTATTTAAACATTTTAACTATATTAACTTTTACCTATAACATTAAAAGATTATAGACCATTTCTTGTCCATCCATAAATAACCACCATTAAAAACTTGGTGTACCTCGTTTTTTAAAGTTTCATGATTAAACATAACATTTTAAATACATGCTTTATCAAACTACTGTTTTAGTGTCTCATTATAAACAGTGAGTCTAACAGAAAGTTGCTGGGGATGTCTTTCTGTATGCTGTGAATGTGTTGCTGTGAATGATAAATAAAACGCTGATTGGCCAGTAGCCAGGCAGGAAGTATAGTATAGGCGGGACAAGCAGAGAGGAGAATTCTGCTAAGTGGAAGGCCGCCACCGCCATGAGAAGTAAGATGTAAAGTACCAGTAAACCACAAACCATGTGGCAACTTAATAGATTTATAAAAATGGGTTAATTTAAGATGTAAGATCTAGCCGGGCGGTGGTGGCGCACACCTTTAATCCCAGCACTTGGGAGGCAGAGCCAGGCGGATCTCAGTGAGTTCGAGGCCAGCCTGGGCTATCAAGTGAGTTCTAGGAAAAGGCGCAAAGCTACACAGAGAAACCCTGTCTCGGGGGGGGGGGATGTAAGATCTAGCTAGCAAGAAGCCTGAGACATCAGGCCATACAGTTTAATTAATATAAGCCTTTGTGTGTTTACTTGGGTCCAAGCGGCTGCAGGACTGGCGGATGAGAGAGATTTGTCTTGACCACGGACCAGGCAGGACTGGAGAAAACTCCAGCCACAAAAAGTTTTCTTGGTTCATCAAGATGATGATAAGTCCTTAAACTGAAGTGTGTGTCATCTTAGGAGATTTCCTGTCATAGCAGCATCCTGCAGTGTGTGATAAACTTGACCTTGTCTTGCAATAATTATCTGGGTTTTGTTTGAATAAACCGATGAATTGTAGTTAGTACCTGTAACTTTACATTTGTTTACAAGTGAGACCAGTAGAGCTTTCTGTTTTACCATCCTTGTTCAACTGTGCCATCAAACAAGTTGGATAAGTTTTCTTTATTATCAGAATTAAAGAAACTAAGAGGATTTCAAAAAATTCTTTCTTACAGTAAAAACCATTGCAAGAACATGAGAAATCTTTCACTGCTCCCTTAACTGTTTCCTCAGGATGAAAGACTAAAAAAGTGATTACATTGACCAAAGCTCTTTCAACTTAAGCTTGGAAAAACAAATTCTGTGTTCCTACACACACATGTATAATGGCTATGGCTACTATGGAATGGTTATTTTAGGTCCTACAGTAACTTGCTTTTAATTTTATAACTCCATTCCCATCAAAAGTTCTGATTTTGCTTTATTTTATTGTAGCTAAACCGTACTAAAAATTTTTAGTTTTTTCCCATTCTGATTTTATGACTGAGCTTTCTCCCTTTCTCTGGTCTTAAAAATGCAGAGACAGGAGGATTTCCTGCAACTGTGTTGCTTGGCCCAGGCTGCCAGGTCCAGTTCCACGTGAGTTGCTCTGTGCCATCTGCTCCACTGCACATCATGCATGGTAAGAAAGACGACTACTGCTGTTATCTTTCCAGCTTCCAACTCTCTGAGGCAGCTGCAGGAGGGGAAACAGGAGGACAGAAAGCCAGGGCTGTTCTGGGCAATTTTAATCCCACTCTAACACTAGTGGGGCAAAGGGCACAAAGGGGGAAACTGCTCCAAGTCAACAAAACAGATATTTTAGCTGTAAACACTTGCTATATTCTAAGCCAACATGTTCTCCACCAATTGAGCTTGTAATTTTAGGCTTGTAAAATCTTACGGTGTTTTATTAAAAACTTACTTGTAATTTTAAGTGAATGTGGTTAAATACATTTTTGTATCATATTTTAAACAACTGTTTAAACTGGTCTTAGATTACCCACAACACTCATAAACTTACATAGCTTAGATTACCTTTCCAACTCTCACCTCCCATCTTTTACACTACATAAATGAGGTGACTGAATTTCAATTAAAACCTACTGTTGAAAGATATTTAATAGTTGATATGACTAATAATTGACTTAATTTTTCTACTTCTACTAAAAAGTTTTAAAATATACATCAAACTACAATGTAAGAAGCTATAGTTTTTTGATCAGTAACAATCCATACAAACAAATCTAATTTGAAAAAAGCACAACTGTCTGTCACAGGGCATGGAGAAATCAGGCTCGGACTGACCAGGGAGCTTCCTTCCTGTTGGCTAGCTTCATTGTACAGGAAGGCACTACTGTGGGTTGCTGGGGGAAGGCACCACCAGTCTTGGCCAGTTGTACATCCTGTGAACTACAGTAACGACAGCCAGGGAAAGATCTGTCCACAATGCAATGGTGGCAGGAGTATGACTGGACAGCCAACAGCTTTCTGAGTGGATTTAAGGCCTGTTCCACCCAAGAAACACGTACCTGGAGCCGTAAATCTGCCCAAAACCTATGGCTGGGGAGTTCACAGGCTCCAGGGGTGAACCCACTACTATCAATCTACTAAATGGACATAATACTAAATTGTCCTTTAAATTTCTATCTCTATACTCATAGATCAGTGCCACCCAACTCTCATCAGACTTTTTTTTTTGTAGACACTGGTTAACAAAGAAACTTACCAGCGATCAGTGTAGAGATCAGTGTAGTCAGCCATAAAAGGAACATCAATATCACACCCACCCCAAGTCTCAAGGACCACTGTGGAAGAGGGAGTTGGGAAGACTGGATTATAAGTGTCTTCTAACCATGACAGGTCCGCTACATTCATGAATTCACATAGCTTAAATACCCCAAACAGGACCTGGACAAGATCAAGGCAGCTAACATTCTAGCACCGAGTGGGAATGGGTTCACAAGTCCCCACCCCTATTGAGGAACTATTGACTGATGGCTTCTAGAAAAGGGAAAGTCAGTTTTCTTAAGGGGTTTGGGCTCTGGTGGATCAAGCATATTTAAGTGGATGTCCCACACTCACGAGTATAAAGCATATTTAAGTGGATGTCCCACACTCACGAGTATATGGGCAGCACTAACTGGAATCACTGGTGCTTTTTTTTTAAAGAGGATAAAGTTGGAAGCCAGTGTGGAGGGGTGGGATGGGGGTGTAGGTCTGGGAGGATTTGGGGAGAAGGAGAACATGATCAAAATACATTGTATAAAATTCTCAAGGAATAAAAAAACATTATTTTTTAAAAAGCATGGTAAATCAAATAAGCTTCCAAAATTCAAGAAAATCTTAACAGTAAAACCAAGGTAATCTTTAATTGGGTAAAAGTATATTTCAATAATGAAAAAGATCTAAAATAGAAAGTCTCGAAAAAGAGACTCTAAGTAGAATGGAAAAGAAGGGAAGCTGTTACTAAGGTGACCTCAAGGATAAAGCTCCGCATGGATACTTGTAACTGTTATCTGCTACTTCAAGAGTTCCACTCTGGCCCACCTCACTACAACAGCAATGGAGCCTTTGGATGTACCCACTGATTACCCACTAGGTGATCCCACCTCCACTCTAGACAGCCTCACAACCCACCTCCTCATTCAAACAGCAAGCTTCAGGTACAGTAAGAGACGTCTCAAAAACTATGGTGGAAAAGTGATCAGAAAAGACATTCCAACACCAGCCTCTGGCCTCCATGTGTCCACATGGGGAATAAGCTCGCATGCAGTTCTTAAAACTAAGCTGCCAAATCAGATGTGCAACACACTTCTACAATCCTAGCATCCTGGAGACTGAAGCAGGAAGATCTCAAGTTCAAAGCTATCCTGGGAGACAGAGAAAAACTAAGAGTGACGGATATAGCTTACTGGTAGAGTATTTGCCTAACATGTATAGACCCTATATTTGTTCAATGCCCAGCACCATTTAAAAAAACAAAAGTGTAAAGATAAACAAAATTAAGCCACCATCTGGGTCTCCTGAATTTAAGACTTTTCAACAATTCCATCCTTCTGAGTGAGTTATGCTCACGTACAGCATGGTGTGGGTTCCTGCCACCTTCAGAATCGCCCCCACCATCACCAGCCCCTCAGTTTATACTCTAAGGACATCTACTCACTGGGAATGAGCAATCCTTTACCTGTCTCTCAATCCCAACTTCTAGTCCTGCTTAAACAGGTTTTTCCTAACTAATTTCTACTCTCCACCACAGAGACTCCCTAGGAGAAGGCTTCCCTGGCTTCCTTTGGACAGAGGTCCCTGGTACACTTCTTTCCTAATAAGTAGTATACCTGCCGCACTACATAAGTTTACCTCCCTCATCAGGAAGTAAGCAATTCAATAGCATATCCAGCACATATGAGCCAAGTGGTGGACACTTAAAACCACACAATGAAAAATGAACAAGTAAAGTTTGACTTAATTTTAGCTGATTTGCCTTACGTCCTGTGATCTCCACTTCCAAAACACAGGCCAATCACAGTCCTTCTGAGTATCAGCATAGCCATGTCTGTCCAATTCTGCTCATCCTGCACTAGACTGCCACAGCGTTACAGCTCTTCTTCACACTTCCATTCACCCTAATACACCCCCCCCCCCACTCACTCACATACACACCTGCACAGGCCTGCACAGCACTGCCACCCCTGTTCCCCCTCAGCACTTGTCTACTGGCCAGGGTAGCTTGGTAAGATACAGACCTTTTTAAAAAAATCTTTTTAAAAAATGCAGTTTAAAAAAAACAAAACAAAATGAAACAGTCTTTACTTGCTCCTTATGTTATTTAGTCAACCATTCAAACTCGCCCAGCTCCCTAAAACGCTGGGTTTTGTTCTCCCTGCCTTGGAGTCTTTACACTGGCCCTTTTCCCCTGGAGACCAGCTCAGACCTCACCTTTCCAGCCAAAGCAGCTCTGTAACCTCCACCTCACATGCTCTCCATCCCACCCTGCACTTTCTTCTGATTTCATTACTTCCTCCAATTATGCTCCTTTATTTACAAGTCAATCTCCCTTAGGAACTTTCTATTTGCGCACTACTATATCCCTATTTGTCTAAAAACAATACCTTACACACACCAAGCACCTCATCAGCATTTGTAAAAACAAAAGAACAAACCAAGAAAGGTAACTCAAGATATACATAAAACAAAGTAAAAATGGCTAGTCTATCAAACAAGGCAGAAAACAATCTGCTAAGGAGAAGTCTGGTCTTCCTGGGATCCATCATCTACAGGCATCGGGTGTGTACTTCTCACAGCTCACTGGAAACAAGCAAAGGCAGCCCTTACCTATGGCCCTGCCATCACTCAGAACACTCCGACTTTGGGATACACACATGCAACTGTAATGTGAATACACGTAGATCTAGAACACACTCTCAAACGACCTGCCACAACCCTCCTAACTATGGTACTTACCTATAAAATGATGAAAATTCTACTCATACTTTCAACCTCGTGAGAAATAGGTCCTTCTAATGTACAAGGCCGGCCTCTGAGATGAGTTCAAACTACAACCCAGCAGACTCGGCCTCACCTACAATCCTTGTTAAAGTGTGTGTCTCATCACGAGACAGCAGAGCTTTTAACTATTTACTGATTGACCAAGGCCTAATGAAACTACCAGCCAGTACTTGTCAGTCACAGTTTTGGGTATTTGTTTAATTTCCATTCAATGACTCTTTATTCAACTTTCAATCATAGAGATGGGAATAGCATACAACTTCAAGTAACAGAGATAAAACAATATATTTCAATGTTGCTTGATTAAATCTCACTACTCAGGAAAATAAACCATAAAATAAACAACATTTAACTACCCAAACAAAATAATTACATTGTAATAATCACTATGTAGAGATGACTGAAGTAAAAGAAATCCAGCCTCTTTCTCCAGGTTCCCTGGCCTCACTTACCTTGGTATGGTAACACATTTAGTATTGCAATTCTGAGTGGTGATGGCTTTCTCAAGCTCATCTAATCGTCCTGTTTTCTTTAGCTTTTTCACCAGACTTTTCACCGCTTTCTCACACCACTTTTCTTCCTGTCCATTCTGTTCTCCACCACCTGCTCCTCCAGACCCACTGGCTGATTTTTTCCATCCCAGAAGTCTTTTCACCACTGGCGGCGTGAACGGCAAGATGGACGACATCTTCTTACCAAAGGTTACAATCCACACTCAGAAACAGCCTGGCAAATATATCCTAGAAAAGACATTGAAACATTAATTTTAAAACTGTAGTTTTAAATTTTAAAAAGTAGTGATTTCAACACGCTATAAAAGCAAGCCATAGCACAGAACAGAAATTCAAATTCTTCAATCTGAAGTTTTATACTCATGGAAATGCTGAATTGTAGCGACAAATCCTTCTAAAATTGGGATGACTCAAATCTTGGGCAAATATAATTTTGCAAATAAAATCTTTATCAATGTTCTGGACAATTTTAATAATGTAATTTCTCCTTATTCTTAATTTTTTCAAATTAACACTTGACTAAAATATTTTCACAAAGACCAATTTTTTTCCACATTTTTAGGACTTTGGTCTATTCTAAAAAGATCTAGCAAAAATCAAGGCTTGCATATATAAGAAAGTGGTAGAATACTTGCCTAACATCAACAGGCTTAGGGGTGGGGGAAGACTTAAAAATAAAATATATACAAACCAACTGTCCATAGTTTTATATTTTCATTAAGAATAAAGAAAAGTAAACAAACTTGTGGATAAAAGGCTCTATTCAACCCTGTCAGCTTTAATTCTACCTATTCATAACACCCATTTTCTCTTTTATCTAGTAATAGACACAAACTAAGCACAATTTTTATTCCTACAACAACATGCCATTCTTTAATATCTTTTATTTTATGTCAAAGTAACAGGCTTGTAACAGTAACCCTTCAAACACCAAGTTCAGGTATAAGCTATTGAATTCCCTATGGGACACAATGGGCTAATTCCTTTACATCATTACTTACTTCCCTTTCTCTTACTCTGAAAATCACTTTGCAGTTGTAATTAAACAATTATGTGTGTATTGTCCGATGGGATCAGCAGTAAGTTCTTTCTTTCTGTACACCTTTTGGTACCCATAGACTCAACCTTTCCATTTGCTTTTTTCCTATGTACTTTACCACCAAACTGTCCTCTCTATGCCACTCCCTCAATGAAATTTTTAATCATACACATAAAAAAATTCAACTGGATGTATTCCATACACTCACATCCTAGTGCTCATGTTCTCCCCCTCTGAACTGAACTAGCGATCCCCTGTCCTGCAGCATTACTAGGAACTCCCTTCACCTCTCTGTGAGCTGAAGTTGCTATCTTCCTAATACCATGCCTTTCTTTATCTTTCTTATACACTGCATCTATTGTTTCGTGGGGTATGTAAATCCTGAGAAAGGGATACAGATGTCTGTAAGACTCTGTCAGAACACTTTTTTTTTTTACACAATATTATTTACTTTTAGAAATAGTAATATACTTCTCCCACTTGTTGCAATGATTAAGATACGGTACTATCTTACTTTTCCTTAAACAACAAAAACAACAAAAGCAAGTCTCCGATAGTTATTTCAACTCTGTAATTTGGTACCCATAAGAAAAGTACAGAGATCCTCCTCTCGGTCCTTATCAAAGCCTGGAATCATCATTACCCATCATTTGCCTGACTGGTTCAAAGGGAAATTCCATCTTATGGTTGTTTTTTAGTTCAGGTGCAAAACAAATGATGCAATTCACTTGGACAGCTTACCTCCTGAGTCCTCTTAAATCCAGAACAATCCCTATCCTAACTGATTCAGGAAGTAACAGCTATGTGAGTTTATACTCTCATTGTTTTCCTTGTGGTGTCACTAATTTATCCTTCTAGCCATACAATAGGAGGTGAGCTATATACTTTAGATTATATTTCAACCACCAACAATAGACACTGTGTGGTCCGTATCACATTACTTATCTATAAGCCAACGATGTTCTACCTGCTGCAGCAGCTAGTGACAGACTGCACCGGTCTGCAGGCTAAAAATTTCTATCACCCTTCCACACAGTATGATCCCCCTATAATTCTTTAAAAGGAACATTTCCTCATCAGCTAGGGAGGGCTGTGTGTTTATCCTAAAACACATTTACTTAAAGCTAAATCAGGTTAAATGCTTAAGTACTTCATTTTAATGTCTATTATTTCTATTAGTTCCCTGGGGCTGCTGTCATGCATTACCATAAACCTTTATAAGGGTATGGAGGCCCACAGAAGCTATCTAGTGAGAAATTACTCAGGGTCAGAGAATCTGAGCTTGCTTTACCCAGCAAGGCTGCATAATGTAATGATTTGACCACAGTGTGGTTACCAGGTATTTGGAAGGGTCTACACTTGGCTGTACACTGCTTTGATCTTGCAAGGGGGAGGTCTTTTGCCTCTCCCCTTGGCATACTATAAAAAGTCCTTTTGAATAAATCTCTGGGTGGTTGAGTATTAACCCAGGCCCTCCCAAGGCTATCCTGTTTCTCTCTCCTCATCGTCCAGGCTTATCTTTCTGATATTTGCTCATTTCTCTCTCCTCCACCTAAGAACCCTTCAAAAGGCGGGAGCAGGTTGGAGCTGGACTCCTACATAAGGACACTTGCCACTGTGCTTGGGGTCCATCAAGAAAATTTCGAGTGGGAGGAGGGAGGACAGGGGAATCCGTGGCTGATGTGTGAAATTAAGTTAATTATAAAATACATACATATATATATATATATATATATATATATATATATATAATTTAGAACAATCTCATCTTAAGATCCATAAGTGTATCTTATAAAACCCTTTTATCCAAATGAAATTACATTCACAGGCAGGGTGGGGTTGGGGTGGGATTCATTTAGTGCACTATAACTGGTTTACTCTCACGTCCTTTTCCCTAACACTGGAAATTTTGGTTTTGAATAAATACAGTCACTTGTATTATCTTACTATATATAGAAAGAAGTTTGAAGTAATACCAATATAATTTCTAAAACTGAGATTATTAGACAAAAGTTTAAGATTTCTTTGCAGCTCTATCTACTGAGGACAATCTGGAAAGTGCCTTAGAAAGTCACCTAAAATAACCGCTTTCTCTAGAGGTGTTAGCAACGTGAGACAGTCAGATTCATTTCTGTATTCCTTCCACTTCTTAAGGACTGTTCTTTTCCCTAAATTGTACACTCATCATGTAAATGTACATCATTCCAAAGTCACACTACATAACAAGTGTCTGCCCAGCTCTTAGCGTCTTCAGTCAGGCAAACCATTCCTCTAGTGTTTTCTAGTCTGTGTTGTTTTACAGCTATAAACACAAACCACACAACTCTACTCACTCTCAACTTATCATCCCTATATATTATGTACACTACTACTCTGTAACTAGATTTTTGCACCAACTTTATTTCCTAAAGTCAATCTTTATCAGTTCACACAGTGAACTTAAAGATAGGCCAAATTAAAATATCCAAACTGAACCACAAAGATGTGTGCAGGTTGGGGATCCCAGAACATCCAGGAAGAAATGCTAATTATGCTTATTTAATGTCTAGTCTTCTCAATTTGAAATGTCTCAGCATGATGAGCTGGAACCAGGTGCAGTTCAGTGGGTAGAGCACTTGGAGCATGGGTGAAGCTTTTGGTTCAATTATCTCCAGTTCAAGGGGGAAAAAAACTAAAAACTCACATGGAAATAAAAAATATGTAGAATAATCAAATTTAACTTTGAGAATGAAAAAGGAAACTAAATGACCTATATTACCTTATTTCAAGACTTGAAAAAATAAAAAACAATTAAAAAACCTAAAGTGCCTTAGTAATTATAGAGGAAGCACAGAGGGGAAGGTTATGTACGTACTAGTAGACAAGGATGTCCAGAGAGCCTACAGATTTACAGCCCACTGTCCACTAAGGCACCAAGTTTAGTCTACTTTTCAATAACTTTCCAGTATGTAAATGAAAAGCATCTACCACTTGCTCATATCATTCTTCATGGCTAAGCAGAATCTTTAGCTCTTGGAGGAGAAAAGAGTATTCATGACTTTAAAAACTTAAAAAGTACCAACCATCAATTCCTATAAATTAAACCATCAAAGTTAAGAACACTTACACAAAGTTCCACTGAAAGGTGAGTAGGCAAGACATAGACTGGGGAGGTTTTACAATACATATAGCTGACAAAGGACTATTAATTTAGAGTGTATAAAATTAATAATCAAAGAAAATAGTTTGTTAAATAAGAGAGGAACAAATTTACAAACATTTAATCAAAGAGAGTAAAGTATCATACTAGGGGATATTTAATACCACCGTCAGAAAAATGCAAATCAAAACCAAAATGAAATAGATTTCATATCACTTAGGATGGTTCTAAATTTTTCGCCAAGTGTTGGTGAGAACACAGACCACCTTAGTAACCTATTGGTGCCATAACAAACTCTCATGCACTCACTGCCTTCAAACAGCACCGACAGACTCAACCAAGGTGTCCGCAAGGCTGGCTGATTCTAGAAGCTCTCAAAACAAGTTCATTTCCTAGCCTTTTCAGCTGCGTGCCTTTTGTCATCAAATCTCCCACAAGTGTCTACTAAGAACACTTTTGATTATACTTAATGTCTACCCAGATTTATTATGTGCATCAAGTCCATTTTGCCACATGAAGTAACATTCGCAGGCTCGGTGCCTGGGACCTGTGCATCTGTGGGGAGCATCTGGAGCCACCGAACACCCTTGAACTGCTGACGAAAGTAACAACGGCAAGACGCCTTCCTAAAGAGTGGAGCACACACTTTCCCACAACACCACTGCATTCTCAGAGACACAGTCAAGAACCAGGAGACCAGAGGGCTATGACCTGAATTCTATCCCCAGAACCCACGTGGAAGGAGGAGAACCACGCCTGCAAGCTGTCCTCTTACAAGCTCTCCATAGCATATTCTTCAAAGAAATACCATGTTCATTTTTAAGAAATGGTCTGGACAAACAGGCCTGTACTCTGAACCCTCGAGTGGCTGAGGCAGGAAGATTACAAATTCAAGGCTAGCTTGTCAAAATTCACTGGTGGACAGGATGGGGAGGGGGAGAGAGCTGTTTTAAGAATGCTCATAATAAGCCAGGCAGTGATGGCTCACGCCTTTAATCCCAACACTCAGGAGTCAGAGGCAGGCAGATTTCTGTGAGTTCGAGACTATCCTGATCTACAAAGTGAATTCCAGGACAGCTAGGGATACAGAAAAACCCTATCTCAAATAAACAAAAAACAAAAATCAAAACAAAACCAAAAAAGGATGCTAAGAGTAAGGGGCTAGAGTGATGGCTCGGTGGTTAACAGTGGTTAACAGCACTTCCTCCTCTCAGAGGACTCAGGTTCAGCTCCCAGTACCCTTATCCAGTAGCTCACAACCACCAGTTCCAGGGGATCTGATGCCTTCTGGCCTCCATGAGCATCTGCAAGTACGTGGTGCACATAAACTCATGTATGCACATATACATATACACAAATAAAAAATGTTCACAACCATAATTCATTATAGCCCCAAACTGGGAATTATCAAAAATATTTTTTTTTAAATTTTGGTTTTTTCAAGACAGGGTTTCTCTGTGTAGTTTTGGAGTTTTGGTGCCTGTCCTAGATCTTGCTCTGTAGAACAGGCTGGCCTCGAAATCACTGAGATCTGCCTGGCTCTGCCTTCCAAGTGCTGGGATTAAAGGAGGGCGCCTTATTTAACATTTGGAAATGTGGTGTATTCAAACAAGATACTGCTCAGGCACAAAACCAGCAAGCTATTTACAGTACATAACATGGGTAAATCTCAAAAGCATCATATATACATAGTTTGATCCATTTATGACTTCCCAAAACAGACAGAACTAATTTAGTGGCAGAAGTCAAAACAATGAGTCAAAGGCACTGGGGAACAGAATGACAATGCCCCCAAAAGCACCAAGTACCCTCCTGAGACAGGAACACTTTCTCTTGTCAGTCACACGAGCGAGCACACAGCTAGTCAAACCTACAGAACTGAAAACTATGCATACTTTCAGATGTGTATTGTAAGTGAAACAGAAATCAATTAACAATTAATGAAAAGGGCAATAGTATCTGACCAAATACACTGGGAAGCTGATAAATGGGTTAAATAAATGTCTTTAAAGCCTTCTCAAAAGCTTCACAACAGCAGTACACACTATAACCCTAACATCAAGAGGGAAGAAACTAATTCTCCAAGAAATACAAGCCTCAGAGTGAATTCCCACAATTTGTTATAGGCTGTGCAAGTGCAGGGAGGCATATATTTGCAAAAGGCATGGGGAAAATTTTTGTTTATTTTTTTGAGAACAAAACTAAAAGCCCAAATAATTAACAAGCAAGACAAATGCATTTAAGACAATTGGCTATGACTGTCATAACCAAGCTACACTGTAGTAAAAACAAAGAGTTAAAAAAAATATATTAAGCATTATCTCAGAAAGACTTTCCACTTTTTAAAAGATCACTCTCAATGCAGATATTCAATAAAGAACATAGGCTGTGTAAAAAAAAAAAAACTTTCATGATCAAAATAAAAATGATATTCATTTCCCTCAGATGGAAAAAATAGCTAATGGATCCCCAGACTCATTCAAGACATCCACCCAAGGGTCTCCCATCAATTTAGCCCCAGGACCCATTTAGGGACATATGGACATGACAAGAGCCATTAAACTGCCAACAGGAGCTGACTAATAAAACACAAGCCAACACTACAAAACACCAAGCTTCAATCTGACAAAAAGGCAGACATATAAAACCCCATCGGGGCACGATAACCTTCCTAACACTAGCAGGAAGCAAAGGTCCTGTTGTATTTCTACTGTACCAAAGTATGCTCTAGGGAAGCTAACTATGTAACGCCATGTAACACAGTCTCTTTCTAGCACACAGAACATGATTAATTCAACCTTTGGACGGGAGAGGTACCACAGAAGTGACACCAGAGCAGAAGTCTCAAAACAGCCCACAGGCTGAGAGTTCAGCATGTCTTCTGACATGAGGAAGCATTTTAGGAGCTAATCATTAGAATGTGGTTACTGGAAGCACTGTGACAGTACATAAGAGGGGTTAAAGCCAGCACAAGTTTGTGCTCATCAAAAAGACTGCAATTCCAGAGACAATTCACATGTACTAATGAATGACCAACTGGATGTGGGTAGGCATTTATGATTCAAAGGTATGTGGCCTGCTTCCTGGCCTGGCAGGTAGTATACACTAGTGCATTCAACACCATCGGGAACACCAGGGGCAAATCTCAGGAGCAAGGCACCAGAATCAGTTTATACATACTGTTAAACAAGCAGATGTGCCACTCACATGGCTAGGGCCCCATAAACTACAGCAGAGCTGGAAGGCCTAGACAAGGCACACTGACAGGTGGACCAAGCTTAGCAGATCAATTGCAGACCAGCTGAACCCAAGGCTTGTCTTGAGGCCATTAGCCTACTGTGGCTACTGAGACCTTTTAGGACAAATCCTTTTCCTGGGTTAGTGACTGATCCATGTGCCTTGTGAAAAACTGGCAGAGAAAGAAAATTCTAAGACTCTGCTGTAGTGGGTATCTGTTCTATGAAGCACAGCCCTAGAGACACAGCAGGTAACTAACTGCTCTACCTGCCTAGACCTTGAAGTACATGCCCCTGGGGCATGCATGGCCTCTGGCTACACTGAAGACCTGAGAAGCACTTACACCTCCGGTTCTCTTCTCTCCCTGGTGGGCTCGTTTGTGGGACTGACTGAGATGACCGGAACCCTGTGAGGCTGTACCCCATCGTGAGGCTGTGCCCCAGCAATCCAGAACCTGTGACAATTCTGCTCTGTACAGTGAGTTTTTCTCCCAGAATAAATTCCTTTGCCCTTTAAGCAGACTCCATGGATTTCTCACACTATCTGGCGCCCAACCACGGGGATCTGAGCCTGATGTGCCCCTACTGGGGCTACTCGCGTGACCAAACCCTAACTCCCGCAGGTACCTGGTGAGTTTCTCTACCCTGCGGAGCCCACACACAGCTCAAACCCCTCAAAAGCTGCCTGGCCCCTGTTCAGGTGACCACTTGCATACAGCGGCCTTGCGGGAGCCTGTAGGCCAGGCAGCTCACTCGGCCTGTGAGCCAGGCACTCCCAGGTCAGGTGGCTCACACGGTAGCAGTTTTTGTAACCACTGCCAGAAACACACACATTCAGCGGCGGATGGAGCACCATGTCAGAGAGAAAGGTGCCCACCCTAGGCGTCTTTCTAGTTCTGTGCTTGTAGCTGCCGGATGGGGTCATAGTCCAGTCCAGTCCAGGTTCCCCCACCCCCACCCCCCGGACCTGATAGAGACTGATGGCAGACTGTTACTTTACTTTTAAAACTATTTGGTATAGCTGCTATCAAGTCCATATTTTGAAACTACTACCGCCACTACTGCCTTGTGCTGACCTTGCAGCTGCCGAGGAGGGAGAGGGCAAGCTAGTGAGCGAACTGAGCTCAGGAGCGCAGGATGCATAGCCCAGCCCAAGCTTGCCCCCGCAGCCATCCTACTTCCTTGGGCGGTGCCCTCCCGGATGCCCCAGCTGAATCTAGCCTCTGTCACCACCATTTGGCATCCTCTTCAGCATCCTCCATGGCTGTCCCACCCACCTGCTTCCATCGCCATTGTTTGGTGTACTGTCTCATTTGTTGAGATCCCAGCAGCTCTGCCCAGAATTCACAGTAGGAACTGCCTGAAGTAAGTTTTGATTCAAGGAGCTGAGTGAGCTCACATCAGACCTGCTTTAGGCTACACTCGTGACACCTGCTGACCAAACGTCGCTACTACACCCAAAAACCACCACAGGAATAGGACATCTGGAATATCTGGACACTCAGGACAATCTCTTGAGATCTTATCTGAGGTAAAATTATTTGATAAATTTATACCTTAAACTGGTTATTAAATAATTTTTTCTTTACAAATTTTAAGTATTTCTCATAAAATGGTGAATAATGTAACTATTTAGGAATCTAAAAACTTCTTTGCTTATACTATGAATGAAATTTTACAAGACATATTTGACTTTCCTGGGATGTATACAATGTTTGCTATAATGGTGATTAGCATAGTGATTCATATACCATTGAAAAACTGGCTTAATAACACCACCAAAAATGAGACATTAACGCAACTGATAGAGACTTTGCAAAGTGGTAATGAGAACTTAAACAGAAGAATTCTTTTTGTGGAATCTGCTAATTTACCACAAGAACTTCAGTCCACTAATAACTAGATAACCATATTTAATTCTATTGATAATAAATGTGAATACCCAATGGATAAAATAGTAAATATTCAGAGCAATCTTAATGTCATTCAGATAATTTCTAAGGAGGAAAGATCATCATTGATAGAATAAAGTCTTTGGAATCATGTTTCTAATGAACATAAAAAATTGTTTGATTCCATGAAGTCACTGGAATCATTCACAACACAGCAGGTTCAGACTCTACAGAAAGCTGTAGTTAATTGATTTCAAGCTTTGGAGAAGTCTGTCAGAAATGATAAAGAAACGAATAAGCAGAAGGTCAAGATTAGGGAGGTCATAACATCACCAGTGCCTTACAGAACTAGAAATGACTTACCAAAGGTAACAACTCCTCATGGTATGATCTACCCTGTAACTATTTGTGAAAAGCCAGCAACTGATAAGTATCCTGAAGGGTATGTAGAATATATATGGCAGCCTACTCATGTGAGAGATTTAAAGAATATCAAGGACGCCGAAGTTACCAATGGTATATATATTCAACATGAGAAATAGATGTTAAATACGTGGTCATCTAGAAACAGGATCATGCCTGATGACTGCAATTGGTTGACACCTGCTGCATTAGAATATAGCCAGCTGTTACAATGGAAAAGCTGGCTGAGAGAAGAAGCTAAGACCCTTGAGCAGCAACGTAAGATTAGAGGTTTTAAGCTCTCCCAAGACCAAATTCTTGGTGAGGGCAGCTTCACTGATATAAATGCACAATCTATCTTTGATGAGCAAACATTATCCATATGCCATACAACAGCCTTAAATGCTTGGGAAAAGATTCCAGAACCAAGGAAACCAACTGAACTTTATACAAGGGTCATCCAGGGGTCAAAAGAACAACAGTTACTGATTTTTTACACACTGACCTGACCAAGACTATAAACAAGACAATATCAGACCAAGAATTAAGACAAGTATTAGTTTAATCTTTGGCTTTGGATAATGCTAATATAGAATTCAAAATGATACTTGCACCGTTAAAGATTAGATCAGCATCTATAGAGGAATGGATCTAACACACAAATCGTATCTTAACTATGGTGATGAGGCTTGGATAGAATAAGCAATTTCCAAAGTTGGAAGGAGCCATCAAAATACCAAATGTCTGAACTGTGACAAATCAGGTCATGTAAGAATGAACTGTACAGAGAGCACTCCTACAAGCAATGCTTCTTCTAGAAATAACCCAAACAGGACCCTAAACTTCTGGATTATGTAGAAGATGCAGCAAAGGCCAACATTGGACTAATGAGTGCAGATCAACGAGACATACAAGGCAATGCTTTACTGGCAGGAAACACCTCAGGGGACCTCTTGTAGGCCTCCAAGTTGAACGTGGTCCAATCATATCCAGTCACTGTGGAGGAAATTCCTCCCCAGGATAATTAAATAACCCAGTGCCTAATGTAAAGAACGAGACTGCACTAGATGACAGAATAGCTTTGATAGATGGCTCAAAAATTCCAAAAAACACTAAAACAAATACTTTGGCAGATTTCCATATATAAACAAAGACTAAAGCTTAGAGTGCAAATTAATAACATTTTAGAAGGCTTAGTGGACATGGGTGTGGATGTGACTACAATTATGCCAAACTCATGGCATCTGAATTGGCCTCTTCAAGAGGTAGATTCCAATTTCTAGGGATTGGAACCCTATCTCAGGTAAAACAAAGTATGAGATGGGTTGAATGCATAGAGCCAGAAGGACAGAGAAGCCTGAAGCCATATGTGGATAATGTGAATCTTTGGGGATGAGATCTGTTACAGCAATGGAATACTCAAGATAAAAGTTCCTCCAATCTCAGAAACAGAATGTAGACCAATACATGTCTCTGGGAATAATATTATAAGACACTATAAAAAAAACAGCCACCAACCATTCAGGCTGTAAATAAACAGAGCACAACCTCCATTGAACTCTCAGAAGTGCCAACGGGCCTACCTTTAAAATGGCTAACTGATAAACCTGTCTGGGTTGGACAATGGACAAGAGAAACTACAAGCCTTGGAACAGTCAGTTCAGGAGCAGTTAAATGGAATTTAACCAGCTCTTGCAATTCTTCTGTATTTGTTATTAAAAAGGAATCTGGTAAACAGAGAAGGCAGATAGATCTGAGACCCATTAATAAGTGGAAAAGATCTCTGATTTCGGGGCTGGAGAGATGGCTCAGAGGTTAAGAGCACTGACTACTCTTCCAGAGGTCCTGAGTTCAATTCCCAGCAACCACATGGTGGCTCACAACCATCTGTAATGAGATCTGGTGCCCTCTTCTGGCCTTCAGTCATATATGCTGTATATGTAATAAATAAATCTTTAAAAAAAAATCTCTGATTTCATTCTGAAAGGAAAATTAAGACTTCATCAATTGACAGGAATGGGCCCAGCAGAAATTGTAGTACCTTTAACTAATGAAGAAATTTCCTCTTTATGGAAAGATAATGAATACTGGCAAAAAGCCTGCAGTAAATTTTTGGGAGAGATTAACAACTGTTATCCCAAAAGCAAGAGAATAGAACTCATAAAAAGAACTGAATAGGTCCTTCCTCACATTGTATGGGAAAAACCAATCTCTGGAATCCCACATTCTATACTGATGAAAATAAATCAGGAAAGGCAGGACGCAAATCAAGAGATTTAAATAAAATGGTTCAAAGCCCCTCCAATTCTGTACAAAAGGCAGAAAGAACTGTATGCCATTCTTATGGTACTAATGGACTTTATGGAACCTCTTAGTAACTGACTCTCAATATGTAGCGAGAGTTGTTTTACATATCAAAACTGAATTCATTCCTGATAATACAGAATTAACCTCACTATTTATACAATTACAGGAAAGCATCAGAAATAGGGATCATATATATATAATATTATATATAAACACATTAGAGCCCATATGGGCCTGCCAGGCCCTCTAGAACAGTAAGGATGAGATCGATCAGTGATTAATAGGTAATGTGCTAGAAGCCTCAGAATTTTGTAAGAAACACCATGTAAATAGCAAAGGTTGGAAGGACTTTTCCATCACTTGGCAACAAGCCAAAGAAATTATAAAAAAAATTCCTACTTGTTCCTTTTATAACCACACTCCATTACTTGCAGGAAGCAATCTTAAAAGATATACAAAGAAATGAAATTTGGTAGACGGATGTGTTTCATTTCACAGAATTTGGAAGATTAAAATATACACTGATACCTATTCAGGATTTCAATGGGTAACTCCTATGAGTTATGAAAAGGCTGATTCTGTAATTACACACCTACTAGAAGTTATGGTCATCCTGGGAATACCTGTACAAATTAAGACTGACAATGCTCCAGCATATGTCTCAAACAATTTTTGCTTATTACAATATAGAGCATATTACAGGTATACCACACAATTCCACAGGTCAAGCAGTCATTGAAAGATCTAATTGAACTTTAAAGGATATACTAAATAAACAGAAAGAGGTAACAATGACTCCTAGAAATAGATTACATAATGCTTTAATAACCTTTAATTTTCTCAACGCTGATGAGAAAGGGACAACAGCTTCAGAGAGACAATGGACAACAGAAAAAACTCCTAAGCTAAATCAATTGGTTTAGTTCAAAGATGTATTGACCTCGGAATGGAAACCAGGATACATCCTATGGAAGGGGTTTTGCTTTTGTTTCTGCAGAAGAAAAGCTATGGATGCCAAGAAAATTAACAAAAATTCTATTTGAATATGAGAAACCCCTTGATGATGAAAAGTAATAACTCATCCACCTATGTGACAATTCTACAAGTTGTAAGAAAAACTCAACAAGTAAGGGTCAGGGCAGGTTCTGTTTTTTGTCTTTACAGGATAAAAATATTCACCTTCAAGAAATCATATGGCTCTCTCCTTTAAACCCAAGCATATTGCTGCTAACAAAACAAAACAAAACAAAAAATTAGGGGATTCTGTCTCATATAGGAAGAGCTGACTGGTGTGAGACAAAAGAAAACCAATGATCTATGGACCATTGTTGTCAAGATTCTACTTCTTTCCATGCTTATTCTTGATTTCTGGGAATCCTTCCTCGAATCATCCCAAATCTAAACTTCCCATTTTCATATTAATAACATTCAAGTTTTCCAGAGTGAAAAATAAGTCCTTCCAATAGCAATCTCTTAATTCTCCAGAAGGAAGAAAACAATGATTCTACCCAGTCCAGAATGATACCATTGTACCTAAGAACATTATTCAATGATCAATCAGCTTTGGACTGAAAACTCTTCAGGATAATTCAATGATGAGATGTTCTATCATATTACACTTATAGCTAGAACCTCAGATAATTTTACCCATTACTATGAGAGACTAGCTACAAACATTAAGCTAGTCCTATTGAGATTTAACCATTTACCTTTCTTATAGGACCCCACAGAAATACCATCGCCCCCTAAACAGCAGGAAGAGATTTTAAGAAAACAATGCCCTCTCTCCCAAAAGTTTTCATTTTCTCAGGGTTGATGAGTAAGTTGTTATAGGGTTGGGGGTGGAACAATAAAATTTAGACTCAGGATTGTTTGGGAAAGAGAAAAAAGGGGGATAGATAGGTATAGGATATTAAAGAAGATTACTGTATCTACTAGTAAACTAATTCAGAAAACTATCAGTTTTAGATAATTTTCACAATGGATTCTTGTATATTGATACAAAAGTAAACTTTTTGTATTCCTATTTAAGATAATTTGTTAATGTGAAGCCTTAGACTTTGTTATTTAGGTAGATAAGACTTACAGATTAATAGTCACCCATGCTTGTCATATCTATAGTTATGTTAGTTACATTTTCCAGATTTACAGAAACATATGTCAGATGGATAGGTAATCTTCAAACACTTCATAGACCTGGAGAATATGGCATTTAAATGTTTTTGATAACTTAGAATTCTGTTGACATGAGACATGACTGCTCCTGGCAGCACCAATCCACTCCCAAGAGAATGTTGGGCTTCTAAGACACTCTGTTGCTCTTCTTTTTGGCACAAAGGGCAAAGAACTGCCCTTGCCTCGACTGCTGACAGTATGAACGCTGTCCTTTCTAGATGAGCAGAACACAAGGAAAAGCAACTACTGAACCTTACCAAGATAGAGTAAGATGGTCTTTTAAAATTCCTGCTTCTGAAAATGGTCTGTCAGATATTACAGGCCTGTAGGTATAATGGATGCCCCAACGGTGCTGAGAAACTTTAGGTGAATGTTCAGGCTGCCAGCTGTCTGTCTATTCTCACCATCTTCTGGAAATTGCTTGCTTGCATCTCCTGTTTTCTCAGGTATTATCTGGTTCCTTCTCGTCTTTGATGGGATTGAAGACTAGATAGTTACAGTTATAATCCTCTCATATCTTAGCTAAGAATATTTCAAATACTAAAGTTAGATTTTTTAGAATAGGACAGCTTTTGCAGTAATCTCTGTAACATGCCATTTACTTATGTTCTGAACATCTCTGGATTTTAGTATGTGTCTCGTTTGATGTTGTTCTTGCTGGTTGTATTTCCATTTTTGTTTAGGTTATTACTTTTCTCCTCTCCCGGACAATACTTGATCATCATTCCTACTGTATATAGTTTTATATTAGGTTAGAACTTTCCTATTTAGACAAAAGAGGGAGATGTAGTGGATATTTGTTCTATGACCCTGAAGTACATGCCCCTGGGGCGTGCATGGCCTCTCGCTACACTGAAGACCTGAGATGCACTCATGCCGCCATTCTCTTCTCTTCCTGGTGGGCTCGTTTGCAGGTTTGCGGGACTGACTGAGATGACCGGAACCTCGTGAGGCTGTGCCCCAGCAATCCAGAACCTGTGACAATTCTGCTCTGTACAGTGAGTTTTTCTCCTGGAATAAATTCTTTTGCCCTTTAAGCAGACTCCATTGATTTCTCATATTACTTTGCCTTACACGTTTCTATAGTCTTGGTTCAATTATTCTAGTCACAAGAATTTAGGCTAAAAACAACAAAACAAAAAAACTAAACTTCTTGACTTGGTCCAGCAAGAGCGCAAGAGATTCTCTTTAGTGTCAGAAAAACTCTAGCAGATTCCCCACCGCACTGGAGTTAGGAGTGAAGATGTGACCTTACAGATCTCCATTTTTTTCTATAAAATTACTCTATGGAAATGAAAACACCTTAAATATAAACCTGTTCTGGGTTATCTAAATGACATGATCTGTGCTGCCACATATACGCGTTCCAAGCAAACACCTCGTTACCAGCATTAACTTTCTCTGTCATGGTAACCAGGCTGATTGACATCTCTCTGGATGATTCTTACATTATGTCATAACATTTTCAGCAATACTTACTACAATACTGGATGGTCATTTATTGTACTTTAAATAACAAGTATTTAGCCACTGCTTGAAATCTAAATGCATTGAAAATAGACAAGACATGGCAATTTGTTCCAAGTTGAATACAAATGGAACACAAAAGAAAACTCAACTTATAATCATATCGCAAAAACGTGAATGAGTCATTTATAGAATAGAAAGGTTTTTTCAAAAGTGTGGCAGCAAGCTCACTGACATGGAGGGTTTGTATTTTGTTTTCTAGTATCTGCAAGAACTAAAAACTATGTTCAGACAGTATCTGTTTCTAACTCCAGCAACAAATGATAGTTATATAACATAGGTTTTCAAAGAACAGAAAGACAGTCTTGACTGTCAAAGACAGTTTACAAAATATCTTTCTAAAACTAAGATCCCAAGATTACTCACTGTAAAGTTTCAATTAAGTAAGATCTGACTATCGAGTTTCTAACAAGGTCTTCTAATTATTGATAATTCTCCAAGTTTTACAAACAGCATTATCTACATATTTTATTGAACTATGATTCTTCTTCTATGCAGTCTTCAACTGTTGTTCTTTTTTTAAACCACTTTTGATGTAAATGATACCAGAGAATATGCATTCTAAAAAAAAAACAAAAAATCTCCAAATGACTAGGATGTTTTTTTTCATCCTCTGATATCATCTCCTGGAATACACAAGTTCCATACAAAAATCCTATAGAAGATCAGAAGTGTAATTAATTTGTGAAGAATACATCTGTGTACGAAAATGTGATATTTGCAGTTACTTTACAATCAATATCCATCAAAATGTCAGTAATTTTTTCCACAAAGGTCTCATACATTTGCTAAATTTACTCATTCCTCCAAGTATCTTTATTATTGAGATGGGATGTTAAAAACAGTAAGGTTCTGAGCATGGCTTACTCTGGGCAGAGCAGGTTTAACATGTGTCAGTATCAGAGTTCCACTTCTAGCACCCAGAACAAACACTCCATATTAAATACCTCTACCCTTATGACCCACTGTGAAATGTTAGGACCGTATAGTAGTCAAATACAAGGCATGGCAAATATAGTAAAGACACTCTACACACACATGCCTTGCTACTTCCATTTCCTCCAGGTGCTTCTCATCCTGTCTGCAACTGTTCACTTACGGGTTTTTGCCACACTGTATATCTAAAATTTTGTATGCTTTATAAGTTTATGTTGAACCCCCCTCTGGTCAACCGACCTTCTTCAGTCAATGTTATAACTACTTGTGCTGACCTATACATATAAAACAACCTATATCCTAGTTCACTCACTCCAGCTGAATACAGTAAGGCCTTGTATGGCTCAAGGCCACTGGTGAATGTCCTCTTTGCAATTACTCGAGCTCCAGTTTTCCAGTCTTAGGAGTCCACCATATATGGTCTGGTATATATGCTTTTCTACGCTCTGTGAATGCTCTCCTAGTGCAAGTACTTTCAAACTCTTTAACCAAGAGTCCCACGGCAAGCACACCTCACACTGCAACCTAATGTTCATTCATGCACACACTCTTTAGAGACATTTCCCTGCATGCTGTACTCTACTTTGCTAATGAACCATGACTGAGGAGAACTAAGACCTATCAGTTTAAAAAAATCAGACGGGAAAAGGTAGGTAACAGGTTTTGATTCTATGTTTGTAACATTTTAAAAACATAATAAAACCACCACCTTGAAACATACTATCAACAAGGAGAAATGGTGCAGAGGACTTACAAATGTACATTTTTACCAAGTACTACCTAAGTAGTTATACCAATTGCTACTTCTCCAAAGAATTATGAGCCTATTCAATTATCACCAATACTTGACACTTGTCTGGACCTTCTCATTTTAGTTGTAGGATGGGTTTTATATACAGGGGTCATGATAAGGACTTTGGGGACATCTTCGTCACTGCTGTTTGGGTTTCTATTCCTAGAACCCCTTGTTCATATTCACTGTCTTTTCTCTTAATTCACAGCAATCACTTATATATTCAATTACATAAGCTTTATACATCTTCAGGCAGCAAGTGATTTTTGAAGGTCTTTTGTATATTTTAACATTTCACATTAGTGTGGTAAGATGTATCAGCTATTTTAAATGTTATTTGGTGATATATATTATTTCTATCATTAACATCATCCCATGTGGTGTTACCTTCTAAGAATCTAACGCATTAACATTTCACCTCCAGTAGCCGATTTGGAATACATTTACAGATATAGTGTCTTCCCTTCTCGATACAGACCACGAAGTGCACCAGCACCATGACTTCTAAGGTTTCTTTGACAGTGTATGACTCTGTGTTTCTTGGCTTTCTGGTTTTCTTCTGGTAGTCTAAACCTGAGGCAAATACCACAGTGCATTAACCATGAAGCTACATATTACTATGCCCAGATATCTATAAATGAATGCTCTTTCACCTGCTGGGATGCTAACTGGGATGACACTGAATTTATAAGTTACTGGAAGAAAACTGACAGCTTTATGATACTGTTTCTTCCTATAAATGCAAGCGTTTCTTCCTATAATTTGAATTGCGAGTTACATTTGCTCCTAGGTATTTTGTAATTTCTGTTATCATTTTAAATGGCATGCTTTTTAAATTTAAATTGTTTGTTACAAGAATACAAACACATTGATGTTTACAGTTTTTAAAATTAATTTTACTGAGGCATAGTTTGTATATAAAATATAAACGTTAAAGATGTGGTCTGATGAATTTGTATCTACCATCTCACTCAACAAAGCCTTTCATCCAAGAAGGTTCTCCCATTCCTTCAATCTGCCTTCCTCATCCATGCAGCTGTTTACCGATGTGAACTGTACACTAAATAGCAATTTTATCAGTTATACAAATTCACAGGTTTAACACATTTTAATCTCATCTTCCTAGTTTGCTAAACAGTTTTGTTTTAAGTGCTGGTTTTTACAATTTCCTCCTGTCATCCATCATGAGCTTCCTATGGTATTCTCCTTTGCTGTGATAATTTTGTCAATGCAATGAGTTCCATTTACAATTTTGCTAATGTTCAATCATCCTTACATTTAAGGCAAACTCCAACTAATTATGTTTTTTATTGAATTAATACTTACATTGACCTCCAACTCTACCATGTTCATTACTACAAATTCTTAGACTCCTAAGTTTCTCACAGAACTACCTGCACTGCTGACCACGAGACTTTTGGTTTGTTGTAGTATCCAAGACAGCAGATCTTTCACACACACCCCAAGCACTCTAACTGAACTACATACATGACTAGTCCTTCCTCAGGTTAGGGAAACAGTACTCTCTTCATTCCCTTCTAAATGGTTTCTAATTTTCACCGAGGGGTTCCTCACACCATATATTCAGAAGTATGTGTTTTGTGGGTGACTAGAGGGTTCAGTGGATATAGGTGTATTGTCAAACAAGCCTGATGACTGCGTACAATCTGTAATACCTAGGTAATCATAAAGAAAACGAACTCCACATGGATGTGGCAGGCAGACCCTACCATTTTTGAAGTATGTATTTTACTATCACTATGGATTAGGGGACTGTTATGTTGCTGGCTTAATTGCACTGGAACCAAAGAATGTGATTTAGGAAGGCATTTCTGAACCCTGGAGAAAACCACCTATTCTGTCACTGTGGAATGTTTGCTAACTGCCCCACTCCAAACCTATATACTTTTGTCATTTTGACTTGTTTTTCAGTGATGACGAGTGACGGCTGAATCTAGAACGTGAGCTATACTCCCAGCCCCTTGGTAACTTTTTTAAATCTATCTTTTCTTAAATTACTGAGGTGTGTTAAAATTTCCTATTATAAAATGTTTATCCTTCTAATTCTAACTTACTTTACAGATTACTTAGAAACCCTTTTCTTTTACTAGTAAATTATGCAACCATACTTTCAGGAATCTATCTCCAAATCAAAGTCCTAATCCAAAATGTGAAATGTTTTAGTCCAACATGACACCACAAATGCAGAATTCTGCACTTATGCCCTCATA
This sequence comes from Peromyscus eremicus, assembly GCF_949786415.1. Classification (NCBI taxonomy): domain Eukaryota; kingdom Metazoa; phylum Chordata; class Mammalia; order Rodentia; family Cricetidae; genus Peromyscus; species Peromyscus eremicus. The sequence continues at coordinate 63,779,013 of NC_081435.1, read as the reverse complement.
TGTTTGATTGCAGTCAAAATGTAAGCTCACTAAAAATACTATACAAAATTAGTTTTGTGCTACATGTACAGGGTATATATGAACATAAAAATCATACTCAGACTTCTGCCCCATCCTGACATCTGTATGTATATGCACATATTCTAAAACAAAACAAAAAACTCAATTAACACTATTCATCCCAAGCATCTAAGACTTCCAATTTATTCCTAAAAAAAAATTTAGTTGAATTTTTTTAAGGTCCATTTTCTTTCATCTGTAAATATAACCTAAAATTACCTACCAGGATATGGTGGTCTGAATGGAATGTCCCCCACAGCCCCAGGCATTTGGTTACTTGGTTCCGCCATTGGCAGTGGTGCCTGGGGAGGTTTAGGAAGTATGGCTTCACTAAGAAGTGTGTCGCTGGGGCAGGCTTGGACATTTCAAGTCACATGCCATTCCTTGTTTGCTCTCTGCTTTTTACTTGCTTCTCAAGAAGCTCTCAGCTGCTGCTGTGGCCATCATGCCAGCTTGCTGCCACACCTCCACTCCACCCACATGATGGTGGTACACTCTTATCTTTCTGGATAAGAAACCATAACCCCTTCTGCGTTAGTCAGAAGTCCTTCCTTCTCGGGGCTGCACTGGTCATGGAGTTTTATCACAGCCTGTAACTAGTACAACACAGGCTTACAGACATATTCATTTCTACCATTTTTTCTCCATTACTCCCTTATGATCAATTTTTCTTCATTTCTATCTGCTCATCCTCACAGACTTATCTTATATATTCTATTTTAATTCTTCAAAGGGTGACTCTTAAAAATGTTTGAATGGGAAACCTGAACTTATCAGTGGATTACAGGTAAAGACAGTAGCTTATTAAAAGGCATAATAAAAGCAATTTTAAATTATAAATAATAATAAAGGATCCAGGTATAGTGGTACATACCAAATTTCAGCTACTAGGGAGGCTGCAAAAGATATCTCTTAAGCCCACAAGTTCAAGACCAGTCTAGTGCAACACAGCTAAAAGTCCCTATGCTTCCCCTTAAAAATAATAAGTGAATTTAAAAAAAGAAAAAAAATGCTCATGAGAATAGCGAAAATAGGTAAGGAAAGAGGAACACACAACTCATAGGTGAAAAACGGACAAATACTAACTGCAAATAACTTAGAAACTATTAACTCTAGGTCATCTGTAGGGGACGCTAAGAAACAACACTCTAACCCACCAGCTGAAACTGGGGTCAGGAGGGAGAAGATAAAACTGACAGGGCTGGATGAGAACTGATCCTAAGAGAATCTGATCTCTAGAGTAACTCCCCAACCTCCATATTTAACCAACTGCTTCTCTGTCTCACTGTTCAGTGGTGTAAAACAAGTCCTGACCAGGAAATGGCTAGGTATCACTGAACAGAGTAAATGAACTCAAGTACACACTAAGGACTTTCTCAAGCCCTGGTCTCTGTTGGGTCCGGGCTCTTACACATCAACAGCCAGACTTATACCTTGTTGGTCAGACTCTTAATACTCTTCAAGAGACTGTCAATCAACCTCAGAGAAGACATACACACACTGATATCGAGAGCTTATCAACAGCAGCCCACTCAACTCTCTCCCGTAAACTTTAAGGAAATAAGTCTCTCCCCACATCTCCAGTTTCTGTACAGCTTTTCAAACCCCAACTTCTTGGTGAAGCATATAAACAAGCATTGACTACCTGAAGAAAAATGGCAAATAAAAACAGAAAAGAGGAGCTTCAAGAACACTGACATCACACAGAGCAGGAAAAAAAATCACTCCAGACAGAGCAGTAAGATCCAGCAAGGCTGAAGCAAAAGCAGCATGCGCTCAGAGGGAGCAATGGAGACTAGGAAGCTGAGTGCAGTAGTTCAGGAAGACAGAAATGGGGAAAAGAACAATCACCCCCACCCACCCATCCACACCCATATATGGAGTAGAAGAAAAACACATGCAAACTCTCCAAAGAGCAGAAATGTGAAGAAAACAGGAGGAGCAGTTCTTAGGTCCAAACAGGAGTTCCAGAAAGACAACAGAGGTAATCGAGAGGAAGGATGTCAAAGAAACCAAGGAAAAATCCCAAAACTACAACATAGGTGTTTCCACATAGAAGGGACCATCACAGCTGCAGTCCAGCAAAGAGTCAAAGTCCACCTCACACCACAGTTGGACCACAGCTGGTGACAGGAAACCTCACAGTGCTGAGGACAAAGCCGGAAGTTGAGTACAGAAAAAAGGGAGGTGAATGGCTCTGGTTTTCTCAACACAGCACCAAGGTAACTAAACAATTACTCCCAACCTGAATCTCTATTCTCCCAGAAATGGAGTGACTCTCACTGTGGTCTGATGGGTGCTAGTGAGTGCATCTTCAAATGCCTCGACCCATTTGGATGTCTTCAAAGAAATGTCCACTTGAGTCCTTTACCCACTCTTTAGTTCTTTTGTCTAGAATTCTTTAAATAAATACTCCAGATACTAAACCTTTATAAGATACACTATTTCCAAATATAATCTCTCACTGTGAGAATTATCTTCACATTTTATTTTCTTTGATGCACAAAAGCTTTTTACCTGTCATAAAGCCCAACTCACCTTTTCCACTTGTGCATGTACCTTTGGTGTTGTGGTCACAAAACCACTGCCAAATCTCATACCAACCGAGCTTGGTTCTGATTTGGCCACTCTTTCCCCTTCCAACCACTCAGACTGGAAGCATGTCTTTGTAATTACTGTTAGGTAGTATTTATTAAACATAATGAGATATTCTACAGTCTGTGTTTTGCACTAAGTGTTAGAACCCTAAACACTGCATATCCTAGCCTTATAGTCCATCACAATTAAGAGGAACCATTTGAAGAGCTGTTGAGCCACACATAGTTAAAGGCTATCATGCCAGACAGAATAGCTCCAAAATATGTGAGAAACTAGTAATAATATAATAATAGGGACATTCTGGAAAACAAAACTACAGGTAGGAGATAAGAGAGAAATTACTTTGCACTTCAATTTCCTATGTTGGTGCTTTTGATTTTTGGACTATATATATAACTAACTATCACCTATGCAAAAAGATGATAAAATTATCCTTCCCTAAGACAGATATTCTTGGTCCATTACTCTAAATCTAAGAGACATAGCTGTACAGGCACTTAATGAGGTAAGGTATCTGCTGCAACACTGTTTCTAATATCACAAGACTAAAAGTAATTTAAATGTCCACCAACAGAGTTCTGGTGAAATATGGATGCAAAAATATCACACACCCTCAGAGGGTAAAGGCACTTGCCGCCAAGCCTGATGACCTGAGTTAGTCCCCAAAATACTTACGTTGAAGAACCAATTTCTCTAAGTAGTCTCATGACCTCCACAAGCACACCATGACATATGTGTACATGTACAAGTGTGAATGTGAATACAATACACACAATATGTAAAATGTATAAAAGCCAGGATGTTAACATAACCAGAACAAAAAGCATTCATTATGTACTGACATAAAGCAATCTACAAGATGAACTTTCAACTGACCATAGATGCTAAAAGGCAATATTTGCCCATGTGTGCTTACAGATGAACGGAAGTTTGGTAGCACTATTTGTCTTTGCAAAGGCAGATGAATGGCAAGGACTTATGTATCCTCTATTGTCAAGATAGACTAACACACTCCCATTATGCCACATCTAACTGTGGTTGTAGTTTCCTTTACATTTACTCTGCTTCACCTTCCTGGGATATTAAAATCCAGCTGCAAACACATGTTTCCTAGCTCTTCCTAAAAGCAGGTGTTTCAATACCACAAAAGCAGCTTGACTTTTGACTTAACTTTTCCTACCATCTCTCCCTTTCTCAACTAAACACAAGAGAAACTATGTAGTCATTTTATCTGACATTTCTGTGTGTTTGCAGTGGAGAAATGGTCCTAACCTGCATCTTTTCTAGCACATTTGTTTATGTCACCACAGGAAACCTAGAGTGGGTATGATCACACATACCTTTGATCCCAGCAGTAAAAGGCTGAGTCAGGAAGATCTCAAGTTTCTCTCCTGGGCTACACAAGGAGACCTTGTCTGGGGAAAGTAAACAAACAAACAGTATTTGGATAAAATAGTTCATTACAGCAAACAGTGGTAAAAGTAGCACAACCATTTGAGAAAAGACTATGAAACCTGACACTTCATCTAAGAGAATAGGAGAAAATCTGGCAAGAAAAATCCATGCCAAAAGTTGAAATGGAGAACAGAAGCAGGAGTTAAATACAGAAAGCAAATGTAGGGCTGGAGAGGTAGCTCAGTGATAGACCACTTGTCTAGCTCGCATGTAAGCAGCTCTAATCACAGTCACTGGGGTGTGTGTGTGTGTGTGTGTGTGTGTGTGTGTGAGAGAGAGAGAGAGAGAGAGAGAGAGAGAGAGAGAGAGCGCAAATATAAATTGCTCTTTAAAAGAGCTCTGAAAGGAAGAGAAATTTCAAATATCTTTTAAATGACCAAGGAATACACAGCACAAGCATGAGGACTTGAGTCTGCATCCCCAGCAGCCCTGTAAAGGTAAGAGGGGATCAGAGACGGGAGGACACCTGGGGCTTGCCTGACACCAGCCTAAGTGGGAAACAGAAAGCTCCAGGTTCAACAGAGAGCCTGTCTAGCAAGACTAAGACAGAGATGGAAGATTCCTTAATGTCCTTGAGGCTGTGTCCTGTGCACAGGCGCACATGTGTACACACACACACACACACACCCTACACATAAAAAATAAAATAAAAACTGAGGTGGGGTTGCCAATGCAAGCTCAATGACCTTAATTCTTCCTACAGAACCTACAAAAGGTGGGGAGAGAATCAACTCCATAAAACTCTTCTCTGACCTCCACATAAGCACCTTGGTTGGCACCCACACCCACATCATACACAACAATAAATAAAACAGATGTTTAAGAAAAACTTAGTTAATTATGTCAACAAAAAATTGAAAAGACAATGATGAATGCCTTATAGGATACCAAAAGCTCCAACAGAAATAAAAAAAAAATCACTATTTTAGACTGTTGGCAATCTATATTTAAACACAGCACATTAAGCAGAGAAAAACATCACCAATGACCTGAAATTTCCTGTGTTAATCAAAGAAATCAGTGGTAATGAAGGTAGTAATAAGGATTTTTAAAATTAAACATAGAGCGGGGGATATAGCTTAGCGGTAGTGTTTGCTTAGTAAATTCAATCCCCACCACTACCCCCAATTAAAACATATATTTAAAAAAATGAAAACCAGATTTCTCAATTCTCTTAGTAACAAGGTTCCTTCCAAAGCTTGAAGCTAGTCAAGAAGGACCTAGGTCAGCCCCACAGAGGATGGCAGGTAATGTGCCTTTTAAACAAGTAGAAAACATTCAAACGTGCAATTTTATGGACTGTTACAAACACGTGTGTCTGGATTTAACCCATGAAGCAGGCAGTTAGTTCAGTGAATCCACCTCACACAAGGGCCACGCTCTATGTAGACAAGCTATTCCATTTAGTTCCGCAAGATCCACCTGACACAGAGAGTGAGCTCTGTGTAGACAACCTGTTCCTGGCCAGTCAAATTTACACCTTTAATAGGCTGTGTGGAAGCTGCATCTCTATCATCAGCTCGTAAGCATCCCAGATCATAAACGCACACCAGCACAAGACTGCACAGGCCCAAATGCCAGTCAGCAGAGGGCCATGCTCTCTCAATGGCCTTTCCAGTTCCCGAGTCGGTCTTGGCTAACTCTTGAAGCATCACCTAGTACCCACATCAATCACGTGGCAGTGCTTGTTGGCTGCAATCAATTCAGCACATCTAGAGCAGCTGGTGCCAAGGGAACTGTCCACAACGGTACAGGTGGTCTTTACCTGTGATGTCCAACACAGCAGCCAATGCCTATAATATGGCATCTAAAGTTAAATTAAAATTAAAACAATATACAATTTAACTTCAGTTCCTCAGCCACATCATCTGTATCTCAAGTGCTAAACTGGCACCATAGTTGGCTGCTACATGACACACACACAGCCCAGCTTCTCTAAGACTCTTGCTCCCCAAGCAAGCTTCAAAGGTGTCTGTGAGCAAGAATGAGGGGGTGGGGAAGAACAGGTAGGGCTTTGGCCACAACCCACTCCCCCCTTCCTACTTTTATTACCACTTTAAAACAATAACAACAACAAACACTTTATTTTGGATATTTTCACAGAATATTCTTCCTCCCTCAATACACTAAACCTACAAGTAAGTATCCCACCCAAAAAAGGAAAAGCAGCTGGGTTTTGCAGGTAACTCAACGCAGCCCCTTCAACTGCAACTGCACGAAAGTTTCTACTTACAGGCTTTATAGACTTATGGCCAATGAAATTCCACATTTTCAAAAACTGAATCTAGAAGAATCAGTAAAAATTTCACATTAAGTTCCAAACTTTAACAACAAATTTAGAATTTGTTCAGGATTTCTTTATGGGCACAGTCATAGAAGACAGTGTCTGTAGAGGCCAGGAAGCTAGAAAGGAAATGGGGGTGGGGGGGACATGAGGAGTTGGGGAGAGGATTAACCAAACTAATGATGTATGAAAGAGTCATATGGAAACCTACTATTTCGTAAGACAATTTAAAAATAAAGTAAAATAAGAAGAATTTGAAGGAGGTACTCTGCACAGGCGGATAATGCTGCTTCTGAAAGTCACGTGTTATTAAATGAAATAAATCCCCAATGCCAGATACCTTTCCATGAGTTGTTATGAGGGAGATCCCACCCCCACGCCCTGCAATGCGTGTGTGTGTGTGTGTGTGTGTGTGTGTGTGTGTGCGCGCGCATGCGTGTACATGTGTGTATTATTGTCGTTTCTCTGGGTTAACCACCAGAACTAGATGATTACCATATTGCCCAAGATATTACACTTTGATTTCAGCACATAAAGAAATCAAGCTATAACTGAGCTGGAAGATTCCCCCTGCCAGCTAGCTTTTATAGTACTGAAAGCTAGAGAAAAATCATCACTGTTTGACCTAGCTGCAAGTCTTTCGAAGTATCAACCTGCCAGGCAAGATGTGCCCCCAGGTGTGATAGTGGAATGACTGTTATGGAGATGACCAAATACTTTCTGATACTGTAAACCTGGAAAGCCCATGACTGGAGATCACAGGTCATAAGGAAGAACCTACTTCTAGAGTCTTGCTAATGGGGCAAGGCGTCCAACTGTCAGAATTCTAAGTAGTTACTGACTAGGCTCTGCAGGGAGTGGTGCTGGTTGATGCAGACATCATAACCAGTCAAAGTGCTCAGAATAAGAGATGTGACGAGTATCAGCCCTACACAAGACATCCATATCACATGCCTCCAAGGCTTAGGAGACATCAATGGGAGAGGGAGCAGAAAAATATAAGAGCCAGAAGATGGGACGGAGTGCTGTGAAACATCATCTTCTGGCTATGGTGACTATTGTAATCATGAACTCACGGCTGCCGTGGTTACCTGCACAAGACTGGTCCCATCAAGATTCCATTATGGACAGGAGGGGCTCATAAGGTCCCATAGCTATAAGTAGTCGATGGTGCTGGGGGAAGAGGAGTCATATTCCTCAGTGGCATGCATAGTCACCATTAAGTTATCCCTTCCCTTTTCAAGTAAATAACCACAACCCATGTTCATACAAACCCCTCTACTAAATAACAACAGGTCAAAGAAAAGAGCATGGAAGTAGAAAGGAATATGTTGAGAAGGGGTTTGGTGGGAAGTGGAGGGGAATAAGGCTAACGGGGGTGGGGCGTAGTTTCAAAGAACATTATGCTAGTGTAAAACTATGAAAGAATATCTTTAAAAACAAACACAAAGACACATCCAATCACCAGGCAACTGTCCTATGAGTGGATTCAGCTACAGCAGACTGCTCACACTGCAGGGCCGAGGGAAGACGGCAGATCACAAACCCCTCTAACATGTCTACAGCAGACTGCTCACACTGCAGGGCCGAGGGAAGACGGCAGATCACAAACCACTCTAACATGTTAGCCACCTGGCCAAACTAGAGGCAATGCCTAAATCCAACCGGCTTGACAAAATTCTGTTTTTTCACATAAGAACCATGTTTAGCAACATAAATCTAGAATCATAACTAAAGGCATCACCGTTACAACATTACAGAAAATAACCAAAACTGACCAGGGATAAGCAATAATGAAAAATACTTGTTTCTTTACTACAGCTAAATCAGGCAAGGCTGCCTTATTAAAACGTCACCAACAACTATTGGATAGAGATTTAGAAAAATAACCCCGAGATAGGGAGGACCCAAATAAATAAACAAAGTCATCAGGCATATAGGATTACACCTGTAATCTCAGCACTTGATAGGCTGAGTCGGAAGGATCACCGAGTTCAAGGCCAGCCTGATCTATATAGAATATTTGAGGCCAGTTTGAGAAAGTCTGATCTATATAGTGAGACCCTGTCTCAGTAAGTTTTTTTTTCTTTCCAAAATCAAAGCTAATAATATTAAGAAACAAGAACCCCTGAACAGAGGTGGGTGCGTTGTTCACATCTGCTCTGTCCAGGAATTTCTAGCATACTGTCTCTCAAAGCCTGAGTGAAAGCTCTAACCTGAAACCAGCAAGCTATCAGAAAGGATGCGATTGGCGCTGTAGCCCTAAGGGCACCTTACTTGAGAAAGACTTTTCAGTCTAAAATTAGAGCCCTTGAATACAAGGTACTGTGGATCTTTCATGAAGTCCTTGGCTATAGCACAATGCTCTACCCTATCTGTAAACCATCCTGAATAATCATCTAAGTGTATTAAGTAGATAAGAGGGTCTTTAACAGGTCTTTCCCCAAACCAAATTTCAGTTAAGTGATACACATTTACTGCTAGGCTTTCAGGTCTGGCCATGCTCTGAACAGCCCCAGACATGCTAGTAGAGGAGCTTGGGGTACTCTTCTGGGTCTTGAAGATTATCTCTATTATCCCCTCCAGGCTGTTACCTGTTTTCTCTTAACAAAGACAGTAAGTTAGAAGTCCCCCCATCCTCCTATCTACCCCCACCACACCCTGTTAAGCCTCCCACACTACCCATAATCTACTAGTTTCAGTCTGTGGACTTAGATGACAGATAACTTTGTTAAAGACATTTTAATGAATACCAACAGGTTCTAACTAAGGACCTAAAAGGATCCCCCTGTGCTTTAAGGTACAGACTTGGACAATTAGGCTGAAGGCCTTGTTGGTCAGTGTCTGTTTCTCATCCCAATTTATAGGAAGGAGGTCAGGGATAACAGTACTAGCAAATCATCTGCATTAAGAAAAGCCCAGATAACTAACTAATGGACACGAATGTTAAATTGAGAGAATCCTGTCTCAAAGAATGTTCTCTCCCAGTTCTCTAACTAATTTTATAACAGTCACAAGAGGCAAAAGCGACTCCTTCCACTTTAATAAGGAAACCAAGACTTGGGAGTTTAATTTACCCAATACTACAGGAGAGAAACCGAATACCAGCCCAGGGCTTTGAGTCCAAACTCCAAGGCCACTCCACTACATGACAATGCTGTCCAATCAGTATTCTTGGCTTCACCATTTGCATACAATACTCCTTTCACTGGAACCCAAATGACTCAGGTTCCTTTTCTTTCCTTAACTACTTTCTTTAACTACAGGGCAATGGTTAATCAAACTGAGACCAAGTTAAGCTTAGCAATCGTACATCTGCTCAACGAGCATGGTTCTGAAAGGTCAGCCTCATCTTGGGTTTGAATGAACTGCAAAAAGTGGCAGATACTACCCCCACCCCAAAAAGGATATTGTTCTTAGGGACACAGGAGCTAATACATCCCATCTCCCCTAGTGTCATCCTTTACACCTGACAGAAAGCAACCCAAGTACACTTCAAGAGCCTCCTGTGAATGAATTTATCGAATGCTCAGGCTCCTCAACTCATACTCTAACATAATTCATTTTCTTACTTGGGGACCTTGGCCATGAGACGCGAGTTCTTTCCTAATTCCACTAAGGAATACTGGTGTGACTAGCCACAGAGAAAGTGTGTGTAAGAGAGCAAATGTTACTTGTCCAATAGAGTGACAGACACTGAATTCTTTATGGTCAATTTCTGACACACCTTTGCAATACTTAGTGGAAAACATCTTTGCACTCACAGAAACCAAGGGCCTAAAAATGTCTCTTGCGCTTCTGCTCAGACAAAGCATCTAAAACGATATGCCTCTCTCCACCCCCTAAAAAGGATTCTTGTCCCAAGAATATGAATAAACCTCCATCTGCCAGACTGCACTATATACAGCTCCTACATGACTACAAAAGCACCTGTATAAAAAAGAAAAAAAAAAAAAGTTGCTGCAAACATGGCTTCTGAAGTCCAGAGCATTAAACCAACAGAATCAAAACCCAGCAAGAAGGAAAACAGGCCTAAAAGTCAAATCTGATAAGTTCTGACAGAATATAAAAACACAAAAGGTCCTTAACCACCAGTTCATGAAGCTAAACTGAGTTAGCGTTTTTGTTCACTCACAGCCTCCCTAATGAGCAGTCCTGAGATTACAGCTACAGTTTGTTATCTACAGCATCAAGATGAGAAGGGACCATTGCTCTCCTCATTTAGTCTCTATGGCATTGAAATGAGAAGGGACCGCTTGCTCTCCTCATTTAGTATCTATAGTATAAAATGAGAAGGGACCATTGCTCTCCTCATTCAGTATCTACAGTATGAGAAGGGACCTCTTGCTCTCCTCATTCAATATCTATAGTATAAAATGAGAAGGGACCACTTGCTCTCCTCATTCAGTATCTATAGTATAAAATGAGAAGGGACCACTTGCTCTCCTCATTTAGTATCTACAGTATAAAATAAGAAGGGACCACTTGCTCTCCTCATTCAGTATCTATAGTATAAAATGAGAAGGGACCACTTGCTCTCCTCATTTAGTATCTACAGTATAAAATGAGAAGGGACCATTGCTCTCCTCATTTAGTATCTACAGTATAAAATGAGAAGGGACCATTGCTCTCCTCATTTAGTATCTACAGTATAAAATAAGAAGGGACCACTTGCTCTCCTCATTCAGTATCTATAGTATAAAATGAGAAGGGACCACTTGCTCTCCTCATTTAGTATCTACAGTATAAAATGAGAAGGGACCATTGCTCTCCTCATTTAGTATCTATAGTATAAAATGAGAAGGGACCACTTGCTCTCCTCATTTAGTATCTACAGTATAAAATGAGAAGGGACCATTGCTCTCCTCATTTAGTATCTACAGTATAAAATGAGAAGGGACCATTGCTCTCCTCATTTAGTATCTACAGTATAAAATGAGAAGGGACCATTGCTCTCCTCATTTAGTATCTACAGTATAAAATGAGAAGGGACCATTGCTCTCCTCATTTAGTATCTACAGTATAAAATGAGAAGGGACCACTTGCTCTCCTCATTTAGTATCTACAGTATAAAATGAGAAGGGACCACTTGCTCTCCTCATTTAGTATCTACAGTATAAAATGAGAAGGGACCATTGCTCTCCTCATTTAGTATCTATAGTATAAAATGAGAAGGGACCACTTGCTCTCCTCATTTAGTATCTACAGTATAAAATGAGAAGGGACCATTGCTCTCCTCATTTAGTATCTACAGTATAAAATGAGAAGGGACCATTGCACTCATTTAGCACCTCTGTTCACCTGAAGGAAAGGGCTGTGTACAAAAGCAGCCCCAATATTCTTACCGAGAGTTCAAACACATAACCAAGCCTAACATGCAGGCCACAAACAGGAAATTACTCTGCAGTTTCTCCCAAGACTGTTACTTTATGAACCATACAGATTGCATAGCTGTTTATAGTGACTAGTTCCTTGGAACCCTGAAAAACCAAACTTTGCTGAACACCTACAACATGGAGTCATTTGAAATGTAGCTACAAAATAGGAAACACCAAGCTTTAAGAGCAGGGTCTTGCTAAAGGAACACAAGTGATGTTTGTAATCACAGTGCAGTAATTAAGCTCGGCCAGTGAGCAGCCTTAAACTCAATTAAGTCAACTGGATTTTAACATTAAGCATGTAAGCGGACACTCAATTTAGAAATGTCCATAGACTGGAAGAATTTTTCTTACCGCCACAGGTAAGTTTACGCAAAAACAAAGAAAATTTTAAAAATAACAGCAAAGTTACTTTATGAATTTCACATAAACATTTGCCAAATGACCTAATAGGAAAAAAATTCTTTATGCAGTTGTTTCACAGTTAAATGGAAGGAAAAAAAAAAAAAACCTTAAACTATAATACTTCTCCCATGTCTAGATTCCATCTGCTTCACTAACTCATGAATTGAAACTTTTCCAACTTCGTTTTAACTACTTAACACTTCTCTGTAAAGGGGAAAAGTGCTTTTTACAGGGATCAAAGTAAACTAATAAGGAAAGGTATTTCCAGCATGGCAGCAAACATATTCTTGTATTAGGCTCAAGAGAAACATCCTCTGTATCAGTACTACAATCAGAAAAAACTAAAAGGGACTTTGGAAACTGACATATTAGGCAGGGTACCGTTTTTAAAAAGAGGATCTTCAGGTAAATTTGCCCCGATGATTCGTTTATTTACATATGTCGTTTCATTAGTTTTAAACATTACCACTTAGAATACTCCAACAAGGCCTGACAATAAATAAGTCGAACTGCTACTGCTGAAATATTTTCACCTTGGCATGTTTTTTTTTTTTTTTAAATTGGTCTGACAACAAACAGGTAGTATTTGCCTTTAAGGGCGAAAGGAAAGAATAATAAAATCAACCTCGATTTCTGTTTTTCTTTTGTTTAGGTGCACAAGGAAACCATAACACGCAAGGGTGAGAAGACAAAAAGTACCTGGCCCAAGGACAGTATCCCTAAAACAAAATAATCCAAGCACCGATTGTGAAAACCAAGTCTGAAATATGTACAATCAATTAGCATGCTTCCGAAAGGCGTGTGATTAGAAACTAATAGGCTGCACCCACGGAGCAACTTTCCCCAAGTGCGTGGAGGATGAGCCCGGGAGTCTCAGCCACGAGCGTGTTTGTGAGTACACACATCGATTCGGAACCCGCGACTGTTATGGTTAACAAAGGCTACAGGAGAAAAAGGAAAAAAAAAAAAAAAAAAAAAAAAAAAGGAAAAAGTGGAAGCAAAGTACCACACGCCCATAAGTCGGCTCCCGGGCCCTTCTGCAACGCAAACCGCGAGTGTGGCCGCGCGCCGGGACTGAAGCGGGCCGCAGCCAGGCTGGGCGGGGCGGGGGCTCACGGCCCAGCCCACGGCGCCGACCCCGGCCCGCGCGCCACGGCCCGCCACACCCCACACGGGCGGCCACGTGACCCGGCCCCGCACACCCCTGCCCGGTTCTCCCGGTGCCCCGGCTTTACCTGCACCCAGCGCCAGGTCCCGCCCCGTCCGAGCCGAGCCTCGGACCTTTTGTTCCTTCCTCTTCCGACGGGCTCCGCGCTGCCGGAGGAGTGGGCGCGCGCAGGCGGAACTGCGCCGCGGGCCCCCGCCCCGCCCCCAGGCCCGCGCTCGCCGCGGCCGGCGGACGGGTGGGGAGGGAGGGAGGGAGGGAGGGCGCCGCCAGCTCTACTCGGCGCGTCCCCGCGCCCCGGCCTTGCCTGCGCCCCGCGCCGCCGCCCTCCGCCCCGGCCGCGGCCGCCGCGCACCTACCTTCGGGCGGCTAGCACAGCGCTCGCGAGCCGCAGGCTGGCGACCTGCTCCTCCTCCTCCGCCGCCGCCACCGCCACCGCCGCCGCCGCGCGCGGTAGCCCCGCCTCCCTCCCCGAGCCGCGGGCCCCGCCGATTCGCCGGCGCAGCCCCGGGCTGGCACCCTGCCGCCCGCTGATTGGCGCCCGCGGCTGCCCGTTAGGCGTGAGGCACGCCGGCGGAGCAGGACGCGCACGGAAGACGGAGGGAACACGGCAGGGACGGAAGGAGGCCGGGCGCCGCGGGCAGGGCCGGGGGCCGAGCGGGGCGCGGGCAGGCGCGGGCCGCCGCCTCCCGCCTCCGGCCCGACCGGCGGCACACGCAGCCAATCAGCGAACGGGGAGCCCGGGGTGTGAGCAGCGTGTCGGGGGGCCTGGAATCGGAAGGGAGACGTCGCTCGCTGATTGGTCCCGCCTTCCCCGTCGAGCGTGAGGCGAGGCGCGGCCGGGTGGGGTGGCACGCCCGCGGTTGCGCTTGAGTTCGTGTCCGGCGCGCTCCCACGGAGCTCGTGGAGCAGCGCGGCAGGCCGCGCAGCCTGCCACGCCCGCAGACCCCCGCCCCGGCGCCGCTGGGTGGAGCACCGCGGCTAAGCCGTCGCCCACCTCTGTCGTGAGGCCGGAGTGGACACGTGCTCGGGCCCGGGCCCGCCCCCAACCCGGTCCGAGCCGCTGGGCCAGCAGAGCTCGGGAGTAACCGGAGTGCTGGCCGCAGAGGGGCACGCCCTATGCAAATGAGTGGGCGGAGCCTGGGGCTGGGGGCTAAAAACCGCGGAGTTAAAAAGAGTACTTGTCTGAGGTTGGGGTTAGGGTTAGGTGTTTTTCTCCAACCCGATCCTTGGGTCCTTCTGAAGTAGAAGTATTAATGATGCATATTTGGAATGCTCACTGTAAAGTGTGAGCACCTGGCTGTGTGCTCTTGAATTTGTTGTCCCTATCTCATTTTCCGTTCACTGGGCCCCTGTTCTTAGGCCCCAACTTTTCACCTTTTCCTAGGGAAGAAGCAAGTCCGCAAACTTAAGACTGCCCACGGCTGCATAACCAGGTTCATCAGTAATCTTGATTCTTTAACTCAACCCTGGCAGATGAAAGATTGAACCCCAAATAATCACCTCCAGTGTTAAGCACCAGTATTAGCCAGGGAGCATAATAAACCCAAATTTGAAGTGTCTCAGGTTGCTAATGGTAAAGACAATACCAGACAACAGATTCCCTGGCTGTTTGTCGCGCTCCCATATACCTACCTACCTCTTCAAAAATTTCCTGGGAGATTCCAGTTAATCCAGCAAGCATCGCTAGTAATCCAAAGCAGTCCAGGAGCTTGAAGCAGTTAAGAGTGAAATATGCCCTCGTGAGAGCATTCCAGAGGAGGGGCCTTCATTTGGACCTTGAGTTACTTAGTCATGCCTTGAGACTTACAGGTTTTTTTAATAGGCTTTCAAAAGCTCCACCATTATTCTTATGGGAAAGTTGTGAAGCATCCCAGACATAAGCCAGGCATAGTTTTGAATGCAACTCTAATCCAAATCCAAGGCTTTTGACAAAGTAGTACTCACTTGCAATGATAACACCAACTTACATGGTTATATGCTGATGAAATCACAAATGTAAACATGAAGAGAACGAGACTTGGAAACTAAAGGAAAACTAAGGACCATTAACTCCTTTGTTTGTGAACTGACATTTATGCTAACATGGATTTAGCAGACATTCACCTTAACAGAGAGGGTTTTGGGTGTTTCTTCTGTTAAGTTTTAGAGAAAGGCCACATAACCCTCATTTTAACAGTTTGTGGGCAGAGGATGTACTTCACTGGTAGAGCTCTTGTCTGGCCCATAGTAGGTCCTGATTTTAACCCCCAGCACCACCAAAATAAAAGTTAAGTTTGGAAGGTACCACTTAGGGAGATCTCTTGTCTCAACCTTCCAAAGCCACCTGGGTGTGTGTTTAAGGCAAATGATGCTCAAGTTGGAAGCAGGAAAACGGGTTCTGACTTGCAACCCTTCTTTATACTGATAGAAATCAGCAGCTTTAATACAGAACGGCCTGTTAAAAGTGGTCTTGAATCACAAAATGTAATTGTGTGAATCTATGTGGATTTGGGTGTCACATGGGTAGTTGTCAAGGGGAAAGCAGGGCTTCATAGATTCTAGAATATGCTTCTTGAGTTGGAGTTAAACCATCTCTCCAAAGTGTCAGACTTTGAAATCATAACTCCTCCACTTAGAAAGCCTTCCAAGATCTAGAGCAGTGGTTCTCAACAGTATCATATCCTGCATATCAGATATCTACATTACGATTCATAACAGTAGCCAAATTACAATTATGAAGTAGCAACGAAATACATTTATGGTGGGGGGGTCACCACACCTGAGGAACTGTGTTATAGGTCTCAGCATTAGGAAGGTTGAGAACCACTGCCCTAGAGGATCTAGAGGACTGAAGGAAAGAATAGGGCCAGCCTGGCTACTAATACAGTCTCCAAGGGAACTGAAATGGGAGCATGCCTGCTATCCCCTCGGTTAGAAATGCATCTAAACCAAAGTGGGTCAAGAGAAGCTGAAGGCACATGGAGCAAGGATTACCATGGCAACAATCAGCTTGGCAATCCACTAGGGTACCTGAAGATCTATAAGTAGATCCCTATTGTATAAGTTATATTGAATGAGTCTATTTTTTATATGAATGGACAGTAAGATTAACCCTTCATTACTCATACCAGTATAAAATCAATTGAGCCTAAATCAACTCAAAGTGCATTTAAAAGACATAAGAAAAATTATAGCTATTTCTGGAAAAGGCCTGAGAGTCGTGAGTAAAAAAAATTTAATTTCATTGTCAATTCTTCTATAATTTGGTTGAAAAATTAATAATCTATGCATTAGTTTTTCTAAAGATCCAACTCATGTTCATCTCCTGTCTGTAAATCTCTAAATCCCTTCTGGTCTACTCAGCTCAAAGTTGTATTACTTGTATACTTTCTTTGTTACTCAATACAGATTCACACACACACCATGACTACCTGGATTAATGTTTTGTTCGATGATTTATTCATACAGTAATGGGAGTTTCTTAACTTCTCGAATGTGCTTACTTTGTCTCCACATCTAGATTGTAAACTTCTGAATGTCAAAACAGCTGCTTCCCAGTTGCCTCCTCACACCTTACCACCATGCCGCTGAGTGATAAAAGGTAAGATACAGTGTTTCTACAGCAGACTGGCTGGTGTATCACAGGCCTGCACTGTACAGTTGGTGCCATCCTTCTTTGTAGTTCTCTGCGAAACTGTTGGATATCTTCTCAAGATTGATGTGTGCCACTTCTGGTGAGACTGAGTAGAGATGAACTTTATCACATAAGAAAAGATAGGGTTTTTTTTTTAACTGAAACAATATGGACTGAATGAGATAACCCGAGCAAAAGTTATAAATAACAACTGTATGTGGTTTGAAAATTTATGAGGATATTCAATCTCAGCTGGATTTGTATACCAATACAATGAATCTTCATGCTTTAAGTGAATTTGTATTGACGATGTTTACAAATACCTACACACACACCAGAGAGAGAAGGGAGAGAATGCAGAAGGCCTTTATTTATATGCTAGGTTTTGCTAGAAAGTATTTAGTATCTAATGGGAAATGCCAGAGACAGCCACATGAATATAAAAGGAAAATATTAAATTCAACAGGTATTCATCAGGCATTTGTTATGCACCTACTGTAAAAATATTGGCTGATCATGGAATATTCTCATTCTTTGGCCAAACTCCCTCTCTAAAAAAAGATATATATATATATATATATATATATATATATATATATATATATGAACAGTAGAGTTTTTGAGAATTAGAAATTATAAGACAAATTGACTTTTGTTGAAAGAGAAAGCTGGTGCCTCCCTAGAGCCTTCACCCTACTGGCTGGTGTTCTTGATGCTGGAAGGTACTCTGTATGTTACCAAAGGAGAACTGGAAACACCAATACAGCTATAAACGCTTTGATCTACAGTGCTGTCCTGCCTGCAAGATGTGCTAGTGTTACAGTGGCACAAAGCTGGTGGGAGTGCCCAACCACTCTCTGGTCTGACTTAAGGCTCACTCCACCAGATGGAACCCATACCCAACACTGCCTGGGTGACCAAGATCCTGGGACTAGACAGCCCTGGGACCTGGAGGAAAACCAAGTACCACTGTCTACTAGAGAAATGCAGTGACAAAATGGCCCCTGATGACATCTGCTCTGCTCGCAGACCGGTGTCCTGTTCAGCCATCATCAGAGAAGCTTCTCCTGCAGCAGATGAGAACAAACACAGAGACCCACAGCCAGATATTATGCAGAGAATGAAAGACCTTGGAACATTCAGCCCTAAACAGGATGTCTCCATCAAATCCTTCCCCTCAGGGTTCAGGGAACCCTGAGAAAGAGGAGGCCGCCGAAAGAGAGTTAGAGCGAGAAGGGATGGAGGAGACAAGGCCTTTGAAGTTCAACAGGACCGACACACATCTGAACTCACAGAGACTGAGGCAGCATGCACGGGGCCTGCATGGGTCTACACTAGCATGCACAGGGCCTGCATGGTTCTGCACCAGATGGGACCATGGAGCTGAAAGGAGAAGTGGACACATGTCCCCATCCCTAACCCAGACACTATCTCCAGTTGATAACCACTTACAAATGAAAATTTAGTTTTCTCCAAGGAAGTCTCACTGGGAAAACAAAGTACTCTTACAGGTGGGCGGCATGCCCAGCAGGAGATGCCAACAGAAAATGGACTCAGTGGCATCTTTGGAGGTTCCTTGTCTCATGTCTGTCATGGCAGGGCTTTATTTATTTATTATTTATTTATTTATTTATTTATTTATTTATTTATTTTTAATCATTTTATTTTCGTCTCTCTCTTTTTTATCCTTCAGGTCCTTTGTGTATACTATGGCTTCCAGTTTAGTGTTTTTACAGGGTCCCTGAGTGTGTAAACACGTGGGTCTCTGTCTGCATCTGATTTGTGTCTTTCCTCGGGCTGTTTCCCTTCTGCTGGCTTCTCTTGTCCTATTATGATTTGTTTGTTTTGTTTTATTTTATTATTATCCTGTAGAAGCCTGTTTGTTTTTTAACAAGAGACAGAAAGAGGGTGGATCTAGATGGGGGGGTGGGAGAAGAGGGAGGGGAGACCATAATCAGGATATGTTATATGAGAAAAGAAATCTATTTTCAATAAAAGGGAAAAAAGTGAGACATAGAAGTAGGGTTTTTGCAAATGAGAAATTGTAAGGCAAATTTACTTTGGTTGATAGAAAAATAGTATGGTAAAACAAGTTCTATTTCTCATTCTCTGGGCATCTATTACATTATTCTCATTTACATATTTAAATCCACAAATGATTATTAGATTAATTGGTCATTAGATAACTCATAAATGATTGTTGAAATGTTACATGGAAAATTGCAGTACAGTTCCAGTACATTGAACATTATCAGAGCTCTACATGTTTGGAAAAAGCTAAACAAAAGCCAACATCTAAACCCCGAGAACAATATACAAATTGTTTAAAGTTCTTTGTGAAGGAGAATAATATGCTAGTCAGATGTCAACAATAGGGCCTTATGCCTTGATTATAATAGTCTGTGTGACCATATTGGCTGAGCCAGGCTGCTGTTAGGCAGGGTAAGTGTATGAAGGTATAATACTCTTGAGGAGTCAGTCATGGTAGTGTAATTGCTCTCATGAAGAACTTACTAACTTGGTTGGCTGTAATTGACAATAGATACGTAATCAGTGTCCTGATGACTGAATTAATGAGCTGCAATGTTTGTCCTTATTGTAAATAGTCCTTAGCTATGAAAAAGACATTTTGCTGGAGGATCTGGTGATTGTATTAGCCGATGAGGGGCCAAAATGTAATTAATGGTAGAAAAGAAACAATTATTGTTGGGTCCTAAAGACTGCAGTGATGGGTTTCAGGCTACAAAGAGACTCCATGTCAGCTCTTTCTTGTCTCCATGTAACCATGGAGCCTGATTTAATGTTCTTACTCTGCCAGCAAGGAAACTGAGACCTGGGCTTCCCCAGAGTTCTAGGAACACAGTGCTAGGATCACACACATAGTTTTCTTCATTTTTCTCTCTGGTTTTGTCCACCGACTCTGAACTGTCCCCCACACCCATGCTGCCACACAACTGTCCTGAATTTCACCTTCTCCAGTCTTCCAGTTCCCGTACATTCTATGCATATGCTCTCACGTGCTAATTCTCAGTGAAAATAGAAGCCAATTTCCTACCCTCACCCAAACCCCTACTGACAGACAAACATATTTGATTTCCATATACATTCTAGATACTTCTGCAGAAGTGTGTCTTCTCTTTCTAGAGGCTTTTTCCATCTGCTCCCACTGTGTTTCAACTACCCAGCCTATGTCAACACACTCACACCAAAGTCACACTCCAATCATGT
This sequence comes from Peromyscus eremicus, assembly GCF_949786415.1. Classification (NCBI taxonomy): domain Eukaryota; kingdom Metazoa; phylum Chordata; class Mammalia; order Rodentia; family Cricetidae; genus Peromyscus; species Peromyscus eremicus. The sequence goes on along the minus strand of NC_081435.1, from coordinate 63,758,824 downwards.
TATGTCTTTGTTTTGTTTTTCTCATCACTATCTGGAATCATCATGTCCATTTAGGGACTGATCTATCTTTTGTCACCCTCCCATTGATGTAAACTCCCATTGATGTAAAGTCATATCTCCTGTCACCACAGTGTCCTTAAGCATGTGTATCTGATTCACTTATAGCATCCTTAATTCTTGTATACATAGTGACCCTCAAATATTTTTGAATGGATATGTAATTTTACTCAATTTCACTCAGACTCAGTATATCAAAACTAGACTGATAATTTTTCCCCTAACTTTGTATCTTAGCTCAGTTCCCTAGAAAACAGCCTGAGACATGGTATAGGTCCTGGTGTTTTATTTAGGAGTTATGAGTCCAGGACATCAGTAGTGAGATGAAGAGCCAAGAAAGACTGAAGAACAATGCATTATGATACAGTTTTGTACCAACAATGATCCAGGACAAGCCTTGAAGAAATAACAGCCTTCCTCTCTACAAGTGCCACAACCTGTCCAAACAGGACATCTCCAAGTAATAATGATGGAGTAGTCATGCCTTGGGACATCTGAAGAAGGAAGAGACGCTATACCTAGTTGGCCAAAGTTCATCCCACAGTGAGTTAACTTTCCCTGAGATTCCCAGCTGTGTTATCCATGTTTTTCAGTAGCAACTTAGAAAGCCAGGTCCCTTGCCCTAGAATCTAGAAGTAGCAGAAAGAAGCCAGATGCATAAAGCTGGTTGGTCTCAGCAATTAAAGCATAAAGAACTTATCTAAGTCTTGTGTTGGTGATGGAATGGAACAACATAATAGGTCTTAAAAGATCTGAGAATATATCAAACTGAAACTGATCACAATCATTGGTACTGCAGCAAAGATGGGCCAGCTTTGCTTTATTCTGGGCATTACAGCCAGCCCCTACCACAATAAGCACTGATTAATAAGTTTGTTAAATACATGAATGACATCACCACTTACTCCCTATACTTAGAATCCTTAGAATCATCCGTGATCTGCCTCCTTTCTTAACTCCTTCATATCACAATAAAAGCAGAATTCCTGTTGGCTCTACTATCATAGTATCTCCCAAATCTCTTTAGGCTCTCTGCTGTGGTTCCCACTGTCATTACGGAGTGGAAATACCGCTGTAGCTCCTTCACTTCCTGACACGAATCTTACTCCAGTTCATTCTCACCCCAGCTGCCAGCCTTTTTAAAACATTAGTATATAGTCTAAATGCAAATCTGATGTTACGACCTTATTTTTTAGGACAAAACTACAACTCCTTAGTGTAATCTGAAAGCTCTCTTGCAATGGGTGAGCAGACCCATTAGATTGGCCAACCATAGGCTGTGATCGGTGCTCTGCTCCACAGGAACAGTTGGAAAAGTAAGCAGCTGACATTTAGGGGCTTCTGTCTTATAATCAGGAACTGCTTCTCTCCAGCAGTCATTATAAACACTACAAACAAATGAAATACAGTCAAGTGCTAGGGAGCATGCAAGTGAGAAATGTCTACTGTTTCAGCTTTCATCCTTGTAGCAAAATGCCTCAGAAAGTCAACTAAGGAGGAAAGTTTTATTTTGGCTAAAGATTTCAGAGGTTTTAGTCTATGTCACCTGGCCCTGTAACACAGTATATCACCACATGGCCCCATTCTGAGTCTGTGGTGAGGCAGAGCATCATAGTGGGAGCATTTGAAGCAAAGCTGTTCACCTCCTGGCAGCCAGAGAGCAAAAAGAAAAAGAGCAAGCTGGATAGAGAAGGGGCAGGAACAAGGTCTCACCTTTATGAGTACACCCTCAGTGACCTCCCTCCTCCAGCTGGGCCCTGCCTCCTAGTCTCCATCATCTCCGTGACCTTCCTCCTCAAGCTGGGCTCCGCCTCCTAGTCTCCATCATCTCAGTGACCTCCTTCCTCCAACAGGCCCTTCCTCCTAATCTCCATCATCTCAGTGACCTCCTTCCTCCAACAGGCCCTTCCTCCTAATCTCCATCATCTCAGTGACCTCCTTCCTCCAACAGGCCCTTCCTCCTAATCTCCATCATCTCAGTGACCTCCTTCCTCCAACAGGCCCTTCCTCCTAATCTCCATCATCTCAGTGACCTCCTTCCTCCAACAGGCCCTTCCTCCTAATCTCCATCATCTCAGTGACCTCCTTCCTCCAACAGGCCCTTCCTCCTATTCTCCATCATCCCAGTTACCTCCTTCCTCCAGCTGGGCCCTGCCTCCTATTCTCCATCATCTCAGTGGCTTCCTTCCTCCAGCAAAGCTACACCTCCTGAAGTTTCCATCATCCAAATATTCCATAATTTATGACCACATCATTGCATTAATTCATTGAAGTAAGAGACGCCATGATCAATCACTTCCCCTACAAAAGCCCCCTCTCCAAGTATGACTGCTCCTGCATTTGAGGTTTGCAGGCCAGCCTCCCTTGCATCTTCGCTCTCTGCATCCTGATCTGCTGAGGTGTAACAAGCTATACCACAGGCTCCCACAACCATGGACACAACCCCAGCCATCGTGCGCTCTGTGCAGTGATGGACTATGTCTCCCAAACTGTGAGCCAAAACAAACCTCTCCTCCCTTAAACACACTGTGACTGGTCCTTGGTGAGCGCATTAGAGACTGTAGACTTGTACAGTGATGGAGTGGATGTGTGCAGACAGTAAAAAGCTGACATGGAAGCCACACAGTTCCAGGTTTCCCTCCTACTTGCCTTATTCCTGCAGATGGGTGAGGGCCCTTGCTCCTTGTCACACAGTTCTCTTTAGGAGTGTGTGTATCTTTTCCTCCCTCTGTCTTTCCCTCAAGAGTGAGAGCTTTGAGGTAGAGTCTGTGTCTTGGAACTTGGCCTCACAGACTTAGGTGCAGGGCCTGGTGTACAGTGGCTGGAATGTGAAGAGAGAAGAGAACAGAACTGGAGCCTCATCCTGAGCCACAGCTCAGCCTCATGTGCAATTACTATGATGCTGGAGATGAAGGCTCCCTGCATGGGGCAGCTGGCCAAAGAGAAGTGGCATAAACCTACTGTGTGTCTGAAGTGTGTTCTCCACACGTTTACATTTTACAGTGGACTCTTGCTGTGCACTTGTGCTGTATCTTTTGACTCCTCTTTTCACTCCTTTGCAGTTGCCTCCCAAGTTCATCAGGCAGCATCCATTTTGCTGACATCTTTAGCACCATCCTGGGGCTTTCTATTCTGTTTTTTTAATTTTTATGAAGTTATCTATTCTGAATGGTTAATATAAGTGGGGCCGTGTGATATGGGGTGGGGTGGGGTGTGTATTTTCAAGGTCCATTCTTATAGTGTGTCCTTTTCACAACCAAATAATATTGGATTACACAAACACCAAATTGTACGGAATCATCATGACTTCCAGGGTTTCTCCACTTTATGTCTCTTATGGAAAAGGCTGCCCCGAGAATTCCTGTATGTTTCTCTACTGTCACCCCCCAATAGGGATTAAATTCAAAACCTGTGTGAGACTTCAGAGCTATGTTCCCAGTCTTCTACTACTTTTAAAATAGTGATTTTAATAGGAAATGTCCCTGCCCTTCTGATTCTCTAAGTATAATGCCCAGAACACTGCCAATTTTTTTGTATTAGACTAGGTATGGATATCACAGCTCACTGCTGTAGTAGTGGCTTAGATATATATTACACGCACACTTGCACACACATGCATGCACACACTGGTTCACAAAACTAGTGAAACATTGTCTGGTTAATGGCATTTTAATGACTTAGGCTAAAAGATGCCAAGGGGCCCTGTTGCTCTCCCCAGCTTCTTTAGCAAATGTTTCTGAAAACCTGCTCTGTCTTGGCTGTGCACTCTGTTGAGAAGTCACTGAGCAGGACATGGTCCCTGTTCTCAAAGATGTGTCATTCTGTTAGAAGAGACAGTTCACCTGGTCTTGGTGGTCAGGGCAGGCAACTGCAGCTCAAAAAAATACTCCAGTTAGCCAGGGAAAGAGCCAGAACACATAGACAGAGGCCCAGGCATGAGGTGCAGGTCTGGATAGGAGGTGGGTGTAGAGAAAAGAAGCTGAACAAAGAGCCCTCCACTCCCCCCCCCCCCATTAAGGGTTTGACTGCCAAGGTAAGGGAATGCTCCTCTGCTTGATGGAGAAAATGGGAGTTTGAGCAGAATTGAACATTCACTGAGTGCTTGGGCCTCGGAGACAAATGCAGGGACAGGAATTCATGGCTTGCTCACCTCCCAGCTTTTCTCCCATAGGAGAATCAGTGTGTTTGTCTCTTTATCACAGCTTCCATTTGGTCCCAGCTTACTATGTTTTAATTGTATTATCGAACGAATGCATGAATGAGAGTTCTCTGACCTCTGAGGCTACAGGATGTTACCTAGTGCTCAGTTCACTTTCAAGGATTAATAGTAAAGCAGGTGAGATATGGACAAGCGGGGAGGGGACAATATTTTATATAGGACAGCTTTAATGAATTGCTTCTTTCAAAGAACAGTACCAAAAAATAACTTGAAGTCTCAGCCCTGGTATCTGTCATTAGCACACTACCCCTTATATATTTTATATATACTGTGTATACACTACACAGTATGGGTGCTGTAGCACTATATACTTTGAAAACTATACTGCTTTTATTACATATATAATACATATACTGTAGTACTATATAGTATCTCTGTACTATGTATATTTCTACTATCTATGTATTTTTTGTGTGTGGTGCTAAGGATCCAACCAAGGGCCTCTTATCTGCTGTAAGCACTCTACCACTGAGCTAACCTCCAGCCCTTACCACTCCATTGTTTAAGAGTTCTAACCCAGGGGCACTTCAACCAAGAAGTTCCTTAACTTCTTTTGCTTTGGAAATCTATCTTCTCATTGAGCTCAGGAAAGAACTATGAGATTATAACAAGGCTCTATGGGGCTAGGGAGAGAAATCAGTAGGCAAGAGTGCTTACTGTGGAGGCATGAGGACCTGAGTTCAAATCCCGAGCACCCACATATAAAGCTGGGCATGGCCACATGTGCCTGTAACCCCAGCACTGGGAGGCTGAAACAAGAGCATCTCAGAAGCTTGCTGGCCAGGTAGTTTAAACCAAATGGCAAGGTTCAGGTTGGGTGAGAGATCTTGTTTCAAGGGAATGGGGGGGGGAGATACCCCAATATCAATCTCTGCCCGCTCGTGCGCTCTCTCGCGCTCTCTCTCTCTCCCTCTCTCTCTCTCTCTCTCTCTCTCTCTCTCTCTCTCTCTCTCTCTGTGTGTGTGTGTGTGTGTGTGTGTTCACACACACAGTTGTGCCCACCCATGGGTATATGCACCCACACTCACATACAACACGTACACACACAGTAGCTCTCCACCCGATAAGCAATGTGCCATTCAGTGAGTAGTGAAGAATATAAAGGAGAGTAAGGTACTGTGCCCTCGAACTTCCAGCTCAACTGGTAATGTAGGAAGTATTAGGGAGGAAGGCTGGAAGAAGATGGCCAGCATCTGTCACCTGCTGTTAGTGTTCAAGGCTCATTCCTATATGTGTTTGTTTGCCAAATGTTCATTTCTTTTCATTGTTGCATAGTATTGTATGAACATGTTACAGTTTTCCTTACAGGCCATCCATACCCCAGCTTGTCCTTACAGTTCCAATACCAATATATGTTAGTTTCTGCATCAGTCTGCAGTTTTCAACCCAAGAGTTTCCTGTTGCTCTGTATTCAGTACATGTGTCCATATCTTGACATGAATGTATGTTTTCACTCTTGGGTAAAAATGTAAGAGAACATTGGTGGGTTCAAGACACTTAAAGCTCATTTGTCATGTTTAATTTTCTAATAATCCCATAAGAAGATACTTTCCCCCTGAATCACAGAAGTCCCCGGTGAGGACAAGCCATTTGCCCAAGATCAGCTACCGTTTCTGATGAGAGTGAAGACAGACACACACACAAGTGCAGGCATGTGATCAGCCACCCAGCTCAGCTATACAGCAGTAGGTTGGAATCTCTAGCACCTGACTTTCATGGGTCTTTTCTGCATGTCCACTGTGGCTCTTTGGAGGCCAATGCAAAGCACTGCTGAGACCAAAGTTGTATGGCTGGAATCATCTGGACACATCTGCATTCACCCACCAAGTGGGTGATGTTGCCTGCTGGCCAGCAATCTGTACATAGTCTTCTGATGTTATCTTTTAAAAGAGAATGGACATACAGAAATGGGACAGTCAAATGAAGGGAAGTACTAGTGTAAATCAGGTTATTTTGGGGTCTTTGTTTGTTTGGGGTGTGTGTATGTGTCTGCACTACAGGGTTCAGAGGACAACTATTGCTTGGTTCTCTCCTTCCACCTTTAAGTGGGTCGAGGGGATGAACTCCAGTTGGTTTTCAAGGCAGGTGACTTTACCCACTGGTCCATCTCACCTTCCCTGAGGAAAGGCTTTAATAATATGGAACATACAAGGGTTTCGTAGGATGAAAGGAGTGATCTGGTAGGAAAGGAGACTGATGGTGTGGGAGAATGGGTACACCGTGCTGAGATGCCATCCTGGAGTTAGGGAGTGGGAAGAGTGCGTATGGACAAAGCAGCATTGATGGTCCGGTGGGTGCTGCAGTGTTCTCAGTAAGGGCGACACTGGGTTGTATCCATGCTATGCACTGAGCACGTACACATGTGGTCTATCAACAGATAGACAGTGTACCCATGCTATGCACTGAGCACGTACACATGTGGTCTATTGCTGTGGGATGGTCTGTATGTCAAGTGTGTTGCTGATTGGTCAGTAAATAAATCACTGATTGGCCATTGGCTAGGCAGGAAGTATAGGCGGGACAAGGAAAAGAATTCTGGGAAGTGGAAGGCTGAGTCAGGGAGACACTGCCAGCCGCCACCATGACAAGGCGCATGTGAAGATCCCGGTAAGCCACGAGCCATGTGGCAAGGTATAGATTTATGGAAATGGATTAATTTAAGCTGTAAGAACAGTTAGCAAGAAGCCTGCCACGGCCATACAGTTTGTAACCAATATAAGTCTCTGTGCTTACTTGGTTGGGTCTGAGCAGCTGTGGGACTGGCGGGTGACAAAGATTTGTCCTGACTGTGGGCAAGGCAGGAAAACTCTAGCTACAGTCTATCAACAGATAGACAGTGTACCCATGCTATGCACTGAGCACGTACACATGTGGTCTATCAACAGATAGACAGTGTATCCATGGCATTAAATTTTCATGGTAGAAAACCTAAGAAGTGTAAAGGGCATTCCTGTCATCTGCAACAACGATAAAATGACTAATCAGGAAATTCATCTGTCACCTTGTGGTTTAAGTAATCTAGTACAAGGTTCAGACATGGAGCTCTTTTAAATGCCAAAGAGGATGAAGTACTGAGAGAATTAAAGAACATTTCGTCAAGATGAATGCCTGCGTTTACCTGAATTCTACCTACCCTTTGCCAGCTGACTAGCACTGTGCCTGGAGGCTTCCTTGGACGGGCCTCTGACTGTCTCCTTGCTCACTGAGGTGGAAGCAAAGGAGCTGAAGGCATCATCCATGAAAACAATGTGAAGTGCTGAGCTGTGGCAACTTGAGAAGGCGGAGTGCATGAGACGTTGGGTGCTTAGATACATTGGGGAGAAGTATGGAAGCTTTCTTCTTCTTCTTCTTCTTCTTCTTCTTCTTCTTCTTCTTCTTCTTCTTCTTCTTCTTCTCCTTCTCCTTCTCCTTCTCCTTCTCCTTCTCCTTCTCCTTCTCCTTCTCCTTCTCCTTCTCCTTCTTCTGTTGTTGTTGTTTGTTTGTTTGAGACAGGATTTCTCTGTGTAGCCCTGGCTGCCCTTGAACTCACTCTGTAGACCAGGCTGGCCTCAAACTCACAGAGACCCACCTGCCTCTGCTGGGATTAAAGCTGTGCACCACCAATGCCTAGCAGGAGCTCTCTTCTTGAAGCATCTATTGGCTCCTTGAAAGGAACAAGATGTATAAATATGAGAAGGAGGCGGTTTGAAAGTTTAACAAGAGATGAGGAAATATGAAATTGATTTAGCTAAAAATATGAACTGAAGATTCAGTGGACAGTGGTAGACATCTTAACATGGGACTAGTCAGAAGGTCTGTGCTTTCCTCCGGCCACAGTTGTTCAGCCTAGGCAGAGATAATGTTCAATGGGACTGGGACATTGCTGGGGCAAAGGTGCCTCCACAAAAGTGATCAGACTGGCCATCCGTACCCCAGCTTGCCCTTTAGGTTTCCAGTACCAATGCATGGTAGTTTCTTGTGTCCACCTGTGGCTTTCAACCGGTTTCCTGTTGATCTGCATTCATTACAGGCTGGAGGCACTGGGAGTTACCTGAGGGTAACCTTCAGCAGGACAGGTGAGGCGCTCTCTGAACATGGTGTTTTGTGTTCCCTTCCTTCCCTGTCTGACCTCACACACCTAACCAGTGCCTCCTGGGATCACCCCACACGTGAGCAGTCACTCCCAACTCTGTCTCGGGGTCAGCCCTAAGGTAAGAACCTAGGACGGTGATGGACTGCAGCTTCTGAACAAGGCAAGGAGAGTGTGAAGCTCGTGTGTGCTGGTGGGAGGTGGCAGAGTCTAGAGGCAGATTGGAGGACACAGGAAAGCCCAAGAATGTGGAGTTAGGATCCTGGGAATAGACTGGAGTGGGACATTTCACACTGGGGGTATGCTACTATTACTGAACTACTGCGGGGTGACCATGGGGCTTAGTAAAGCAGAGGGTAAGATCAGTGTGGGTGAGGATCAAGGAAGAGAAGCCAAGGCCAAAGGCAGCCCCACCATTAGAGGGATCATTATAAACTGATCTGCTGATCAGGGCTCTTTTCTCCTCAGCTGCAGCTTCTAGCCCTTTACAGCCTTCTGTGTTCTCCCACAGAGAGAAAACAAAGTTTGAGGAGGAGATGAGACCGGAAGAGGATCCTGGTGGTATGAGACTTCCTACAGTCAGGGGGCTCCACAGGCAGATTTCCACTTTCTCCACAACTTTTCAGTTGGGGTGTTTTTGTTTTCTGTTTTTTAAGTGCCAATAACTTGTTAATCCCCACCCCCAGCCCTGCCCCCTGTCCCACTGGTTTGAATTGCGTTCCTATCGTCTGGAGCAACAATAAAATGACTAATAAGGAAATTTACCTCTCACCTTTCAGTCCAAGTAATCTAACACAAGGTTCAGACAGGAGTCTCTTTCAGATGCCAACGAGGATGAAGTACCCAGAGAGTGGAGTATATCTTGTTAAGATGAATGCCTGAGTTTACCTGAACTCTGCCCTTTGCCAGCTGATGGGCTCTGTGCCTGGGCCTTCTTCGGGAGGCCCTCTGACTGTCGCCTTGCTCACTGATCAAGCAAAGGGTCTGAAGGCATCAACGACCTCACTTCCTTGTGCCCCTTGCTGAGGACATTTCACTGTACTTTAGAATTTCCTGTCAGAAAAACTTACTTCCTGGAGATAGAGAGATGGCTTAGTGGTTAAGAGCAGATGCTGCTCTTCCAGAAGATCCAGGTTTGGTTCCCACTTCTCACATCGGGGGCCTCTCAACAGCCCATGAGTCCAGTTCCAGGGGATCCAGCACCTTCAGGCTTCCACTGACACACAGGTACACATAACTAAAAATAAAATATTTTGAAAATAAAGTTTACTTCTTTTAAAGAAGTAGGAAGGATTTTCTTTGCAAGAAGAAAGAACTAAATAGTCCATTGTTTATTCACTCTGGTTGCCTAGACGCTCATAGGCAAATATACAGGCCATATCCTGTTAGTTTTTTATCATCAACCAGGCACAACTTAGCACCTGGGAAGAGGGAACTTCAACTGAACAACTGCTTCAATCAGATTGGCCTGTGGTCATGTCCATTGGGCAGTGGTTCTCAACCTGTGGGCCATGCCCCCCTTGAGAAGGGTCTCATATCAGATATTTACATTACGATTCACAACAGCAACAAAGTTACAGTTATGAAATAGCAACAAAATAATTTTATGACCTGGAGTCACCACAACAAAGGGAAGTGTATTAAAGGGTCACAGCATTAGGAAGTTCGAGACCCACTGCATAGGGCTTTATCTTGACTGATGATTGAGGTGGGAGGGTCTAGCCCACTTTGGGTGGCACCATCCCTAGGCACTTGGTCCTGGGATGGATAAGAAAGCTAGCTGAGCTTAAGGGAGAGAGATAGTGAGTAAGGAGAGTTCCTCCATGGGTTCTGCTTCAAGTCCTGTCTCCAGGCTCCTGCTTTGAGTTCCTGCCCTGGCTCTCTTTAATGTTAGAATGTGACCTGAAAGTCAAAGCCGAAATAAAATCAGCCCTTTCCTCCCTATGTTGCTTTGGTCATGGTTTTTATCATAGCAATAGAAAAGCAAACTAGGACAGACCAACATGTGGATCCTTGTATTCTGCATACATGAATATGGAATTTTATACTTCTTAGATTTTAATATTCATATTTTACCACTTAAGGGAATTAAAATATAATACTTATATTTTACTATGTGTTTTATAACACATCTTCATTTATGGCATATAGCAAAATATACATACTAATATTGAATCTCAGGAAAGTCTCCTCTCTGAGTGATCCTTTACTATAAAAATCTGGAATTGAAATTTTTGCTTTCCTGAGGCTTGGTAAGACAGAAGGTAAGATCAGTGGAGGTGAGGGGTCAAGGGTAAACTCACCACCAGAAGAGTTTACCAGGGGTTGTCATAACCTCACCATTGAAGGAGGCCTTTTTCTCTTTGGCTGCAGCCTGTGGTCCTTTATAGCCATCTGCGTTGTTCACAGAGAGAAAGCAGTTAGGGAACACAAAGTTGGGGCTGGAGATGAGAAGGGAAGAGAATCCTGGTGATGTGAAACTTCCTCCAGGGGAGACAGTGAAGCACCTCCTTCACTCTACCACATGGAAACTAGTACAACTCACTTCAAAAGCAGAATCAAAAGTGCCACGGCCCAGCAACAAAACGCTACGCTCAAATAGTAAATAGGGCAAAAAGTCGTGACTGCCTGGGTTCCTGGACCCCAGGCAGCATCCAGAGTGAGTTCAGCTCCTGCAGAGTAATGGTGGCCAAATGGCCCCAGACTGGGTGATGGGTTGAAGCTAAGGATACTTTTACCTGAACGTGCGTGAAAGGATGCTTCAAAAGAAAACTGTTTTTGGGTTCTGTGTAAGGTTGCTGGGTTGATGGAAGTAAGAGGTAAACTGAGGAAGGAAAATAGATAGATATCGGCTATGGGAGCATAACCAATAACCAAGAGCCACCAGGACCCTGCTGGCCCTCTGCTCCTGAAGCACCAGAAGCACACAGACCACAGCAGGGACTCCATGAGCTGCTGGGTGCCGATGGAGAGAAACTCACAAACCTGCTAAGTAGTAAATAGAGTCACAACCAAAGATAGATAAACATCCCTCTCAAAATGAGCTAAAGACTAATTATTGTAAGGCATTTGAAGAAAGCAATGATAACCCAAAGAAGGAAATGATCAAAACCAGCAACTGATACATGAATTTGCTTCATTAGAGCTAGGCTGGGAAAGAGCAAAGGAAGTGTGTTAGACTCCCAAGATCCTTTTGGCGGTGCTAAACAAGCAAGATCCTCCAATCTCCACCTATATGGCACTCCACCTCTGGCTCTTCCTTTTACTCTGTCTTTTGAAACAGGGTCTGACTAAGTGGTCCAAGTTTACCTTGAAGTTATGATCTTCCTGCCTCAGCCCTCCCAAGTAAGCAGAATTACAGGCCTAAGGCTACAGGGCCCAACTTAAAATTCATTTTAAAAGATGAATTACAAAATAGATTCTGTATCCTCAGAAATAAGAACCATACGTATGACAAATATTTATTAAAAACATAGCAATAAAAATGTACAAGTTAATGCTAACTATTTAATAGGCCACAAACAGACACTGTTGAAGAGTAAATTAGTGAACTGAATCATAGTGTCACCAGGCATTCAGAATGCAGCACAAAATGCATTTAGAAAATTAAAGAATAATGAAGATATGTGGAGATTAACGGAGAGACTACATACCTAATAAGAGTTCCAGAAAAAAAAATGGTAAGTAAATAATAAATAATTGAAGTGGTAACTGAAATTTGCCAGAATTAAACATGGTACAAGGGCTTGAAAGGACATTGTAAGTGTTAAATAGGAAAAACCAGATGAAATCCATGCTTACTTTTCAAATATTTTTCAGTAAAAGAAGAATTACTGGAAAAAAGATAAATCACGTATAAATGAACAGCAACAAAACCCCAAAAGGAAACTGATGAACAAGGGTAAACTGGCACATCTGCAGTCACAATGTGAGACATTACCTGCCTCTTTTATATTTAGCTATTGATTTATTTTTGGTTTTTCAAGAGAGGGTTTCTCTGTGTAGCCCTGGCTCTCCAGAAACTCACTCTATAGAGTGAGGCCTCAAACTCAGAGATCCGCCTGCTTCTGCCTCCCAAATGCTGGGATTAAAGGTGTGTGCTACCATCACTCAGTTCACCTGCCTCCTTTAGAAACTGTTGTGCAAAGCAGCCAAAATGTAGAATGGATAATGAAAAGTTGAATAACAGTACCAAGAAATATGGACATTAACAGAACCTTGGAAAGGACATTAGAGTGAAAATCCATATGCTTTGGCTTTGGGTTTTGAGGTAATCCCAAGAACTAAGTCCAAACCTCACAAATTCTAAATTCAAGAGCAGGAGCCTAGAGGCACCCGCCCATGATAAAGCAAGACTTACTAGAGAAGGGACAGTTCAAAATAAAAGTCCCTGACTGGACTGAGCCACATTAAGTATTTGCCTCACCACACTTCAGGTTTTCCTTCAGGGTCTCGTGTTGAGGATGAAGGGGTCAACTGATGTCCAGAAGGAACTTAGCAGAGAACCTAGCATGTAAACACATTTCTGTTCTATGCAAAGCATGATAAATGTAGAAGTTGCAAAGACAGTAGTGTAGAAACTGCCTTAAACGTGGCAACATGGTGGCTCCTGTCAGCAACAATTTACCAGGGGTTGCTCCACTCAGTAGCCGTGCAAGCACATGCTTGGGTCAGAAATACGTGGATCTCGATTTTAACTACATCATTTTCTTTCTTTTTTCCTTGCTTTACTAAACTGGGGTAATAATGGTCCTTATCAAAGAGGTTGCTGAGAAAACTAACTGGGATGGCACGTGAAACATGGTATAGCACACTCATTACGAATGTTGCTTAGGATCCAGTAAATGCTAACCACGGCCAATAGTAACATGAATAAGAATAAAATAGTATGAGCTAGACATGGAGGCACGTGCCTTTGATCCCAGCTCTCAGGAGGCAGAGGCAGGCAGGTATCTATGGCCAGTCTGGTCTACAAAGTGAGTTCAAGGCCAACCAAGGCTTCATTGTGAGATCCTGTCTAAAATAAAATGAAAATACATAAAAATTTATTTCTGGACAAATAATGTGATTAGAAAATGTATTCCTGTGTTCCACAATGACAGCAGGAATAATTATGCTTGGTTAGTAGAAAACTGTTAGCTTCCCCTTAGGTCACATCTTGAGTGTAATATGGGATTGTTTAATTCAGTAACTCCTGCTTTAACCCTCTCACCAATGGTCACATCACCGTTCCATTCTCTGGCAAGGGACAGCTGAGAGATGCACAGTCTGCGGCTGGGGGTCCTGTTCAGAGTCAACAAACCAATAGGAAGTATCCCTCCTTTTCTGACGGTAGAAGTCAAGTTATTGAACAAAGTCCAAGGTTGGCCTGAGTTTTAATACAACGTGTTGTACTTCCTATGCTAGAAACACATTCATTCATTTTACTCTCTGGGTTTCACAACACCTTTGCGAGATGGATATGTTTGATATTTTGATCGGTATGTTTGATTTCACTGAGTTTCAGAAGAGTGGACAACAATACAGAGTTGAAGTGTGTTCTGTAAGATAGCCGTCTAATCAGTGGTGGAGCTAGGACGAGCCCGTCCAAATCCACTGCTCTGGGTCTCTTCCCAGTGGACATGGCACAGGCCAAAGCATCTTACATGAACAGTACAGATGTCACGGAGCACAGGCCAATCAATCCCATACTCAGGCTAGCTACTTCGTGAATGGGTGTAGCCTTGTAACCGTTTGCTAAAAGTACAACGATGTTCAGGTTTGCCCCTGCTCTGAGAATGTATAGAACCTGAGTTGTTATCCTATCAGAATTTCAGTTTAGCAAGAAGATGCGCGAAAGCCAGAAATTCTTCCAGGGAAAAAGAAGTGAACAGCCAACTCCCTAGGCAGAGAGAAATGTGCAGGTAGCAGTTTGCTTGCTCAGAACATTTTGCTTATTTCTTCTCTAGTAGTGGCCCTTTTTAACATATAGGGATTCTGCAGAGGTGCTAATATTCTTACACAGCCTTAATTTTATAGGTGATTGGTCTAGGGACAGGTTCCTTGACCAACCTGTACAAATCTAAATGTCCCTGTCTAGGACCACCCAATGATACTTTTGTGCAACTTAGAAAAGGCCCTTCCTCAAGACCCGTTAGGCCAATCCATGGGGCGATTGTTGACATTAATATAGTTGATAGTGGCCAGGTGGCAGTGGTGCACATCTTTAATCCCAGCACTCGGGAAGCAGAGCCAGGTGGATCTCTGTGAGTTCAAGGCCAGCCTGGTCTACAGAGTAAGATCTAGGACAGGCACCAAAACTACACAGAGAAACCCTGTCTCAAAAAATACACACACACACACACACACACACACACACACACACACACACACACACACGTGTAGTTGTATAGTACCAGTGGTGTCCTAGAGTTTCATCAGTCACTCTAACAGCAAGGCTTTTAAATGCAGACTAGAACCAATAAAGCAAGAAGTGTGTCTAGAATTGAATATAATTCAACTTAGACACCCACTCTGACATGGAAAAGGCCGGGCTGTAGTGAGACAAGAAGGAAGACAGTCTATGGAAAGAAGCTAAAATGTGCAAAAGAGAATGATACTGTCATATTGGGAACCAAAGCTCCAGTCATTCTGAAGAACCAGTGGTAAATCTGACTCTCCCACTATTGGGATGTTCAACTCTGTTTTTGCCTACAAGCTGAAATATCCCTGGTTTTCGCTTACGCAAAAATCACAAAGCATGTTTTTGTTATTCGCAGCTAATGCAGCTGTGAATTCAATTTCACTAATTTCTGCATCCCTCAATTTTAAAGGCAAATAGGGGAGGGCACATTAGCTTTAATCTTGAGTTGATCGAGTATGATTTTTACACAAAGGGAAACAGTTCTGCTCCTCTCCATTCCAACCCAGTAAGTCATTTCTTATTCTCTGTCCATGCCTAAAAAGAAAATTACATGTTGGCTGCCCACTTTAATTGTTTGTAATCACTGAAATTTGCAGTCCTATCCTGTGGTGTGTTCTGAGACCTCTCCCTATGGGGCATGATTTAGTGTGTGTTGTTGGCAGTAGCTGTAGCAATTAGAAAATTGGGAGATGTTTAAAATCCAGAGGGATATCCATTTTGGCATTTCTTTCCTTTAGTCGGTGTGGTTAGAAGTGTGTAGGGCTTTAGGAAAAAAAAATTCAACAGAACCATGGGCTCTGCTACCGGTGTTGAGAGTTCAGTCTGTTTCAACAACCACTCACTAGCCTCAGTGCCGAATCCAGCTCTCAGAGCACCAAGATCCACTGCCTGTCTTCCTGGAGGCAGCAGGAAGGGGCCTTCTTGTCTAGGGAGCATGTTTAGAGGCCAGTGTCTTTCCAAACCTATCTTCCTCCCAGAGACTTATGGTTACAGTCATAATGAGGAGCCAAAAAAGCGGAACCTCCTTTGTACGTGCGCACCCTGTCCCTGCCACCAAACATAACTGTTAGAAGACTAACTTAAGCAAACCTATAGAACAGAGGCCCAGCTTATCCCCCAACT
This sequence comes from Peromyscus eremicus, assembly GCF_949786415.1. NCBI lineage: Eukaryota > Metazoa > Chordata > Mammalia > Rodentia > Cricetidae > Peromyscus > Peromyscus eremicus. Next base: position 63,742,954 of record NC_081435.1, on the reverse strand, counting down.
TCAGCATGCTTCAAAGTGTATTTCCTCTTTGGAAACAGGATGGAGCCATTTGAACCACATTACCTGGGAAAAGGGGTATAATCAAGCCGCAGGATGTAATTTGGGGTCCGAGAAAGCGCTATTAACTTGAAAGACTGGTTTCCTATGTGGCCCAAAAGCTGCTTCCAAAAACAGTCTCCAAAGGAAATTAGCAAAGAACTTTCCGGCAATGTAAGCATCCTTAGACTCATTGCCAGTTTTCTAAAGTCGTTGCTCAGAAGGAAACCACTCTTTAGACACAAGCGATCTGCGTCCTTGCCATTCAGGAAAGGCAGAGGGGCAAAAAGCATAAAGTGACCCAGCTGCTCTGCAGATAGCTATGTATTAGTTCCTAGAAAGAGATCAAGGATTCTGAGAAAGGAGCAATTTAGAACTGAGCCAGCTTGCTTTTTACCTCCTTAATATTCTAAAATAAATCCCCAGTATACGAGAGGGAAAAAGTAAATAAAAAAGCTGTAGTGTTATCAAGATATGACAGAAAAGATAGCAAACACATGTGAAATAGCCTTGGAGTTCATTTTTTAAGTATAAAAGAAACAAAATTGTGTGAATGGCCTATCTACATAAAACACATTTTAAGAATAAATACATCTATAGAATAAAGGTATGTTAAATCTAGGTGTAGTGGCACATGACTTTAATCTCAGCACTAGGGAAGCAGAGACAGGTAGATCTTTCTGAGTTCAAGGCCAGCCTGGTCTACAGAGCAGGACAGCAAGAGTTCCACAGAGAAACCCTGTCCCCAAAACAAACAAACACACAAAAAAGTATATTAATGCAAAGAGTAAATAGGCTTCTTACATAGAGAGCTATTACAAATCAGTAAGAAAATACAATGTCCAAGCATGGAGCATGGCTTACAGACTGTTTACTCTTACTAACTGCTCCCACAAAATTATACAGAAAAAGTGCTATAACTAGAGTAATACAGAGTTTTTGTTCTGTGTGTTGACTTTGCCTTAATCTGCCTGTGAAATTATAGAGGAGTTGATGGTACAGGGAGAGGTGACAGACAGCAGATTAGATGTCTTACTGTAACAGAAAGAAAGAGCCCATAATTTGCTTTTGATATCCACAATGGGGTTTTATAGCATGGGAAAAGACTCGGGAGACAGATTTAATCAGGAGAAGGAAGACGGTTCAATTCCTGAAGCCCGGTGTTAGGGCCTGGTCCAGGATGACTCAGAGCCCGTAGTCCCTCACTCTGTGGAAGTGGCTCTGCCTATGGTGGTGGAACAAGAGGACTGACAACCTGAGAACGGGGTGGGGGGGGTGGGGGGGGTGGGGGGGGTGCTCAGCCGCAGTGGCGAGTCCGAAGTACACCCATCTTGCTCCCATGGGAAGGACAAGGAAAACAACTGATTGGGTCAAGAAGGTCAGGTGCCAGGACCCCCATTTTTCCTCTCACCATATTCCAGGAAAGAGGTCCAGCCTTCAGAGAAGTTTGGGGGAAGCCCAACGCATCGATACACCATAGGAGAAACCTGCTTGGCAATACTTTGAGCCCAGAAAAGACCGAGGCAGTTTGGCAGGAGCTGGGTGGTTGCACGGGCCATGAACTTCTGGTTCTCTGTGGCCTCCCGGTACCTAGCAAAGGATCCACTTGAAGCCAAGTGTCCAGGAGGAAATATGCTGTGCTGAGGTCAGGAGCCTGGCACAAACCAGGGGGGCTAAACTGGTGAGCTCAGAACAGTCAGCAGTGAGCGCCAACACAGTCAGTCCAAAGAAGCCAAGTGCCCTCCAAATGGACCAGGTTTAGATTGAGTTCCCAGGAAGCTGGCACTGTATGTGGGGTGGGGGTGGGGAGCCGCTGGCTGCTGAGAAGTAATTAGCACTTAAAACAAAAGAGGCAGGGCTACTGTCCACTGGGAAGTGCCAGGGCTCTCCTCTGTGTTATCTGAAGGGGCTCAGGAGAGTATGTTGATGGAATGTCCATATTTAATCAGTTCAATGCTAAACCCCAATAATACTACATTTTCTTAATATAGTAAAGTCTTACTGACAGCCTCCCTCCTCCCTTCTTCCCTCCGATTGCCATCCTCCTGCCTCAGGGTCCCAGTGCTCAGATTAATCCAGCTTTTCTTTCCTTTTCTCTTCCTTCCAGAAGTTTTTGTTTGTTTGTTGTTTGTTTGTTTTGGTTTTGCTTTGTTTTGTTTTACTTTTTGTTTTTTGAGACAGGCTCACCCTGCGAAGCTTGCCTTCAAACTTGTGATCCTCCTGTCTCAGCCTTCAGAGCACTGGAATTACAAGTGTGTACCACCAAACCTGGCATTTCATGGATCTTACTTTTGCTGTTATAGTGTTCTGTGTTTTCCATAAAAGATATATGAAATTACCTGTGTATAAAAGCATGCATTACCTTTGCAATAAAAGGCGCAATAAATACTTTTATTAGATAAGATGAGAAGGTTAGCATCATGGTTAAACTTATTTTCTGTAAAGTGAAGTGCACCATAAAAATTCCAGACATATATATTTCATCATTTTTAAAGACAAAATCCAGGCATCTCCTGTGCAAATGTCAATTATCTGTGCACAGAAGTCCAACACACCCTTGCCTAATTAAGCATATGCTGACTGGGATTAGTGCCGCTGAGATTTATAGCCCTGTGAGGCTCTCCTCAGTCCCTGGCGCCATCTGTGTTGCGGTGAGTGGTTCTGGGAGGATCCTGTGAGTCACTGGAAGAGGCTGGCGAAGCTCCCGCAACAAACAGGATATGATAATTCCCCTGAGGCTTCGCCCACCTCTGCTGTGGTTTCCTTAACATTCTCTCCGGTTCCCCTGCCAGCCTTTGGTGCATTCACTGCTCCATGGTTTGATGCGCAAACACCCAGGGTCAGGCAGAAAGGAAACTGTGCGAGCTTGTTGCTTCTCTGTGAGGCCCCAGGGAATGGAGGTTTCTTGCCCAAGCTCATAGCTAGAAAATCACACAGTGAAGACAAAACCCAGCTTCAGAACTGCTCACCTGCAGTTCTAGAACATTCAAGGAAAATACAACCCTAGATAATAGGGCCACCCATTCAACAGTTACCCATCAACAGTTATTATGACCCCACTTCCATCTTTATAATCCATTTGCTAATCTCATCTCCTGTGGGACTCACCACAAACAGTTTCTAAACTGGGGCAGGGCTGTGTCGTGTTTAACTGCAGTTTTCTTCCTCCGGGAGATTCCCAGAGGCTGCTCTTTTTAGGGCCTCCATGCACCTGCCCTTAACCAGGGTTTTCCAGTTATGCAGGTAGGTTTATCATCATCATCATCATCATCATCATCCTCATCGTCATCTTGGTAGGTAAAGCAAACATATTACATGAAAGGTGTGTGTGTGTGTGTGTGTGTGTGTGTGTGTGTGTGTGGCAACAATTAAAAAAAAGAGGCCATGAATTTGAAAGAAAGCAAGGCAGGGGGCACCCCTACAAAACAAGTAATTCTCCCACACTCAACCACTCAGTTTCTGTTCCCAGACAAAGCTGATTTTTTTGATATCCTTCCAGGGTTATTTCATGAATATACAAATACATATAATTATATGAATATGTGTCATTTTGAAAAGTAGATGGGTCACGCTATTTATGTTGCTGTCCCTGGCTTTAAATGCCTTCTTGATGCCTGTTTGTATATAATGGGGATACAAGGCATAATTGTCTCAGTCCATTCATTCTGTGCTGCTGCCACTAGATGACAGACAGAGGAATTATTAAGGAATAGAAATTTATTCGGTTCCTGATCCTGGAAAGTCCAAGAGCATGGTACCAGCCTTTGTTTGACTTCTGGTAAGGGCCTTCTGGCAGCAGCAGAATACGGCACAAGGTTTCCTTTGGCTGAGAGAGACTGAAAGGTGGAATTTGAGACCTCAAGCCCTGTAATAATGGCATTAACCTTTTCTTTTCTTTTCTTTTCTTTTCTTTTCTTTTCTTTTCTTTTCTTTTCTTTTCTTTTCTTTTTCGAGACAGGGTTTCTCTGTGTAGTTTTGGTGCATGTCCTGGATCTGGCTCTATAGCCCAGGCTGGCCTCAAACTCACAGAGATCCGCCTGGTTCTGCTTCCCAAGTGCTGGGATTAAAGGCGTACGCCACGACTGCCGACTTGGCATTAACCTTTTTATGAGGACTCCTACCCTCATGACCTAAACACCTCCCATGAAGCCCCACCTCCCATGAAGCCCCACCTCCCATGAAGCCCCACCTCCCACGAAGCCCCACCTCCCACGAAGCCCCACCTCCCATGAAGCCCCACCTCCCACGAAGCCCCACCTCCCATGAAGCCCCACTTCCCAGCACAGTTGCACGGTGGATGGTTTGTAGCATATGTTCTAGGTCAGGGGGAGACACATCCAAACCATAGCAATAATATTCCATAGCAGAATTCAGTCATCCTCCAAGGCATGTTCCTTCCCTTTGTCACCTCCTGGACTTTTCCAGAACAGTTCTGTTCAGCCAGTAGAGCAGCAGGAGACCAAGGAGCAATTGCAGATTGGCAACCCAGAAGTAACCAAGATAGTATGGAGTCTTGGTTATCACCCTGAAGTGAGACATAACTGAAGCTGGTGAATCCTGCAGTCTGTGGCTTAACCAACAGCATTATGCCAATGTTAACTTTCTGGATTGGATCATATACTGTGGTTATGCAAAGTGTTAGGGGAGGCTGGGGAGGAGAGGCAAAACCATCTTTGGCCCTCACCACACATACATGCTTCTTCCTCTTCTTCCTTCAGTGGAGTTTGCTATCCATACGGGTGCCAGCTCATCTGCATCATGTACCAGATTGTGTCCTGCCCTGTTTCACAGGGCAGCGTCTCTCCCTGCTGCATTTCAGATGTCCCCCGAAGCCCTGTGTGAGTTCACAGGATGAGCAACTCACCCTCTATTTTATGACCTCTCATTGTCTCAGTAGGAGGGGCAACTGCAGCCACACTCAGTCCTGTTTCTGTGACAAGACAAGCCTTTCCGCTTCAGCACTTTGGCTTTTGTTTTCTTTAAATGGAACATCCTTCTCCTGACTTTTCTCGTCTTGGAAGTTTTCATTTAAGCATTGCATCCTTAGGGAGACCTCTCCCTAAACTATCTAGAATTATCTTCAACCGCACCCACAACCTCCATTCCTTCCTAAATACACCTGCATTGTGATGGCATTCACCACCATACAATTCACCTACCAAAATGTGTGAGATTCAGTGGCATTGAGTATATCCACAGAGTCACCATGATCAGTTTTAGAAAATGTTCATGATCTCCATTAGCAGTCAGTCCCATGCCTACTTCAGCCCTCGAGCCTAGATAACTAGTCACCAACCTACAGTCTATCTCTATATTGTAGCATGAATCTTAGAGAGTCTTATTAATAAAATCAAACCTGGGGCTAGTTGTTGGGGTGAAATGCTGTGGATGGTCAGAGAGACAGAACAAGCCACAGCTAACCTAACCTGGCCAACTTTTCAGCTGGTCTTGTTTCCTCAGACTGGAAGCCTCTGTGTCTTCATATCCAAATGGCTCTCAGCTGAACTGTGCTGCTAGAAGCCTGAAAGCTTAACCAGCCAAATGCTTCTAGTTTCTGGTCCTCATGCCTTATATACCTTTCTGCTTTCTACCACCACTCTCTGGGATTAAAGGCGTGTGTCACCATGCCTGGCCATTTCCAATGTGGCCTTGAACTCACAGAAATCTAGAGGGATTTCTACCTCTGGAGTGCTAGGATTAAAGATGTGAGTGCCACCATTTTCTAGCCTTTGTATCTAGTGGCTGTTCTGTCTCTGACCCCAGATAAGTTTATTAGGGTGCACAATATTTTGGGGAACACAATACCACCACACTATATATTTCACTGTTTTTCTATTTTATATAAATGGAATCACACGATACAGAATCTTTACAGGCAAGCTTCTTTCACTTAGTGGGCCCTCAATGTTCATCCATGATGTAGCTTGCATCATTACTACATTCCTTTTAATGGTTAAATATTATTCCATCATATGGATATACTCCATTTTATTTATCCATTCACCAGTTAATGGGCATTGGGCTTTTGTACATTGGGCTTGATATATATAGTGCTTCTACAGATAATTTTTGTACAGATATAACATTTTCATTTCTTTTGTGTCCTCTATTATTGACTCCTATAAGTCAAGGATTAGCTAACTTCGACAGCACAGGGAGAGATGGCCAACATTCTTTGGCTGTGTGGAACAGATAATCTGTAGAAACGACCAAACTCTACTACAGCAGCCAGATGAGCAGCAAACAGACAGCCCTAGCTAGCTGCATGATTAGATTTGATTTATGGACCCTGAGATTTGAAATTTCACATGATTTGCACAAGCTGTAAAATAATATTCATCTTCTTCCCCCAATAATTTAAAAGTATAAAAATCCTTGAGAGCTTCCAAGGCAAACAAAAAGAAGAGACAGGCCAGACTCACCCCTGGTCTACATATAGTTGACCAACCCTTGCTCTGAAGACACCACGTTTATTTCCTTCAGGGCATGTAGTAAAGACCTTGTGTGGGTCCCTGGTGAGTTATTGGCTCTCCATTTCCAATTCAAGCTTCATCAGATGACAGGCGATCCACATTTGGTTGGGTTAATAAATGTCCTTGGATCTGTTTCATCCGTGCCATATCAGGACATTTTTTTCAGTTGTGTTCAATTTTGTGAAACTACAGACAATGTTGCCAAGCAGCCTTCTGCCAATGGGTGTAAATGTTTTTAAGTCCAATGGATCCGACAAGTCCTCTTCCTAAGAAGTTATGCTAACAGCAGATGTGAACAAGCCCATTTCCCTTGCCCAAGCTGACACTGGCTATTGTCCAGTGGGCAAAGGAAGAATGTGCCCATTCCCCTTACCCCAGCTGATGCTGATTATTGTCCATGGGCAAAAGAACCGATAGAAATGAGGGTTATATATGTAGAATCTGAGGGACTTTAAAAGAATTATTGAGTTCATAGTTTATAAAAAAAATAGAAATTAATGCCTTATGTTTTGAGTGTGTTGCAAGAGAGATTATTTTGTAAATTAAACACTTTTTAAAATTAGCTTACAAAATAGAAGTTTTCTTTATGACATTTCCAGCCATACTTAATTTTTGTTTGGCCCTCCTCCACATCCTTGGTTGGACCCTTTCAGCTCCTGCATACTTCCACTTTCAAATCACATGTGTTCTATCCGCTCCCCACCTCTTCCCCTTGGCCTCTTTTCTCCTCTCCTGGGTCTCTTTCTAGCTTCCTGGCCTCTACACACACTCACTCACACATAAAATAATATATAAAATCTGAGGCTAAGGTCCAGATATGAGAGAGAACATGCAATGTTTATCTTTCTGAGCCAGGGTTACCTCACTTGATATAGAATTTCCCAGTTCCATCCATTTTCCTGCAGATTTCATTATTTCATTTTTCCTTATGGCTGAATAAAATTCCATTGTATATGTGTACCACATTTTCATTATCCATTGGACATCTAGGCTGATTTGTTTCCTTACTATTACAATAGAGCAGCAAGGAACAGGTACGAGCAGGTGTCTCTGTAGTAGGATGTAGAGTTCTTTGGGTATGTGCCCAGGTAGTAGATCTGGGTCTACGGTAGTTCTGGTTTTAGCTTTTTGAGAAACTTCCACACTGATTTCCATAGTGGTTGCACCAGTTCACTCTCCCACGTCCAATACGGGCTCCTCCTTCTCCTCATCCTTGTCAGCATTTGTTGTCATTTGCTTTCTTGATAACAGCCATCCTGACCGAGGTAAGAAGGAATCTCAGTGTAGTTTTAATTGGCATTTCCCTGATACCCACAGCTGTGTACTGACCATTTGTATTTCTTCTTTTGAGAACTCTCTATTGAGTTCCTAGTCTCTATTTAGCCCATTTTTTTATTAATTGTTTGCTTTCTTGTTGTTTACCTCCTGAGTTCCTTGTGTATTCGGTGTTAATCGCCCATGAGGTACATAGTTAGCTCAGAGTTTCTGCCATTCCGTGTCTTTTCACTTGGCTAATAGTTTCCTTTGCTGCACAAAATAGACTCCTTTTAATCTTGTGAAATCTTGTTTGTTAGTAGTTAATTGGCGTTAGTAGTTAATTGGCGTTACTTCCTGGGTGATTGGATTCTTCTTTGTTTGTTTGTTTTCTCTCTGTGTAGCCCTAGCTGTCCTGGAACTCACTCTGTAGACCAGGCTGGCCTCGAACTCACAAAGATCCACCTGCTTGCCTCTGCCTCCTTAGTGCTGGGATAAAAGGTGTGTGCCACCACTGCTCAGCTAAATTTCTTTTAGATTTTATTTATTTTGTGTATGTTTGTCTGAATGTATGTCTGCACCATGTGTGTGCACTGCTCACAGAGGCCAGAAGAAGGTGTCGTCCCCTGGGACTGGAGTTACTGACCCTTGTGACTTGCCATATGGGTGCTGGGAAGGAATTGAATCCTAGTGCCCTAAAGAATAGTTAATGCTCTTAACTACTGAGCCATCTTTCTAGCCTCAAGTTACTGGAATCTTATTCAGAAATTCCTTACCTGTACCCAAATCTTGAAGCATTTCCCTCATTTCTTCCCCTAGGAGTTTCAGAGTTTGGAGTCTTATGTTAAGGTCTTTGACATATTTTAAGTTTTTTTTTTTTTTTTTTTTTTTTTTTTTGTGGTGGTGTTGTTGTTTTGTACACAGATTCAGTTTTATTCGTCTACATGCAAATGTCCAGTTTCCCCAGCACCATTTGGTAAAGAAGTTGTCTTTTCTTCGGTGAGTACTTTTGACATCTGTAGCAGTTACTTTTCAGTGGCTGTGATGAAATACCATACCAAAAATGGACTTGGGGAAGCAAGGATTTATTTTAGTTTCCAGTTCCAGAGGGATAGAGTCCATCATGGTTGGGAAGATGTAGCAACCAAGAGAGCGGAGGAGGAGGAGGAGGAGGAGGAGGAGGAGGAGGAGCTGGAAGCTGGTTGATCATACACACGGCTGAGAGAGAACAGGAGTGATGTACTTCCTCCAACAAGGCATCACCTCCTAGTGGGTCTATAACCTTCCCAAACATCTCCACCAACTGGAGATCAAGTGTTCAAATGCATGAGCCTATGGGGGACATTTCTCATTCAAACCACCACAGCATAGCTGTTAAAAAGCAAGTGGCTACAGCTGCATGGGTTTATGTCTGCATCTTCTCATCTGTCCCATCAATCTACATGTCTGTTTTGTGTCAGTGCCTGCTGTATTTATTATTATGCTTTTATAGTATAACTTGAAATTGTGGTGCAGAAGAGATGGCTAGGCAGTTAAGCACACTTATTACTCTTGCAGAGGACTTGAGTTCAGTTCCCAGTACCCACATCAGTTGGCTCACAACCAATTATAACTCTTGTTCCGGGATATCTGATGCCATCTTCTGGCCTCCATGGGCACTGCATACATACAAACTGGGAGGCACACACACACATACATGTAAATAAAAACAAACAATAAAAACATCTAACTTGAAAGCAGGTACAATGTTATGCTCAACCATTACTCTTTTTGGTAAGTGTTATTTTGACTATCTGAGGCCTCTATGCTTCTAAATGAATTCTAAGATTTCCCCCCCCTCATTTTTCTGGAGAATATCATTGGTATTTTGATGGGGATGTGTTGAATATATAGATTTTTTTTTGTAGGCTCTCCACATTCAGAGTATTGATTCTTCCAAGCAGCAAGCATGGAGGGTCCTTCCATTTTCTATTATCTTCTTCAGCTCTCCCTTGGAGCATTTTAATGTTTTTGTAATTGAGGTCTACTTCCTTGGTTACGTTTATTCCAAGTTTTGGGGGAAAGAGTATGTGGGGGATTGGATAGTTGAGAATGAGATTGTTTTCTTGATTTCTTCATCAGCATGATTGTTATTGGTGTACAGGAAGGAAATTTTTGTGTTACTTTTGTGTCTTGCCACTTCGCTGAAAGAATTTATAAGTGCCAGGAATTTCCTGGTGGAGCCGTGAGGATCTCTTATATATAGAACCATGGCACCTGCAAGTAAGGGTTCTTTGACTTCGTCCTTCCTGTTTGTAACCTTTTGGTTTCCTTGTCTTATTGCTCTAAGACTTCCTAGCTCTGTAGAGTGGAGAAAGAGGACGCTCTTGTCTTCTTCCTGATTGCAGGGGAAATGCTTTGAGTTTAGTGTAATGCTAGCTGTAGAGTTGTTGTGTGTAGCCTTTATTATGTTCAGATGTGATACCCAGCTTCTTATGCCTTTTTTTTTTTTTTTGGTTTTGGTTTTGGTTTTTCAAGACAGGGTTTCTCTGTGTAGTTTTGGTGCATGTCCTGGATCTTGCTCTGTAGATCAGGCTGGCCTTGAACTCACAGAGATACTCCTGGCTCTGCCTCCCGAGTGCTGGGATTAAAGGCATATGCCACCACCACCCAGCCCTTTTTTTTTAAAGATTGATTTATTTTTATATGCATTGGTGTTTTGCTTGCATTTATGTCTGTATGAGTTACAGACAGTTCTGAGCTGCCGTGTGGGTGTTGGGAATTGAACCCAAGTGCTCAAGGAGAGCAGGCAGTGCTCTTAACCAGTGAGACTTCTCTCCAGCCCCTTCTTAGGACTTTTATTGTGAAGAGATTTGGATCGTGTCAAGTCTTTTTTGCATTTATTAAAATGATCATGTGATTTGTTTCCTTGCATCCATTTATGTGACACATCAATTTATCGATTTGTATATGTTGAGCCACCCCTTCATCTCTAGAATGAAGCCAACTAGATCGTGATGAATGATTTGTTGGTATATTCTTGGGTTTGATTTGTAAGTATTTTATTGAGAATGTGTCCATGGCAGGGATTTTGAGAATCTGTGTTCATGTGACAGTAATTTTCTCTTGTAAAATTGTGGTTTGATCTAGTTTTGGTGTCTGGATACTCTTTGCTAACCCAGCTTGGCAGTGTCCATTCCTTTTCTATCTAATGGAAGAGTTTGAGAAACATTGCTGATGCTCTGGTAGAATTCACTAGAGAATCTATCTGAGCCTGGACTTGCTTTAGTCTATATATTTAAAAATTATTATTACTGCTTGAATTTTACTACTCATTACAGTTCTGTTGAAAACATTCATCTCATTTTGGTTTAATTTTGGCAGGTGATAAGCCTCTAGAAATTCATTTACTTCTTATCAATTTTCTAATTTAGTGGAACTAGGTTTTAAGGTGTGTCTCAATAATTCCATGAATTTCATTGTTGTCTGTTTAAAGTCCCCCCTTTCATCTCTAATTTTACCAGTTTAGATCTTCTTTCTGTTTTAGTTAGTTTGGCTAAGTGTTTGTTGATTTGCTTATCTTTTTGAAGAACCAATTATTTCATTTATTCTTTGTGTTGTATTTTGTTATTTCCTTTTCATTAATTTCTGTACTGATCTTAATTATTTCTTTTTGTCCTCTGGTTTTAGGTTTGGCTTGTTCTTATTTTTCCAAGACCCTAAGGGAAATCATTACATGGCTATTTGTTATTCTTATTTTATTGGTGTTTTGCCTGTATGTATGTCTGTGTGAGGGTGTTAGATCCTGGAGTTACAGACAGTTGTGAGCTGCCATGTGGATGCTGGGAATTGAACCCAGGTCCTCTGGAAGAGCAGTCAGTGCTCTTAACCACTGAGCCATCTCTCCAGCCCCTTCTCTGATTTCTTAATGTTGGCACTTAGAGCTATAAAGCCCCCTTTTAGGGCTATAGTCATTGTATCACATAGATTCTGATATGTTGAGTCTTCATTTTCACTCAAATCTAGATACTTTCCTTTATTTTCTTCTTGATTTCTTCAATGGTCCATTCATCATCAACAGTATGTGGCTTGATCTTTGTAAGTTGAGTTGTAGATTCTATCCCACTGTGATCAGCTAGATTATAAAGCATTGTTTCCATTTTCCTATATTTGTTAAGACTTACTTTGTGTCCCAATATACAATCCATTTTAGAGAAAGTTCCATGGGTTGCTGAGTAAAGTGTGTATTATGCAGTGTTTGAACAGAATGTTCTATAGATATTTATTAAGTCCTTTTGATATAAAGTGCCATTTGATCCAGGTATTTATCCATTTATTTTTCCCCAGATTGACTGTCAACTGATGAAAGCAGGGTACTGGTGACACTGTTATCATTGTGCTGGTGTTAATTTGTGATTTTACATCAGCAGTGTTTGTTTTATGAAATCAAGTGCATCCATGTCCAGTGCATTTATGTTTAGAATTGTAACGGCCCCTGGTGGATTGTTCCCTTAGTCATCATGAAGTGACTGTTTTTAGCTCCCTGTCTTGTTCTGGTTTGAAGACTATCACTCTCTGCTCTATTGACTTGAGACAGGGTCTTTCACGGAAACAGAAGCTCACCATTTAGCTCCCAGGATCTGCCTATCTCTTCTCAACAGACATTGCTCTGCATGTTGAGTAGTTTAATTATAGTATGTCAAGAGGAACTTCATTTCTGATCTTGTGTGTTTAGTGTCCTAAGTGCCTCCTGTACTCAGATTGTCATCTTTCCCTAATTTTGGGAAACTTTTTTCTTTACTTTTGTTGAAAACGTTTTCTATGCTTTTAGAACAAAATTCTTGTTCTTTAATGCCTGTGGTTTTTAAATGCGGTCTTTTTACAGTTTCTTGAATATCTTAAAATCCCCAGTCACACTTCTTGTTAATATGTCTTTATCCTTGGTAGGGTGGTCAAATTTATTTATCTTGTCATCAAGCTCAAACATTCTGTCCTCTTCTTGATCCATTCTATTAGTGAAGACTTTCTATGGAACTTTTCTATTTGACCTATGATGTTCTTCATTTTTAGCATTTTAATTTGTTTTTTCTTCAATATTTCTGTCTTTATTGAGTTCCTCTTTCATGTCTTGTATCAGATTATTTCATTCAACTATTTATTTGTTTTCTCTTATGGTTTGTTTAAAAGTTTATTATTTTCTTTGATTTGTCTGTGATTTTATCTAATGTACTCTCATTGGAGGCCATTATTGTGGGATTTTTAATTTATGGAAGAATTATTGCTGCCTTGATCTGGAGGTATGTTGTTGACTGACTGTACTATTTATTTATTTTAAATTATTCTTATTCTTTCAAAGGGAATGATAATACTACTCAGGAGGGACTATGTAGTGTTTGGTTTTTTTCTCAGACAGTTATCTGGGCACCAGGCCTAACCTTATGCTGTTAGAATATTCTCTTGAAAGCCAAGCATTGTCAGAGGATAAGCCCACAGTGAAAGAACAGTACTAGAACAATAAAAAAATTAGTCCCCCTTAAATACCAATCATTTTAGGAAGCGAAAGGTCACTGATAATATGAACACTAATGTATAAGTTACTTTGAATATGAGTGAAAGGGCAAAATAAAAGAAGGGTAAAAACAACACAAAATAATATAAAACAAAGACAAAACCCAAAACAACCAGAAAACCTCTTACTATTGCCATTGAATTCTATTGGGCCAGTACAGAGAAAGTGGAGGAGAGAAATGTGTATTTGAGAGGAAATCATGGGGGCAGAGGAAGAGGGAGGGAGACAGTCTTGACTGAAGATTGGCTGAGAAGGGAGGGGTAAAGGAACTTGCTCAAATGATGTCTCTTGTGCCCTGCTCTCAGGAGGGGAGACACATAGATCCTGAATACCTGGACAGCCTAGGTTCTGTGTCCCTGGCATGGACAAGCACACTCAGACATACATGCACACACCCATACAACACACACACACACCCCACAGAGGTTGAAAAAAGAGGAGAGTTTGCTTTTTTAAAGTTGTCTGTTTTATCAAATGCTTCTTTTAAAAGATTAAAAATTTTAAAAAGCTCAAAAGTCTCTTTAAAGCAAATACAACCATGTTTCCAGTAAGATACATAGGAGTTAAGAGTTTCCACAGATAGGGTTGATATTCAGATATTCTACTACTGACCGTGAACTTGAGAAAAGTATTTTGTATATAACATGGAAACGGTATTGTGGGTTTCAAGTGGTTGTTGCATACAAAACAATGAATCATATCTGGTACAGGATCAATATTCAATAGATTCTGTTTTTTTATTATCATGCTATACTGTTAATTTTTTTGAGAATGTTTTATAAAATTTTATATGTTGAACTTTACAGAATTTTTATCCAAATATATCTCCCATTTCTGACTGAAGCCAAGTCTCTTAGGAATTGTTTTACCTGACATACACTCTCCAGTCCTTTTCTTGTTGTGGTGCCAATACCCAGGAAACTTTGGGCAGAGGGTGGCAAGATGTTATTAGTTTTTGATGGAGCCTTCTATTCCGGCATATTTGCTCAAGAGTGCTGTTCATGTGACATCCTGAACTACTGTTCTCTCTGTCTCTGTCTCTGTCTCTCTTCTCTCTCCCCAAAACTGTTTTAAATGAATTCAAAGGCGAGTCACTAACACAGTGACATGTGCCTAGGGGAGTCATGGGCAGAGGCAGGCCTGGGAAGCAGCTGGAACATCTTCCTTGCTTACCTCCCATCCTATGAAAGAGGAGCTCTCTTGGCTTGGTGGTCCCCTGCCTTGAGAGCGCCAGGGCGTCTTCGGGGTTTATTTGAGTGAAGCAATCAGAGTGAGATAGAAAGAAGACAGCCTATGGAGCCCTCCCCCACGTCATTCTTTGTCATGAAAAGGGAGCCCCAGCCCTGGCATCATATCCCCTTCTCCTCCAGTGTCCCTGCTCCATATCGCCATGTCTCTTCCTCCTTATCGATGGAAAGGGTCCCCATAACATAAAGAACAGTCCCACCATACAACACTACAGTCACAGGTTTGAGAGTTCCCAAGACAACCCTTAAGTCGGATAGTTCACTCATGGCTATACCCACAGTTATGAGTTGTAGAAAGGACACTGGTTAAAATTAACCAGGGAGCTGCGTCTGGGGCCTTGAGCAGGAGAGTTCCCAACACAGAATTCTGCTTGTGCTTTCCCAAAGAGGTTAGGGCTGGTGCGGCTTCTCACAGCAGCAATGTCTGATGCACACACAGGTTCTGAACAGCCAGAGCAGCTTGTCCCGGCCTCAGTGCACACCCGTTATTAGAGCCCTGTCACGGAACAGGCACGGCTGACTTCATGGCTGGCCCCAGTTTCCAGTCATCTACATGCTGTGCTGATACCACATGACATAAATCCGTAGCTCTTCCTATCTGGAGTGGCCCAGGGCTCCCAGACAAACAAAAACATTCCTATCAGTCCTAGCATTCCAAGAGCTTGAGAGCTTCCTTCCCACTAGTGGACCAAAGACCAGTCCTTTCTCAGGCAGGGTTAATTCCTTCACTGCAGAGCCCTGATGAACAGTAACTTGCGTCTCTGACCATCCGATCAACTAGAAGAAATGATTTTAGACCTCGGGGCTCCTCTTCCTTTTCCTTTGGGCTCAGCTTTCTTTATGGCTGACAGCAGAGCTCCTGAGTTTTAGAATAGTGCCCGATCTACCCAGCATGTGTGTTGAGTGACACACGCACACATGTGTGAATGAGTGAATGAGTACGTTTTCGTTTTGTTTAGTTTTTTTTTTTTTTTTTTTTACTATTTGGTGTAAGACAGTGGTCACTTTCTTGTGATGTCATTGTTGACAATTTCCTTTGTCCTGATGGGTTTCAGGGAGTAGAGATACCACTTTTGGGGAAACAGTCCTCTTGGCTTACAAAGAAGGCAACACAGGAATACTGAGTCGCCTGTCTGCCAGGGATGGACAGACAGAAATGGCCTCAGTAAATAGGTTTCCCAACTTCTGAAACTTCTCTCAGCCACATGCCTTGGTTCTTCTTTCCTTGCAAAAATAACAAGCAAATAGTGACTTCTTAATGAATTTGTACCAAATTGCAAGTGTCCCTTATCAGGGACATGGTGCATCAGCTTGCCTGTGGTGATACGGTAAGTCAGAAACCCATTAGCCTCAAAGATGGAATAGAACAGAACAATGGGGAAGATGTGTGGATTGGCTGTGGTGGGTACCCCGAAATACCCCTCACATGGACACTGCTCCTCTCTGGCAGTGGAGGCTTCTTATCACATGTTGCCTTTGGAGCATAGGCTGTCCAGCTGTTGTCTCCAGGGCATTCTGAACACTACAGCTTCAGAGGAAAGTTTCTGTTGAGGTGCATAGATGCTTATTCCTCAAAAAGTATGTCCTAACTGGTTGTGTTGTGGCACACCATAATCTTGGCTCTCTATGGTGATATTTTATTTGTACTGAAATGTGATTTTATTTGTATGTTAATAAATAAAGTTGCCCGGGGGTCAGAGCTGTTAGAGCCATAGCGAAAGCTGGGCGGTGGTGGTGCACGCCTTTAATCCCAGCACTTGGTAGGCAGAGCTAGGTAGATCTCTGTGTGTTTAAGGATACAGCCAGCATTGGAGACACATGCCTTTAATCTCAATCCCAACCATAGAAGACCTGGAGGTCTGTACAAACAGGCAGTGATGAGGTGGTCATGTGGTTGGGTTTACAACCAATGAGAAGGCAGAACAGAAAGTCTATATAAAGACAAACACTCAGGAAGTAGGTCTCTCTTGGCTGAAGAGCCTAGCTGCAGCAGACGGGTAAAGCTCTTAGCTCTGATCTCTTGGCTTTCTTCTTTGCATTGATTCTGTGTTTCTTATTTAATAAGACCGTTGGTTACATCTACAGCTCTCTCAAGGCTGAAGCAGGAGGATTTCGAGTTGAAGGCCAGACTGGGCTACATAGTGAGGCTCTGTCTGAAAATAAATACACAGGACAGATGTTGTGTGACCTGATAACTAAGAAGATAGGAGATGACAAGAGCAGCCTGTTCAGGGTCCAGAAGGAACAGTATGACACAGCATATCACATATGAGTTGCTCAGCCCAAGATCTTGCTGTCTGAGCTCCCATCACATTTGTGAGCCAAGAGTAACCTTGAGATTAACACTTACTCAGCACTTGCTATGCTCTGGGCCATTTTCTAGGTGTGTGATAGACGGCAGAGCATTTTATTCCCCACTATGCCTGGTGAGGTGAGCATGGGTAAGCTGACATGCAGAGAGGCTAGGTAACCTGTCCATGTTCACCCAGTTAGTTAGTGGTCCTGTGGTCCAAACACCAGCAGTTTAGCTTGAGTCCAATAGATACATTGACTACTTCCTCCCTACTACACCTAGCTGTGGTTAAAATACTTAAATTAGAATGAACTTTGAAGAGGAGTCATTTTAGCGGTTTCTTTTTTGTGTGAGTGGGAATGGCATGTTGATGCAGGGTCTCATTCTGTAGCTCAGGCTATCCTAGAATTTACTGTGGAGCTCAGGCTATCCTCAAACTCTTAGCAATCCTCCAGCTTCAGACTCCCGAGTTCTGAGATTATAAATATATAGCACCATATCAATTTTTCCCCTTCTTTTCCTTCTTTCTTTCCTGATGTGTGAAAGATTTTTCTTGGGTAGATACAGCATACATGTCTAACTCACCCCAGATAGGAAGTCCACAACAGACCAACGTATGGATAATACCAAAGTCCAACTTGGTGAACCATTAAGTTTTATTGAGATTACTTACAGGAATATGAGTGTAGGGTTACTTATAGGAGCAGAAATGACTCAAAGACAGCTGTATCACCAAAGCCCACCCCAACATGGGTGACACCTCACAAAGCTGGGAAACTAAAGCACACTGCACAGCCTATAGGCAGCTCAACAGGTTGGGGAGTGTCCTTTCCAGGTGTCTCTGTTGGTCTGAGCCTCTTCCAGGCAGCTTAACTGTTTTTTGTTTCTTCTAGACAGTTTAACTGTTTTCTGCTTCTTCCAGGCTGCTTGCCTGGTCTCCGAATCCTCTTTGTAGCTTGGCTTGTCAGAGAGTGAGGCTGAACTCAGTCTTAATGGTTTTCTCCTGAGGAGGGAGGGACTTAGTGAATTTAGTCAGTTTCAGGAACTTCCTGAAGCTACTTTGCATTGTCCATTTCCTGTCTTAAGGAGCTTCCCAGCTGTGTTTCATCTCCACTTAGAACAATGCTGTTGTTTCACCTTCCTGAAAACATCCTGTCTTAAGGAATTTCCCTCAAAATGGAAGATTTAATGGGGGAGGGGGATGGACGACACAAGAGCTAGGACAACAGCTACACAACCCTTCCTTCCTTCCTCTCTACCCCACCCTCTCGCCTTCTCTCACTTTCTCCTTCCCTTTTATTTTCTCTCTCTCTCTCTCTCTCTCTCTCTCTCTCTCTCTCTCTCTCTCTCTCTTTCTTTCTCTCTCTCTCTCTCTTTTCCTTGTCTGTGGTGCTAGGGACAAAATCCAAGCCCTTGTGCATGCTTAATGCTGTATTTGTTTTCTCTTTGGCAACACGTTAGCATAATGCAGTGGCTTTGCACACACAACCCAATTATGAATGGGAGGGTTGGTTGTGCCAGAAGTCAGTAGACTCAAGTCTATAGTGTAGAGGGCTCGCTCTGGTCCTCCCCTCCAGGTATCATCAGGTGGAAACCACTCAGCTGGCCCAGGCTTCCATCTCATCCCAAGCTTCTTCTCAGCCCTGGCTGTTGGGAGAATTCAGTTCCTTGTGGTTGTAGATTTGAGAGCCTAGAAGTCCCAAGGGCTGCCCACTGCCTTCTGCCATGTGGGCCTGTTATGGCAGCAGCTTCCTCGGGGCCAACAGTGGATGATCTGGCTGAAAGGGCTCCCAATGATGGCAGGGCTGTCCCAGAGGGTTTGCTTAGAATCACAGAATCTTTTCATCTCTGCCATGTATCTGAGCCATACACACTCAGGGCACAGACCTGGCAAGGATCTTGGGGGCCACCTTTGGGGTAACATTACCTTTGGAAAATGTCTCCAAAGGATTAGAATGGGGGGAGGGAGGAGCCTCCATTCTCTTTCCCATGCAACAGCTGGTAGAAGCTGCTCCCTCCTCACCCCACCACCTTACTACAACCACCAAGAGCCACTCAAGCATGCCAGATTGTCTTATCTTAAAAAGCCTTCACATCTTCCCAGCCCCTGTCCCAAGTCCTTAGGCCCTGACCCACCGTGATGACATATCAAGTCCCATGTCCTTCTTGGGCACCTAGGGATGGTGCCAGAGAGGCAGGGTGTCACCGAGAACTTAAGGGCAGTCAGTGAAAGGTCTGGTGGCCACGTCAGGAGGAAGTGATCTGGTTTGTGTCACCTCTGCCCCTGCTGGCATTCTCCATGTATCTGGCAGCAGCCGTGGCTCCGTAGCGTGACATTCCCCATGCTCAGATCCCTAGCCTCAGCATTCTGGGTCAAACTGCTTCCTTCATGCTGTCCCTTGACCATTGTCCCTGCCTCCCCTGTCACATCACCGAGCTAACCACAAGTTGTCCCTGTGAAATCGGGCAGCAGGCGAAAGAGGGCTGGAACAACAATGTTTGTGCTAGGGAGCAAAGTCACAGGCCAGTTCTTTCTGGGGGTCGGGTAAGGGCTGTATGTTTGCTTAGGAGATAAGGGTCCTCTGTGTTGTTTGGTAAGATTACCACTGAGAAGAAAGGCAGGGAGCCACACTGTCCCAGCAATCACAAGTGCTGGAAAAACTCCCCACGGTGAAGCACTAGGAGTGGGGGCATGGTAGAGTCGGCCAATGGTTAGGGTCAAGAACGCATCCATGGCCTTTGAAGCTGCTCACTCTGCCATCTCTCAGCATCCAGCCTGAACCCACGCCTCTGCGATCCCAGCACACAGCTTCCCCCACACTCTAACACAGAGCGCTTGGTTTTTTCTCTAGGGGTGGAGGGGTGCTTCTGAGTCCCCCTCGGTTCTTCATTTTTTCATCCATCCCAACCAATATTCATTTAAAGCTGGAAAAGCATCGTTTGTCCTGGGGACACAGACAATATCCAAAGTTTACACGTTTAGTATAGAGGGTGAGACAGAAAGCAAACCAAGGAAGATAGACTGCAGGGTAGTAAAGAGGGCTAGGTAGGAAGCCGGGGGCTGGGGGCGGGGCGGGGGGCGGTGTTAGTTCAGTGTTGCCTGTCATTCTTTTCCGGAAGGTCCTGAACTCTCTGAATCCCATCCCTGCAACTGCTCCCAACAGCCAGACTTGGTAGGACTTGTATGAGGTGGAGGAGCTTGTGCCTCTCCAAGTCCTTCCAAGTCTGCTGCAAAGGGAGTGAAGCAATGTTGCTCTCACTGTGCTAACGGATGTGCTTTATTTTGTCTTTTTCACGTCAGAGATAGAAACCCAGGGGTTGTGCATGGAGGCAAGCTCTTTAGCCATGGAGATACACACCCCTATCCTAAAGGATCCTATTTTATAATCCACATTATTTAAAAAGAAAAGAAAAGAGCTTACAAATGGTCATTTACAGAAGGCTTGTAAAAAAAGACACCTGGTCACAGGCCCGTCCTAAAAGGTCCCTCAACTTGTGGAGTGCAAGGGCGGTGTGTCACTGTGGACACTGTATCCGTATAGTGCAATTTTTCATGTTGCACCTAGGCTCATGCCCCCTTAGATCAAAGTTTAACTCTCATCTCCCCCAGGAAACTCAGGAATAAAGTTCTTAAGTGGGGGCCTAACCCCCAAGGAAGAAATACTGTTTTTAGTGTCATCTCAAAAGCCAAGACTTTATTCAGCCCTACCAGGTCGGAGAATCACACTCAATACGCTGCTGGAATGCACATCTTACAACACATCCTTTCTCCACGTTCCGGCCCTTTCCAGGCAAGCACTCTGCCGCTAAGCCACATCCCAGCTCACTGCCTTCCCCTTTCCTGAAGGCTGCTTTTCAGGGGACTGCGGAGGGTGTGTTTCTCTGCTTTCTGTCCTTACCATGGGAATTTCTAGGTAGAAGAACAAATAGTTGGAAACGAGAAAGGGAGAAGTTGCACAGCCGGGGGATTTGTGTGAAGATGAAAACATCTGATTCCATTCCTGACTGAAACCCCATTAGAGCGCCAGGAGAGGGGTTTTTAAAGGCACAAACCCACATCAGTAGGGACAATTGGAGAGTGGAAAACAGCAGTAAAACTGGAAACCCGCGATGCAACTAGATAAGGGGTAATTTACTTCGCAGACCCAGAAAACAGAGAGAAAACGGAATCGTAAGCCAATAGTGCAGAATGTGGGAAACCAACTCAATTTGTAAGCCAGAATCCCCAGCAGGCTCTAGAGTTGGCAGCACCAGGCACTTCTAGAAGTGGAGGTGAGGGCGAGGAGAGATAAAATTAGAAGGACTGGCTGGAGGCCTGTTTGGGAAGCAGTCTCCATCTTCCTCCTGTGTGTCTGCAACAGGGTAGCTGCCTCTCCCCTAATCCGGAAGAAGTTGACGGAGGGCAACACCAATGGGAGGTAGGGGCTCCAGAAGACAGGGGACACTGAGGTCCCCCACTCCCAGCAATCTGTTAGTCAGATTGTCACTCTTTAGGTAGGCACTTTGTATAGTCCCCTCTGATAATATGATGGCCCCAAAGGAAAGACTTACAGGCACTGATTTGGAGTTCCACAAGGAAAAGAGCCAGACTCACTAAGCTGAGAAGTGCCCTACAGCCCTGAGTGTGCAGTAAGTTTCTTTGTCTCCTGGACTTAAATAACGTGTATTAATTATACCCTCTTAAAGTGGGGCTGGCATATTGCTGTTGCACAGTATTAGCTCAGGATTTTTAAAAAAAACATGCTTTTAAAGTAAATAACACTGTGTGAAATGACACTGTGCACACATTAGGATAGATGTCTTGGTTTGTTTTTTGTCTGTTTGCCTTTTGCTATAGATAGATAAATCGGGCTGGGGCGATATCTCAATCAGTAGAATAACTTTGTCACAAGTGTGAGGACCGGAGTTCAGTCCTCAGCACCCATGTGAATATGTGCTGGGAAGGCAGAAGCAGGGGGATCCGTGGGGCTTCCTGCCAGACAGTACAGCCTGATTGGTGAGAGAGACTATTTCAGAGAAAGCTGACTACATTCCTGAGAAAGACATCAGACTTTCTCGAGCTCTCACACATGCATACACAAGTGCACTTGCACTCCCGTAACAAACAAATGTGCATACACACACGCATACACACAGACAATTTCTCCAAGATAGACAAGATTTATAAGAAGGAATCTCCTAATATGAACAATAGACACAAAACAAGCAGAAAATGGGCTTTTTAAAGGAACTTTGCTACTTAGAACAAGAAACATCGCCACCCTAAACCCATAACTGATGTTTACATGGTTATAGACATATATCTACATGGAAATACATAATATCATATTAAATTATAGACATATCTACATGGAAATACATAATATTATATTAAAGTATGCTTATGTGTGCATACATGCCCACATAAAGAATTCTTGGCATTTCAAATTAAGAGAGTAAATCTGAAAACTAGGAAGTTAGAATTGAAGAACTCTCCCAGAAAACAAAGTAAAGAAGTTATGATTTGAACAAAATAAAGATAAGGTGCCTAAGCCAGTCCAGGATTTCTAAGAACAAAGTATAGACGCTCCAGGAAGTAAGAAAAAAGAGAACATAAAGGAGAAGAAGAGTCAATGAAATGATTCTGTCAAGGACTGGAACCACAGCTCAGTGGTCAAGGACACCGGCTAGTGTTGGAGAGGACTGGAGTTCAGTTTCCAGCCACACCCACACTGGGCAGCTCACAAACCTCTCCAGGGAATCCCAAGCCCTCTTCTGGCTTCTGAGCAGACATCTATATGCAGGTGGACAGATACTGACACATACACATAAATGAAAATAATAAACCTTTTTTTTAAGTGCTGTAAAATTCCCACACCTAACACCCTTTTCATCATAGGAAGCCATGAGTGTCCTAAGGGACTCACACAGAGCCGTACAACTAGAAATTTCAGAACACTAGATTCGAGTAGATCTTGTCATTACCAGGAAGAAGACAAAAACCAGATATGCTGTGATCAAGAATCAGGAAGGCAGGAGACTGCTGGACAATGGCACCGAAGGAAAGAAGACAGACATTCAGAATCCTAGAGAAAAGTTTCCAGACATTGCCCAGCCAGACAACTAACCACGATGTTCCCTTACAACCGAAGCCTGGGAATTTATCTCTCCTGCGCCATTTTCTGATGGTCACTCATGTGCTTTACCAGAACGAGGGGGCTACCTCAGGAGAAGACAAACTGGGAGCTCAGGAAACCAAACCACCAACTGGAATGGGGGGGGGAGAACTGGGGGCCAGATACTATTGAATAGCGCAGCCTGGAGTGATGGGGGGCCTGTGGCGGAAAGGAACCAGTTCAGTCTGGAGCAGGTCAGGGGGTCTCTGGAGGGCCTTCTCACAAAGATGAAATTGCTAGAAAAATCGGTGCATGTGATCTTGGGAGAAGACAGATCGCTACAGAGAAAATTGGGGTTGGATTGCTGAAACACAGACAATCACATACAAAGAGAAAGAGATAGTGATTCCAGTGGACACAAAAAGGGATGTAAAAGTGACCAGAGTGTAGCAAATGGACCAGCCACGGAGAATGTTCACCTCACTGTAACGCTGGAACTTCAGCAGCGATCTGACCCAAAGCAGCGGTAGTGGACTAGGAAGGAGGGATGGGACCGAATAGAGGGGGAGTGCTGAGGCTCATCCCCCACAGGAAGTCATCAGTTACCCATGAAGGGAAGAAGTAAAACACACAGGATGGGGATGTTTCCTACCAGCACATATGTAAACCCGGAAGCCATCAGTAGCTGGAAGGGTCCCTTCTGGAAAGAGAGACATTTGAGGTAGTGAACGACGGGCTTCTGTTAGCTAGAAGAAAACTGGAAATAGTTGGTTACAAGAGAAAGTAAGTGTAATTTATATTATATTAACAAATGTATATGTAAATATCGTAAATTGCATATATGTATATGAATTTGAATAAAAGCAGAATCTTTAAAGAATTAATTTTGTCAACTTGATTAGATGAGGGAGCACATAGGACACCCGTTAAACACATCCTTAGGTGTGTCTTTTGGTGTGTGTGTGTGGGTGTTCCAGACAGAAGCACTTGAAGCAGGGAGACTTCTCCTGAATGTGGGCACTAACCTATGGGCTGGGGTGCCAGGCAAGAAGAGGGCATAGAGCCTGGAGAGATGGCTCAGAGGATTTAAGTTCATTTCCCAGCACCTACCCTGGGAGGCTCACAACAGCCTGTAATTCCAGCTCCAGTACATGCAGCATGCTTCTCTGTTCTCTGAAGGCACTAGCTACACTCACATGCCCAAACACACACACAGGATTAAAAGAATAAAAATCTAAAAAAGGAAGGGACTTGGGGCATGGCTCAGTGGGTAAAGATTTACTGCAGAAGGACAAGGGCCCTGGACTAGATGCCAGCACTCACAGAAGAGCCCAGGAGCAATGGAGTTTGTCCACAGTGCCAGTGCTGAGGACACAAGGACAGGTGGATCCCAGGGACTTGTAGACAAGCCAGGTTCAGTGGAAAGTCCTGTCTGAAAACTAAGGTGGAGAATGATAGAGGTAGACCCTATGTTGCCCTTGACCTCCGTGTGTGCACACAAACACATATACACACATGCTTTTTTTTTTTTGTCAGATATTTAATCATAGAAACAAAGAAAAGTAACTAATATAAGCATAAAACGGGCCCTTTTCTGTTTCTTCTCCTTTCTCGCCAGGTGGAAGGGAACACTCCAATCAGCCCCTTCAGCCGGGTTGGCTCTAATTAGTGCTGTCATATTTGTTTTATATGCAGATACTAAAGCCAACATCCTCTGTGTGGCCTCTTAGGCCCAACCATAAGCAATAACCAAGATTTCCCCGGGCAAGCCTGGGGGAGGAAAGCTACGCTCACCGCACTGTATGCCGTGTGTGACCTAGGAAAAGCTATACCCTCAGGCATTCAACCCAAAGGTCAGGAGCCCCAAAACTGTTGCTCTTCTGAGTGATTTCTTCTTCCCTTGGCCCTGCATGAGAAGGGTATACTTCCTGCTCTCTGCCTTTGGGTCTTGGGCACCAGTACATGCAGCTTGAAACCAGGGGACTGGACTAAATAAAGCTCACCCAAGGGCCCTAGGTGCATCTTGAAAGCCACCAACAACACAGTTCCCCTCCCGAGTTTCTGTAGGCCTTCCACCACCAGCCTCACCACTGGACACACGTGCACGCTCTCCCAAAGTTTCCACGTGTGTGCCTATGCTGTGATTCAGGCTTGTTGCCTCTGGGTAGATGGAAAGTCATCAAGGGCATGGACCCCTCCGCCCCACAACACTCACTGCAGAGCTGGCTGTGTGGGTTCGGATCAGTGTCAACCCCGTAAAGGGTTCCAAAGGTACTTTCTGAGGTAGAGAAACTTGCTCCTAAGCTTGCTTTGCTTGTTTGTTTTCCCTTCCTGTATGTCGCCAGCATCCAGCCCTGAGACGATATCAAGCTGAGACTGATCACAATCATTGGTACCGCAGCAAAGGTGGGCCAGCTTTGCTTCATTCTGGGCACGATAGCCAGCCCCTACCACAGTAAGCACTGATTAATTGTTTGTTAAATAAGCAAATACATGAATGACATCACCACTTACTCCCTATACTTAGAATCCTTAAAGCAGAAGTTCTCAACCTGTGGGTCGCGACCCCTTTGGGGAAGCTGAACGATCCTTTCACAGGGGTCGCATATCAGATACTTACATTACAGTTCATAACACTAGCAAAATTATAGTTATGAAGTAGCAACAAAGGTAATTTTATGGTTGGGGGGATCACCCCACCATGAGGAACTGTAGTAAAGGGTCTCATGGTTAGGAAGGTTGAGAACCACTGACCCAGATGGTCTGCTACAGCACAGACTCTCAAGCTTTGTTGGATGAATGAATGAATGCACTTAAAAGAAAGGCTGGGATGGGGTTTGGTGGCTACAAACACTGCCACATTGGGAAGCCTAAAGAAGCCGTTGTTGCCTTCCATTCCCAGTGAGGGGCTGGAAAAGCCCCTCTTCATCCTTGTTAGAAATCCCCTTGGTCGGTGTACACAGTACAATGTCTTGGGATAATGGCTTACCTAAATATTTAAAGCCTTATAAATCTGCATTACCAACAGCTTCTATTCTCCAGAGCCTTCCCCTAAACATGCAGAGCTTGTAAGTACAAGGTAATGACCGAGAACTTTACTGAATGCTTTTACTTTTTAAAAGAATCTTGTCTCCCTGTGTAGTCCAGACTGACCCTGAACTCAAGATGCACCTGTCTCTGCCTCCCAACTCCTGGAATTACACACAGGGCTACTGACCATTATAACAGAAAAACTGGAAACAAGCACTGTAAGAGTGTTTGGCCAGGGAAAATGTTTGCTCAGTATTTCTTTAAAGGAAAAGGAAGATGTTTGTCATATGAAGCTGTTTATGTGCACTTGGACAGATTTACATGCACGCATGTATACAATCCACACATGGTAAGATGCTGGGCATATATATATATACACAGAATGACAGTGGGAAGAATTAGAAGTTTACTGTTTTGTGTTGGAACATGGAAGTTAGAGCCATACTGGTTAAAAGCACTTGCTGCTCCTGCAAAGGACCGGAGTTTGGTTCTTAGCACTCACAACTGCCTGAAACTCCAGCTCTAGGGGATCCAATGCTCTCTTTCAACCTCTGGTAGCACCTGCACACATAGACACACATGTATATGTATAATTAAAAAAAAACACAAATCTTTAATTTAAAAAAAGCTACCTTTTCACTTTTTCCCTGCATGCTTTTCTGCATTTTTAATATTTGCATGGGCTTTGTAGTTAGAGGAAGATCTCTCTCGTTCCCTTGAATGGCATCAAGGACACACCTGCTACTCAAGTTCCGTTGACGATGATGTTCGAAAACATTAACACTCTGAGAGGGCGTGAGCTCACACTGACCATACCCCATCTCGAGGTAGGTGGAGATTTATTCTGGGTGTGCTTAAAAGGCGAAGTGGGATGCTGAATGATGCTGCAGTTAACTCTGGTGTGTGACTTGTCCACGGGGGATGTCAATGTTAAAAGTGACGGGTGGAAAACGCAGTGAGAGTTTAGGGAAAGTGGTCGTTTCTAATGGTTGGTGGATGGGACCCGAGTGGGGGCTGCAGGAAGAAGGAGCAAGCTGAAGACCCAAGCCCTGTGGAGTCAGACATATCATTAAACTTTTACCAAGGCCCACTCGAAAGCAGGTGCTCTGAGAGATATTAGAGACGCAAAAGACAGTTTATAGTCTAATTGGAAAGGCAAGCCTAGCACTTATAAAGCCATTAAAGACAAGGGCCAGACTGGGTTGTTTATAATTAGCACTAAAGAGTGCGATTCAGATGAGTGCCCGGATAATAGTCTTGGGTTTTAAATATTTTACGAAGCTCTCAAGGTAAATATTTGCATACCAATGTATATGCTTACATATGTATTTTTTAAAAGCAAACTTCTATTAAGATTTTCTAACAGGTTGAAAGTTAGCAAGGATTTGACATTGGTATAAGATTATGAATTTTGCTGTCTACATGATTTTGCAATGGGCTCTTCATAGCCACAGGTTCTGTGTCTACTGACTAACCAATCCTGGGTCCAAAATGTTGAAAAAAAATGGCCAATAAAAAGAACAATGCAGCAATAAAAACTGGTACAAATAAAAATGCGACTCATATTTATATCACATTAAAACTGTTTTAGGCATTCTCCCTAGATCTAAAGATGGATTAAAGTGTCTGACAGAGTATGTGCAGGTTTACTTGTAAATAACCACAAGAAGAGATGTGAATATCCGTGGATTTTGGTATTGTTAAGGTCACAGAACCCTTCCCCCTCTATAATGACGGCTGGGCTGGATACAGAATCTCTTAGTAAGGATGCTCAAGGGCTCCCTGGCTGGAACGGGAAAGATGTGGGAGTGCATAATCTGAAAGATCAGCAGACAAAGGAGCTGAGGCTTCTTTTCTCCCAGGACAGGCCTGATGGACAGGCAAGATCTATAAGACCCGGGGCCTCAAGGTTCCAAGGCAGTTAATGGATTTACCCAGGAGGGAGGGACGGAGCAAGGGATGGAGGGGAGAAAGGGAACCTGGAGTTTTATGGAGATAGGAGGTGACAGGAATTGATGGACCTTATGAGGGCACAGACAGAGCTGCTGCCGTCTGGGACTGTGGACCTAGGAACGGTGCTGCAGTCAATTCATGCCATTCTAGGGTCCCTCCCTGTCTCCAGACCTGACAGTAAGACTTACTCAGGAATTAGAGCATGTGGATTGGGATTTTCCTCCACGATACCAAAACAATACTTGTCCACGAGATAGCAAATCCGCAGTCCAAGAAGGAAATAAAAATCACCTACATGTTTCCTACAGCAAAGGTTGACAAGATTTAGCCAAGAAAGCCAGAATGCAGCTCCTAGGGGGTCCATGGACTGACAGGTCGTTTCCTGATTGTCTGCCACGGCTCCCAGGCTGATCCTGGTATCTTATCTAGCCGCCCTACCTTCAGGGGAATCCCTAGAGGCCGCTTCAGTTCTCTAACCTGACTGTACTTTAGTCCTTCCCTTTAGTACTGGGTGCTGTGCCTCAAATCAAACACACCTGAGCCCGAAAAAAGTTCTAGGCCTTTTGATACTATACTTTTCTCCAGGATCCTGGTGGCAGGGGAGGGGGGAGAGTGAGGAGTGGGGGGAGGGTGCGGTGCAGCATCTCCCATCTCCTTGAGGTACAGGGTTTGTCCCAGCACTTCCCTTGTTCAGACACCCGACAATGTGGATTCAGGGTGTTTGTGACAGGCCCAGCAGGTTTCCGTTTCCAGGCCCACTCACTCCCTGATGCTGATTTCACTCACCCAGAACCACTCTGAACCCACGTGAGATCCAGCTCTCTCCTCCTGGGCCTTAGCCTCTAGCGGGCAGTCAGACTGACTCCCAGGTCTGTGACTGTCAATATGTCCCGTCTTCACACTACCCAAACCACGGAACTACAAGGAGGAACCAGACAGCAGTTGCTTAGGCAGGCTCTGCACGCTGTGTCTCCCTGGCCCGGTTCCTATGCTTCCATCCTTTTGGACCATCTTCCTGGTCTCCCCGCAGTCGTCTCCACAAACCTCCTTCACTCTGATTTCTGTAGCCCAGGGTCGTCCATGGCCTTCTCATGGTACGCCTCAGGTGTGCGTGGCCTCTAAGCTTTGTCTAAGAAAGGAGGGGTTAATGTCCCATTCCGGGGGTGAGGTGAGAATGAGGATGGGAGATAAAAGTGGGGGAGACACCACCGGAGTTAGCTTCTCCTTTTCTTTCTTCCAGGATGAGGCATGCTATTTCTATTTTGCTTTTAACAAGAAGACTTGGGTCGTTCTAACGTGATTCCTGTCAATTCAGGACATTGAGATGTGCAGGCGTCGTTAAGTAAACTAGAGCTGTTTCCTACTGAATTACTTGGGAACTCACTCAAATAATTACCAGATTTCATAGAAACATCCTATTAACTTCAATCCCTGTTTCAATTCTGAACATACTGGGCACTGGAGGACATTATTCTTTAACATAATCACTTAATCCTCCTTAATCTCCACCACCACCTCATTTGACAACTGAGATGAAAAAATCAATCGTTGTTGCTGCTCAGCTGCCAATGGTAAGCAAAGAGCACTCCTGCCCCCACCGCCACCCCCAGGGCCCCCAGGAGAATGGGGCTCAAAGCCCCAGAGAGGAATTCATTTCTTCCTTTTAAAGTCCAACACTACCACACATAGAAATAAAATAAGCAAAAAAAAGGTTTGGTCCAAGTAATTGCTTTTTGTAAATTCTTTTAGTTTTTTCCTTATCATTTTTAAAACACTCAAATGACACACTTGCTCTTTGATTAAAACAACAAAACTTTCAGTCATATAGAGATACAAGGAGAAGAAAAGCCCAGTATAGTCCTTCCATTGAAATTGAAAGTGAAGAAGAAACTACTTTTCCTAATGTACTGGTGTCTTAGTTAGGGTTTCTATTGTCTACTATGAAGAGATGCCATGACCACAGCAGCTCTTACAAAGGAAAACATTTAATTGGGGTGGCTCACTTACAGTTCAGAGGTTCAGGCCATTATCATCATGGCAGGGCATGGCCATGTGCAAGCAGACACGGTGCTGGAGAGGTAGCTGAGAGTCCATCTTGCAGGCAACAGGAAGTGGTCTGTCTCACTCTGAGCAAAGCTTGAGCATATATGAGACCTCAAAGCCCACCTCCATAGTGACACACTTCCTCCAACAAAGCCACACCTACTCCAACAAAGCCACACCTCCTAGTAGTGCCATGCCCAATGAGCTCATGGGGACCAATTACATTCGAACTACCACAGCTGGGGTCCTTAGACTCAAGGCTTTACAGCTGAAGGAGGCTGATAGGCAATGTCCAGACATATCAACAAGAAGGCAAGAGCTGGGGCTTGGAGGTTCCAAGAGGAAAATTGGCCATGCCCCTGACATGTCTTTGCTGAGTTGTTGCTCTTTTCAAGTAGAAGTTAGTACAATGGTGTTTGAGGACATCTGGAGGAGGCCAATAGTGAGAAGAACTGGAGCTGCCTCTCAAGGTCAAAGGCGAAATTGGCCTGATGAACAGGAGACAGCCAAGCACTCAGCTTGCACTAGCTACCCTCCTGACACGGCTGTGACTGGGAGAGCTGGAATCTGCTACATATTTGCCTTGTCTCCCATCCTCTACCTCCTAGCTGGAGACTCCACAAAGATTGTTTAATGGGGGTTGGGGGTGGGGCAGGCTTCAGCTGCGTGTTGTGTCAAGTACAGAAGTTAGATATGTCATATTGCTGAAGGCAGGGGCTTATTGAAAGCTCCAGGCAGGGTACCTAGCATGATGGCAGTCCCTCCATCCTACTGCCAGTCCTGATGGGTCACTGCTGAATACTCGGGCAATATGTAGACTTCTTGTAGCTTATCTTGCAGGACCTGCCATGCCATTCCTCCATCTAGACATAGGGCTTCCCTTGGTGTATCAGCCAATGGGACAGCGGGAGCCACACCAATTGGCATAGTTACAGGCTGGACTCTGGTGGCTGCTGCATGGTCTAGGTAAGGCATGTGTTTCCAGTGGCATGGGTAGTACTTTCTCTGTTATCTACCCAACCCCAATGCCAGATGCATGGGATAAGCTTGATTCCCATACCTGTTGAACTGGTCCCTGGCCTCTCACCAGCCTATTGCCCTGGTCCAGAATCCAGAAGAGCAGCATTCCTGCTGAACAATGATGATGGTCTTTTGGACACCCCCCAGACTGGCTGGTTACCTGTTCCCCAGCTTCCCTCTCCCGTCCTCCTCCCCACGTTCTTTCTCTTTTTCCTCCCCACTTCCCTCCCTCTTCTGATCTGGACCTGACACCACTTAATCCCCAAATTTGCCTTTCCTTCTGTAGCTGGGGTCAGGCTGCCTTCCCTTTAGTGTCTCCTCTCCATTCTGGTCTTCCACGATGGGAAGTTAAAGCCGGTCACTTTGAGCTGTCACGGGCCAGCTGAAGAATCCTTGGAGTCTTGAAGCACCCTTTTCTCCTGGTCGCCATTTTCGTTTCATTATTGAGCTTGATAACATCCTGCAGTTGACCTGGGGGATGGTCAACTCCAGCTGACCCAGAACACAGTCACCTCTGCGGTGTCCCAGAAGGAGAGCTGAACACCCAGGAGAGGCTCTCACACTTGAGTGGGCATCAGATCTGAGAAGCTTGCTTAAAACAGATCTCTGGGGCTGGACAAATGGCTCAGTGGTTAAGAGCACTGGGTGGACCCGGGTTCGATCCCTAGCTCCCACATTGGTAGCTCATGACTGCTGTAACTCTAGTCCTTGGACATCTGATGCCCTCTGCTGGCCTCCTTGGGTACCAGGCATACACATGGTACACAGACATACATGTGGGTAAAATATCCATATACATTAAATAAACCAACAATACAGATTGCTGTGCCCATCAAGGAGTCTGATTTTGTGGGTCTGGGGTGAGACTGAGCCTGGGTTTCTTATAAGTTCCAAAATGTTACTGCTTGTGTTCCAGAGAATGTACTTTGAGAAACACCACTCTCAGGCCTCAGGTTCCAAATAAATTTGAGACTATTTGATGTCCCTACCAATCTTCTGGAGTTGAGGGCTTTCTCCGCAGGAAAATGGGGTCCTCAGCAGCTGCTGGTGTCCCTAGGGGGAAGAACATTAGCTGCCTCTGTGCCCTACCCAACACTTCTGTTCCTTTCTTCTTTCTTTTCCTCTCCTGCTTAACCCAGTTTCCTCCTCTCTCCTGTATGCTTCTGTGTCTGAGTCTTTGGGACTCCCTGGCCACGAGCTGGCATTAGGTCTGTGGAGCGTGCTCATAGCCATCTGGAGAAGCTGAGCCACCCTGACTGACATATGCTAAAATCCAGGCAGCAGAAAGAGTCTGGGCAGGGAAAGCAGTTTGTTAATTTAATTGAGTCACAAACAAGCAGGAAGCCAACAGAGGCTGGAGGGAGTCAGTCAGGTGCTATCCAAATCAGACTCCAGGCTGGCTTGAGCTGAGGCCTTCTTTAGGGGGCTCTAGAAGGGGCAAGAAATGCAGCCATCAGGGCCTCCAGGCTTTGCGGGATGCAACAGAAAGATGCTTCGCTGGATTTTGCCTGCCCAGTGAATGCAATCAGATGCCCACCCCTTGCCTGCCTTCCAAATCCCTTTTCTGGGATGGTGTACATCCACCTTCCCTAGAGCCCATCCCTGGATGCACTAGCACCAACTGGCCTTGGCTCCTTCCTGATAAGGACACAGCTCAAAGACATAACTTACTGGCTTGGAATTGAAAAGCTGGATCCCCAACAATGATGTTTGTTCACACTGAGGAGTTTCAGTTCCAAGGAGGGTGGTTGGTTTGAATTGCCACTACCTCATGGTGACAAGAAGTTCACCGTGAAGTCTGTGCTCTGAAGCTCCCCAAGGATCAAGCTGAGATTGCCCCTGAGCTGAGACATCCTTGCAGAGCTCGTTCCTAGGCTGTCCCACACCCCCTGTTCCTATGTGCATCCTCCCATCAATCAAGTGTGCCGAGGCCTTGCCTCACGTTCTGCTTCTAGATGGCTCAGTCGAAGAACCGACTCCAGTCCTATCTGCAAATGTGAACAACCAAGTGGGAAGGGGTTCTTCAGCACTTCTAATGGTTCTGGAGATAAAGACCACCGCAGAGGACTGGCAGCCATCAGCATGGGAACTTGCTGTTTTCCAAGGGGCCCCTTAACTTCACTGTGAGGCCCCTTTGCTCTGGCTAGCTGCCAAAGGCTATTCAAACCTTTATTGTACACAAAACCTAGAAGTTGAGATGGGGAAGATCTCGCCATTCTCTACTGAATGTTGAGTATGAGTATTTGACTCGATGCTATCCTGAGCTCTGTGAGGGAAGAGAATGAGCTGGATACAGGCCCTGGCCTTCATGTAGCATTACTGAGACATTTCAGACAAATCTTACAAGGCCATCAGGTGTAAGGTCTGGAGCCTGTTGAGGTGTGGGAGTCCAGAGATTGGTTTCCTAAGCAGGTTCCCAGACTGGGGGCGGACTACGGTGGAGCTCTGATGTGCCCAGGGTTATGCAGAGTAAAAAGAAGACAGCAAGGCAGTCAGGATGCTAGTCCAGGCAGAGAGGCCCATTGTGCTTGTTAGTCGCAGTTGGTCACAGAGGGGGAGTGTCCTGGAGGAAATGTTTGCATGGGGAAGGAGAGAGGTCAGCCTGGGGACCTTGGCTCAGTGCTGAGAAGTTGGTGCTGCATTCTGGGTGTAGTAGATGGAGAGTGGCTTCCTGTAAATTGGTCCTTTGTGTTGACTTCATCACCCGGGGGCCACAGGTTACTAGTGAGGAGGCTGGGTCTATGTGACAGGAGGGGGTCTATGTCCCCCTCCTTGGCCACCACAACAGAAAAAATGGCAACAATGAGGATTTCAAAATCAAAAACTGCAGTCTTGTTGGATACTTTCCATGAAATGGGTGTTGAATTAGAACCAACAGGGAGAGCGTTTGTAGACAGGAATGGATTTTGGAAGGAAGTGGCTCAGGTGAACGTGGAAGCTGGCAAGCCCATACTCAGTGGTAAGTCGTGGTGGATATTTAACCAACTCTAGAATTAGGAAGAACTGATGATGTCACAAGTGACTTTCAAAGGCTGTTTGTGGGGAGCCCTCTGGTGCTGGATAAGGCTGGATTCTTTTGTTCTGTCCAGCTTTGATTGGTTGGGTGAGGCCCACTTACATGAAGTAGGGCAATATGCTTTACTCAAACTCACTTAGCTGAAATCCCAAAGCCTCCTCACAGAGATACTCATACTGTTTAACAAATACCTAGACGCCATGGTCCAGCCAAATTGATGTATGAAATTAGCGACCGCTCTGGCTACACCCATGTCATGTGCTTCCTGATTTTCCTCACGTGACTTCATGAGGGGGTCGTTTCAACCCTCATTTTAGACAAAGCGTTAAGAGTCCTTGCCTAGGGTTCCACTAGTGGTCACCAGTAATGGAGGTACGAGTGAAATCAAAGTCTGTGGGGCCCCAGATACTGGTTAGCAGCTTTTTTCCTTTTTCTGTATTAAAGCCCATTGCAGGGTGATAAAAATGTTTCTGGGCTACCAGTTTTCAGCCACAATGAGAATAACTTGTTTCAGTCTCACGGGGAAATGTGTTCTCAAACAGAAATCATTCAACTCATTGATGGAAATGGCTTTGTCTTTTTAGTCACAGGAATCAGCTTATTAGGGAGGAAACGGTTTTTGGATATTTCACCCCACGAGAGAAGTGAAGCAGGCTGTGCTCCATGGTCCCGAACTCTGGCACTTCCCAGAAGGTGTCCAGGAACAAGCCAGCTGACCCCCCAGCAGAGGCTGCAGCCGATGCATATGCTAAAGGCAGCAGCAGCAGCAGCAGCAGCAGCAGCAGCAGCAGCAGCAGCAGGACCCAAGGCCTCCATGGCCGATGGCTTTGGCTCTTTATCCTGTCTAATTTCTTTTCAAGACTCCGAATGTGCCTTTCTCTAGAGCAGGGGGGTTCTCAACTTTCCTAATGCTGTGACCCTTTAGTACAGCTCCTCATGTTGTGGTGACCCCCAACCATAAAGTTATTTCATGGCTACTCCATAACTGTAATTTTGCTGCTGTTATGAATCTACTTTAAATAGCTGATATGCAGGATATCCAATATGTGACCTCAAGGGTCATGGCCCACAAGTTGAGAACCAATGCCCTAGAGGAAGAGCATTAGTAGCCCAGTAGCTAGCTTATCAGCCTTGACTTCACGCTTCTGGAGGTTTCAAACCCAAAAGACAGAGGCAGTAGAAAGGAGGGAAGAAGAGGAGAGGAAGAGACATAAATGGTGAATAAAGCGGGGGTGGGGGTGGGGGGTGGGGTGGGGAGAGAATGGCTGAGAATGTGTGAAAATGGGAGACTATTCAAGAAAAGTGCTGTGCGTTAACAGGACCACAGTGGTGAACCAAAGGGAGGAAGACAGCAGACTGACGGAGGGCGGGCCAGCACAGCACAGGCGAACGGGCTGGGAGGTCTGGGGAAGCTTGTGAAATCGAAGAGGTTGTGGTTGATGGAATGGAGGATGGTCCTGCAGACGTCTCCAAGGCAACGCAGGACTATCCTGGTATTAATCTCTCTCTGCGGGAGGCAAGAGCTCAGGTTTTTAGATAGCATCCAAAAAAATTGAAATTCAACTAAAAACAATAGTGTTACAATGCCTCATGGAGGTTTTTACTTTGTTTTGAGAGACAAGGTCTTGTTGTGTAGCCCAGGCTGGCCTTGAACTTGAGACAGTGCCCTTGCCCCAGCCTCCTGAGCGCTAGAATTGCAGGCACGCATCATCACACTCCTGTTTTGTTTTCTGAGATGTGCTCTGTGTTGCCCAGGCTGCTCTTGAACTGCTGGTCTTGAGCACGTGATCCCTGCAGCTTTCCAAGTAGCTGGGGACATAGGTGCGCCCCACCCCCAGCTTTAGAGCTATGCCAATGCCAGTGACGTATATAACAATGGTCCAGTCAATGACATTATACTGTGTATGCTTATTTCAGAGTGTGGTCACCAGTGGTCCTGTAGGAGTAGAACAAAGGTTGGTGACATCATCTCTCCTGGGCTATCACAGCATGAGGAATAGCGCTAACACGTTTTATTAGTAATATTTATATTACATGCTAAATAAATATTTAACAGTAATATTCATGCCAACAAGTGTACTGAACTGCCAGTCATAGCGAACAGAACCTACAATTGCATATGATATGTAATACCAGATAATGTGGCCAGCAACGGTGCTGGCAGGTTGTACATTTATGACATTATACTATGTATGCTTATTGCAGAGTGTGTTCCTTCTTACAAAACAAAAACGAACAACCCCCAAACAATAAAAACAGGTCCCAGTCAACAGCATGCTGTGGAAACAGGCAGCACCCTCCTACCTCATCTTTGCTGCATTTCTCAGTTGTATGAGAAGCCACCAGGAGTGACTATTACCTTCCAGAGGTGTATAGCTAGCCCTATGTTGCTGAATCAATGACCAATGATGGAATAGCAGAACTCATTTCTGTCAATGCATCACACCATGAAATGACACATCATGGCTATATTTATTTATGAGCTCTTTCATTGAGTGGTATTGATGAGAAAGGATACTATTTATCATTTCCCACCAGATATTGGAGAAAGAAACTTAACAAGAAATGTGGGGTTCCAGACACAGAGCTGGCTCTTTCCTTCAACTCCTCTTGAATGAGGCTTTGCCGCTGCTGATGTGAGTCAATGTTTCACGTCTGTTATTTTCTCTCTCTGGTGAGACCAACAACTTTAAAGGCAGGGACTAGGTCACTGGAGGGAGTGAGGAGAAAGAGAAGGTTCTAGAAGTTAGATTGTGTGTATAGTTGTGGCACTACCATGACTGTGATGTCAGACAGGTTATTTTTCTGGTAGAGCTCAGTTTTTTTTCTCACCTGTACACTGGGATTTTAACAGCTGCCATGGAGGGATGCTGTGAGCATTTTGAAGAAGGGAGGCCCCTCATCTATCTCAATAAGCTCTAAACAAACCGCCTGACCACAGAGCATGCACCTCTGAGCCAGACTTGCAACAGATACTCAACAGATCTTCCTGGAGCTGAATTCCCTGAAGCCCAACCACAGGCTGAGTGAGCTTTTCAATTGCTGGTGAAAGTCCTGGGTTGTGTAAACCTATATGCGAAATGCATAGGTGAAGGGGCTCTAAAGGCAGAGCACCCAGGGACAAGGAAGTCATGTCTCTGGCCTTCATACCCCATCATGTGTCGGGAGAGAGGTGTGGTTATGCCCCCTGTTGAAATAGGCTTTTTCTTTTGGACCACCAACCAGCTCCCAAATCATGACACAGATTTATTATTAGTTTTGAATGCTCAGCCTAGGCTCATTTCTGGCTAGCTCTTTTAACTTAACCTGTTTCTCTTTATCTACCTTTTGCCTAGGGGCTTTTTCCTTTCTTTCCTTCTGCATAGCTTACTTTCACTGCTTCCTGAGTCTGGCTGGCGGCTGCCTGGCTTCTTGCCCCTGGCATCTCTCTCTCTTTCTCCTCATTCCCTTCTCTCTTCTTCTCTTGTTCTTCTCACGCCTAGATGTCTCCTCCTTTTTATTCTCTCTGCCTGCCAGTCCCGCCTATACTTTCTCTGCCTAGCTATTGGCTGTTCAGCTCTTTATTAGACCAATCAGGTGCCTGAGGCAGGCAAGGTGAAACAGCAACACATATTTTCATAATTAAACAAATGCAGCATAAACAAATGTAACACACCTTTACATGGCTAAAGTAATATTCCACAGCATCAATAAATGTAACCACCTTTGCGTAGTTAAAATAATATTCCACAACACCCTGTGGTTCCTGAAAGGACTCTCCCTTACAGACAGCAGGCATTGACCAGGCCCTGGTCTCTTCTGTTTGTAAGGGCAGACCTTTGGATTCATTGTCTCCTCCTTCTATGACTTCGGAATGCTGAGATCTGGGGAGACATACAACCCAATTGTCAGATTCCCCAGGGATGAGAGGGATTCAACAGATGCCTCTCTAGTTAGGCCCCGATATCAGCAGCTCTCCAGTGCAGTCACCTGTTCCTGCATGGAAGCCACATGCTCGGTGGCCTTCTTCATCCTGCTCTCTCTCTCTCTCTCTCTCTCTCTCTCTCTCTCTCTCTCTCTCTCTCTCTCCCTTCTGTGTGTGTGTGTGTGTGTGTGTGTGTGTGTGTGTGTGTGTGTGTGTGAGAGAGAGAGAGAGAGAGAGAGAGAGAGAGAGAGAGAGAGAGAGAGAGAGAGAGAGATCATCCAGGTAAGCCTTATTGTGCAGTTAGGATTCCCTCGTCCCCAACATGAAGTGTCTTGGGGGAAATTCTTAGCTTGTCTTCCACGTCACATCACTCAGGTCCTGCTCCTCCCCCTGCCTGTGACCCCCACCCCAAGGCTTTTGAGTGTGGGCAAGCCTTTAGACTGAGCCGATCACTTTCTGTCCCATAGAGGTGTGCAAGTCTTCTCTCTGCAGCCATCCTGACCTCCAACTTTGGTTCAGCAGGATCACTTCTGACCTCCATTTGCCCTGGAGGTGCCCTGGGCTGTGGTTAGATCTGCTGTGGTGTTTGATTATCTTCCCCATGAAGGGCTTTTATTTTGGTGCTGGGAATCAAATCTAAGGCTTTGTGAATACCAGGCAGGTATTTACCACTGAGATACATCCCTAGCATGTTATGAACGGCTCTTGTCTCCTGATTTAGTGATTAACCCCCTGGTTCTTTTCTTCCTCTGTCATCTCTGTCGAACACGTGGCCACTGTCTAGTCCCAGCTATCCTTGGGACCGTAAGCCACTAGAAGAGCCTTTTAAGTGACTTTGTGTAGCCCTTCCTGACCTGTAGTCAGAGTTTCATCACTATGACAATGCCTAGTAGAACAATGTCAGGGAAGCAGGATTTAGTTTGACCCGTGGATTTCAGTGCATGGTCAGTCGGCTCCATGGCTTTTAGGTCTAGTGGCAAGGCAGAATTATCATGGTAGAAATGCATGTCAGAGGAAAGCTGTTCGCCTCATGCTAGGCAGAAAGACGGGTGAGATAGGAACAATACATCATCCAAAGACGTACCTTCCAGGATCTACTTCTGATGACCTGCCTCCTCTAACTAGGCCCCACCTCTTAGCTTCTATCACCTCCGATACTGCCATTGGATTGTGAACCTGTCAAGGGATTCATGCATTGAGGAAGGAGGTGCCCTGTCCATTCAATCACCTCTCTGGGTTCAGATCTGTGTCCGCCAGCTGAGGACTAAGCCTTCAGCCCAGACACCTTTTGGGAACTCTTCACATCCAGACCATGGCAGCTGGCACAACTGTCTTTCCAGCCTGAGGGCTCCTCCTGAGAAGCAAAACTATGGAGCAGACAAGACGGCTCACAGGTAAAGGTGCTTGCTCTGCAAGCCTGACAACCGGCGTGGGAGCCTGAGGACCCAGGGAAAGGTGGAAGGAGAGAGTCAAGTCCTGCAAGTTGTTCTCTAATCCCCACACGAGTGCAATGGCAACCGTGGTGATACACTGTGTACCCTAATAACATTTGCCTGAAGATCAGAGAGACAAAGGAACAAGCCACAGCCACCACCTCTTACCTCACCAACTCCTCGGCCTGAGAAAGCTTCAGTTCCTGTCTCCTCACCCTTATATACCTTTCTCCACCCAGTCATCACTTCCTTCCTAGTGCTGGGATTGATGGCATGTGTGCTTCCCAAATACTGGGATTAAAGGTGTGAGATCTCAAGGGCTGGGATTAAAGGTGTGAGATCTCAAGGGCTGGGACTAAAGGTGTGTGCCACCATTGCCCAACTCTGTTTCTCTCCTAGACTGAGTCAATCTCATGTAGTCCAGGGTTTGAACTCACAGAGATCCAGATGGATCTCTGCCTCCCGGGTGCTAGGATTAAAGGTGTGTGCCACCACTGCCTGGTCTCTACGTTTAATCTAGTGGCTTGTTCTGTTCTCTGATCTTCAGTTAAATTTTATTAGGGTACACAGTGTATCACCACACGCATGTACTCTCTCTCTCTCTCTCTCTCTCTCTCTCTCTCTCTCTCTCTCTCTCTCTCTCTCTCTCTGCCTATCTCTATCTTTCTGTCTGCTTCTCTGTCTCTCTGTCTCTGTCTCTGTTTCTCTCTCTCTCTCATATACTAATAAGAAAGAAAAAGAAAAGTACAACCCCCTCATCTCTGGTGCTTCTCTGCAAAGCCTGCCCATGGCTTTCCATTGCCATGAGTGTGGCTTACCAGCACACTATGGTCTGGTAACCCAGCACACAGAGCAGTAGCCACGTGGGTGTGCCAGTCTTCCTAGCTGGAGTATAAGTCCTCTGAGAGCAGGGAGCATGGCCGGCGGTTCGCAGTGCATGTGTCTGGCCCAGCATGCTGCTTGAAAAAACTCAACGCATTTCTGAATGACTGAATGAACAAGCGCCCCCAGGCAGCCTTGAGGCTGCTGTTAGTGTGGTTTCATTTAGTCTCTGTCCTAGGTGGGTTTGTCTGGTAGCAGAAGACTGGCAGGAAGACTCGTGTGCCCATAACTTATTAAGAAGGGGCCTCCAGGGGAACCAGTAAGTAAGTTGGCTTGGAATCAAAGATACATTTGATCTTTGCCCAGTTTCCTGGCACAGAGATTTCTAAAACCCTTGGAATTTCCTGAGTGACATGAGCATACTTCGTTATTCATAGTGAGCCTCTTCCAGCATTACCTGAGTTTATGCTGATGAAGAGAACTCTTAGCAGAGCCTCTAGAGACCTTTAGGATAGGGCTGGATATGGGGGGGGGCATGATAGAGAGGCTGTGCTAAAAGTATAAAGATAATTTTCTCTTGTAGAATAAAGTTTAGCAGCTTGTCACAAAAGTGACATCTGTCCCCCTTGCTTCTTCTGTGTTGGTATTTCTGTCTTCTTGAGCTGTGGAGAGTAGGATCAAGGCCTGCAACACACACATCCTGGCTCAGGGATTCTGGGTGGAGGGATGCTGTGACTGTGCTGGGCTGAACTCCCCTGTGGCCTGTGGTTTCTCCTCTGTGCCCGGCTAAGGGACAGCATGGAGCCTCTGAGAGTCAGTCTGGGTGGGGTGCTGGCTGTGCTGGTTAATTTTATGTCCACTTGACACAAGCTAGAGTCATTAGAGAGGAGGGAACCTCAATTGAGAAAATGCCTCTATAAGACTGGGCTACCGGCAAGCCTGTAGGGCATTTTCTTAATTAGTGATTGATGGGTAGTGCCATCTCTGGGCTGGTGGTCCTGGGTTCTATAAGAAAGCAGGCTAAGCAAGCCATGGGAAACAAACCAGTACTCAGCGCCTCTCTATGGCATCTCTATCAGCTCCTGCCTCCAGGTTCCTGCTCTGAGTTCCTGTCCTGACTTCCTTCAGTGCTGAACAGTGCTGTGGAAGGTAAGCCACATAAGTCCTTTCCTCCCTAAGTTGC
Organism: Peromyscus eremicus; assembly: GCF_949786415.1. NCBI lineage: Eukaryota > Metazoa > Chordata > Mammalia > Rodentia > Cricetidae > Peromyscus > Peromyscus eremicus. The sequence goes on along the minus strand of NC_081435.1, from coordinate 63,701,604 downwards.
TTGGTCATGATATTTTATCTTAGCAATAGTAGCCCAAACTAATGCCCTGTCTGGGATTGAGAGGGTTGGATGGCTTTATGGGGAAGCCTCTACGATATCAATAGCTCCTGAGTCAGCCATTCATAGTCATACAGCTCAGCTCCAGTTGCTGACTGCTCTCAGTTTTCTGCTGTGACGTATCATTGAAACCAGGCTCTGTCCCTACTCCCTGCCACCTCGTTTTAATATTAATTGCAGCCAAAGCAAATTAGAGGAACAAATCTGCTGCTCCTGGAACATACCGTGCATGGCAGAGCCAAGTAGGGTTTTTATTTTTATGCATGTTATTTATGTGATTGCTCTCTTCTGCTGGTGCCGATTAAAAGACAACTCCCTTTCATGGGAGGTGAGGGTCCCTCCCTAACAGCCAAGAGGTAACTGCTGGAAAAGGACAGATCCCCAGATTACAGCAGCATGTATGGCTTAGGGAAGGCTGAGGGAAGGAAGCCCAAGCATACCTGGCTGGATAAAGGGCCGGGCTTGCTTTGAGGTTCTCTTTTCTTAGCATTGGGAAAATGCATGTCCCAAAGTCCCTTCTATTCTGTGGCATGTCAAACCAAGACTACCGTTGTCTACTGGATGGCTGCCCCAGGCAAGTGCCTGACATCAGAACAGATCTTCTGTACCCACCACCCCCTTGGATCGAGTGCAAAGTATGTGCCTGGGAACCTGAGCTGCCAAGATTTGCTTGGGCAGCCTTGAATGAAAATGTGTGCCCCTGCTTGAGGCCAGGCTAGGCTGGACTGATTATTCAATACCAAAAGAGCATTAAACATGTTGATGTTTGGTATTTCCATATCATTTAAATTATAACAGGTGTGTATGGAGAATGGGCTTCACAGCACACAGTCTTTCAGTATAGAGGGCTTTAGTAGTAATAGGCATCTCTCTCATGGAAAGGTGGAGAAAAGATGAGATAAAACCTTAATGATTTCTGTGATCTTTCTCTCTAGAAGGTAGGGGTTGTGTGATATTTTGATTGTGTTCTGACAAATAAAGATTGCTTGGAGTAACAGGGCAGACCTAGTCACAAGCTGAACATAGAGGTTTGGAGGACTGTAGACAGAGAAGAGACAGGAAGTGGTAAGGCGGAGCTGAGAGAGGATCTTGGCCCTTTTGGACAGAGGAACGGTAGAGGTAGAAAGTGACTGTGGCTGCTCCCTGTTTCCTGACCTTTCAGGATCTTACCTCAATATCTGACTCTTGATTTTTTATTGATAAGATTAATTAGATTAATACTTCATCTGGCATCCAACTTTTGAGGCATGAATTCACAAAACAGCCACTTGCCCCTGGCTTTGCAGCTACCAGCACCCATGAGAGCTGCATGCAGGAGCTGTATAAGCCAGAGTCACTGCACCACTGGCTTGCTTCCCTTTCTTCCCCAAGCCCTCTGAGTGAGTCTGGGATTTTCCTGTTGCAGCCTCTCTACAGCAATCTCCACAAACTCAAACTCCACAGGCGCTTGGGCTCCAAACGCTGTTGGAGTTAGGCTCTCACCAGTGGCCAGCTCTGCCTTCAGGCAGCTCTATGCTCTCACTTCCTGTCTGTCACATGTACTGTCTTGGCAGGTTCCCCCACATCTGTCTTTCAGATGGTTGGCTCCTTGGCTCCTTTTTCTTATGGGTTGTGGGCTTCCCCTGGACCCCCTTCTCAGGCTGCTGCCACGTGATCAGTGGCAGTTGTCTTCAGCCAGGCTGTGCACTGCCTGTGTTCTCCTCCAGATGTTCTATGCAGTGACAGTCAGCCTCACACTTCACCATCATCATCAGCAGATTGGGTGAGACCACTGGGACTTTTTAAAGGGGGAAATTAGTTAAGAGGGAGAGAGAGAGAGAGAGAGAGAGAGAGAGAGAGAGAGAGAGAGAGAGAGAGAGATGTTTCCCACACTAAAAAAATGGGAAGCACTATTGTGATGGAGGGAGTTAGGTCTCTGTATGATTCCACAATGGATGATTTAAAAATGGAACAATTAGCCTGGTGGTGGTGCATGCTTTTAATCCCAGCACTTGGGAGGCAGAGCCAGGTGGATCTCTGTGAGTTCAAGGCCAGCCTGGTCTACAGAGTGAGATCCAGGACAGGCACCAAAACTATACAGAGAAACCTTGTCTCAAAAAAACAAAAAAACAAACAAACAAAAAAAAAGAACAATTAAATGAGGGGATAATTAACTTAGCTGTGATTTACATAATGTTAATTATAATCATTATTGGTTTGGTAATCTTTGTTTTATCCCTAAAAAAGTTGGTTGATATCAATGCCAAATATGAGAAATTGACTGATAATATGCAAGCCCTATCACTAATTACTAAAGAAAATAATGCAATTTTGACTAATAGTTAGAAGCCTTAGAAAAACGTATTAAAACAGATAATAGAGATATTCAGACAAAGACAGAGGAATTTAAGGGAGAACCAACCTCCCCCCTACAAAATGAAATTAAAAAAGAACAGCCCAAGTTTATAAAAAAAAAAACAAACAACAACCTTAATTTATCCAGTCACCATACATGAACAACTGCCAAATGACAGGTATCCCCAAGGCTATGTAAGAGCTGACTGGATTCCTGTGGAAATGTTATATTTGAGGAGATTTAAGAAAGTGATAGTCTCATATGGTATGTAGTCACCTTTTATGAGGCCGATGCTAAATTCATGGTCAACTAGTAACAGAATTATCCCATAAGACTGGAAAGACTTGGTTACAAAAATATTGGAATCTGGTCCTCAATTACAGTGGAGGACCTGGTGGAAAGATGAGGCTAAGACCATGAACAATGAAGTAGGGCTAGAGGTATGGAAATTTCCCAAGATAAACTTCTTAGAGAGAGTGATTATGTATAAAGCCAATCTATATATGATGACCACACCTTGACTCTACGTCATACAGCAGCTTTGAATGCTTGGGACATAGTTGAAGAAGTCAGAAAGAGAACTGAGTCATTTACTAAAGTTATACAGGGCTCAAAAGAAACCTTCACTGATTTTTTATAAAGATTGACTTCAGCTATAAATGATACCAAATCTAGAAGCTAGACAAATAATAATTGAATTTTTGGCTTTTGAAAATGCTAATTCACAATGCAAAAGGGTAATTAGGCCTTTAAAGGCAAGATCAACACCCATAGTCTTAAGAATGGACCTGAGATACAGTTAATATTGAATCTCATAACCATGATGATGCTTGGATAAGAGAGGTGATTTCCAGAGGCTTGAAGAAAAATCAAAATGTCAGATGTTTTAATAGTGATAAACAAGGTCACCTAAACGGATTGTAGGCAGGGCATTCCTAGAAAGAATGCTTTTTCTAGGAATAATCCAAACAGAAGCCCCTTCCTTCTGGAATATGCATTGGACCAATGAATGCAGATCAACAAGGTAACCCTTTACCATCAGGAAATGCCTTGAGGGGGGCCTCTCACAGGCCCCCATGTCAGATTTGGTTCAGTCATTCCCTGTCATTGTGGGGGAAACTCCTCACCATAGCAATTAAAGGACCTAATGCCCATTGTAAAAAAAAACAAAAAAAACAAAAAAAAAACAAAAAAACAAAAAAACACACACTGCTCAGGATGATAGAATAGCTTTAGAAGATAAAACAAATATTTCAGGAAAAACCATAAAGCAAATATTTTGGCAAACGTCTATATATGATCAAAGGCCAAAGTTAAAAATATGAATAAATGACATTCTACAAAATGGATAAAGGTTTGATTCCAACAAGAGATCTCTTGATTAGAAGAGATAGTAGTTCATCAAGCAGTGTGACCATTCAATCTAAACCAACTTATACGACTAACAAATGCTTGTCATTTGATCAGATATAACTTGCCAAAAGGGAAACTCCCCAAAGTTAGGGCTGCAGCAGGGTTCTGTTTTGGTCTTTCCAGGAGAATGAAGGCATCCAGCTAAGGAATTTAGACCACTGGACAAATGAGACATCTAAAGACAAAGGACAAATCATCCAGAGAAAATGTCTCAAGAAAAGGAGTAAATTGGTCTATTGATATAACACATTTCCAACAGGATAAGATTTCATAAATCTTCCCAAATGTTTGTTTCTGCTGTTCTCTATAGACACATAATGCAAATGGTCTGTTGTAGTCCCAGTTCCATTAAAAATTAAAGCTGATTTTGGAGTTGGAGCATGGCTCTCTCCTTCTCTAAATCCAAGCATGCTTGTTAAAGGAAAACCCAAAATCTCTGTCTCATGTCAGAAGAGCCACCTGATATGGGACAGAAGAAAAACCAAAATTAAGCGACTGTTCTATTGCTACTAATCTCATAATTCTTTGGTTTTATTTTGACTCTTTAAATCTTAAAGTATAGCTTTGCGCAGTGGCAGTATCGTAGCCAATGAGGTTTATCCGAGGCGCGATTATTGCTAATTAAATCTTAAAGTATAAACATTATTTCAAAATTTATAAAATTTATATATATATTTTAAACTTTTTGTCATAATATTAACAGTCATATAGAGTACTAACTAATTCTAGAAAAGGGCTTCATCTAGCTTCCTATACATGATTTTGAGTTTGAGTCTATCAGGTAAGTAAAAATTAAATTTTTGTACTATGGATGTACATAACAAATTATGGTCCTTTAACCTCTTTGAAATCTGCTGCATATGACATTTAAATTTTTAAATTTTCTGCAGTGAACCATGACCATGCCTAAGAGTGACCTTTGGAAGTCTCCCAAAGGAGGATGGATTTTAGCGATAATTCCACCTGCATAGTGGTAACTCTACTAAGCTGACAAATACCACCCAAAAATTGGCTTTGAACTACAAACTGCTCAGGACAATTTCAAGATGGCTAGGTGAGATGGTCCAGCCTCACAGACTGCTCTAGCCAGGACTTGAGATAAGTCCTGTACTTTCCCATTACACAAAGACTGGACAACAAATGATACAGCTACCCTCCCCTAGGACTTGACAATTATCCCATTTTTTTTCAAGGTTTCCTAAAGATGCTATCACCCCAGACAGCAGGAAGTAATTTTAAGAACATGATGCCAACATTCCCAAGAGATGAGGTGGGTGGTTTTTGGTCATTCAGTGGGTTATGGATATTTATTATTGTTTGGGGGGTGTTGGTTACAAGTTGTTATTGGTAATGGTCAGGAAAAAAGCTGAACAAAGGAGATTAGATTCAGGGATCTTGTTCTGAAGAGAAAAAAGGGGAGATATAGAAATGATAGGATAAAAGGGTAGATTATTGAATCTACTTTTAAACAACAACAACAAAAAAAAAAACCCAACTACTAGTCTTAAATATTTTACATTGGTATGGATTTTTTGTATATTGGTAGAAATTTAAGGTTATTTTTGTTAGAACATTCTATACATATGTTTCTACTCTTGTTTAAGGTATTGTACCTATACAGCTCATTTAACAATGTAATATAAATTTCTAGTCCTTGAAAGTTATTATTATGAGCTATTTAGGATAATAAAGAAATGCAGGTTAGTAGTTAGTCACATATTACAATCAAACTTGTAGTCATGTTAGGTATGCTTCCAAGGTCAAACAGAGATATATTTTAGATATACAGAGGTCTTCAAACACTTCAAATATCTACAGAATATGGCATATACGATGTTTTAATAATGTAAGGTTCTTTTTTTTTTTTTAATGATAATGAGACATGTCTGCTCCTGGCAGCACCAGTCTACTTCAGGGAAGATGATGGGCACTGAAGAAACTCCATCTAGAGTTTACTTTCTTTGTGGCAAAAGTTAGCCACTTGGCAAGAAACTGCCTTTGCCTTGACAGCTGACAGTATGCTGTTCAAATTGGACAAGCAGGACAGAAAAGAAAGTGGCTGCTGAACTTTGACAAGACAAGACAGGACAGTTCTTCAAAATTCCTGTTTTAAAAGTCTGTCACATAGTCTAGGCCTGTAGGCTGAAGATGGATGCCTCAATATTACAGAAGACCCTTGGATGAATTTCCAGGCATTCAGCTGTTTCTGTCATTTCTTAGTTTTGAAAGTTCTTTGCTCTGTACTTCCTGTTTACTCAGGTAATATTATATCTTTCTGAAGTCTCTGGTGGATTTGAAGACTAGATAGTTATAATTTTCCTTGCTAACAAATTCAGAAGAAACTCACAAAAGAGGTGTAAAGTGTATAAGGTTGAGAGACATAAAAAGATAGTTTGGGGTTGGTAATGCAAGTTAGGATAGAAAGTGAGTTAGGTACAAAACTTTGAATTCACCAAAATAGGATAGATAATGGAGTATTTTCTCTGAATTTGTCACATGCAAGTGGACATTTTAAATGTAATTCTTGCCTGTATATATTTGCATATAGTTATTGTACTTATTGTATATAGTTTTACTATGTTAGTTAAAACCTTTGCTTTTCATTTAGACAAAAATGGGAAATGTTGTGTGATACTTTGTGTTCTGACAATAAAGCTTGCTTGGAGTCTAGCTGTCCACAGAGGTTTGGAGGACTGTAGACAGAGAAGAGACAGGAAGTGGTAAGGCAGGGCTGAGAGAGGGTCTTGGCCCTTTTGGACAGAGGAACAGTAGAGGTAGAAAGCGACTGTGGCTGCTCCCTGTTTCCTGATCTTATCAGATATTGAATACTTCAATATCTGACTCTCGATTTTTTTATTGATTACATTAACACTTCAGGTAGGAGTAGATCTGACTTCCCCACACCCTCAAGCCAGGCCTTATTTAAAGAGAATAGTTGACATCCTGTGCGTTTATCTTTTGTGGGGCCAGAGATGCCCTTTTCTGTGCACACTTGAGAGAACACCAGCTTCTCCTGCAACGTCCTTGCTGGATCCAGGTAGCTGAGCCCACCCAGAGTTTCAGGTGTAGAGCCCAGTGATTCACATCTCTGCCAGTGCTGGCTATACTGAGACCCAGATAAAGGGACTGAAGGTCATTTCTGGAGGTGAGGGGGGTATGCAGGCACTAGGCCTACAGCTGCTTGGAGGCACCAAAGGTTACAAGGTGACAGGGAGCTGAGGAGGTGTCAAAAGCTCAAGCAACCATGTACTACTCAATGTCTAATAACTGGCTCTTGGACAGGAGGAGTTGATTGATGGCTTGGCCAATTTATTGTTTTTAGTATAAGGCATGTGTGTATGTATGTTCTTTTTTTTAAGGTTTAAAAACATTTTAAATTATGTTTGTATGTGAGTATGTGTGGCTGTGTGCACGTACACGTAAGTACCATTGTGCACAGAGGCCATAGGTGTCAGAGCCCCTGGAACTGGAGTTACAGGCTGTTGTGAGCCTTTCTCCAGCTCCTTGTTTTGTTGTTGTTTTTGGAGACAGTGTCCCCTAGTTGTGTCTAGCTTGGAACTCTGTAGGTAGATCAGATTGGCCTCAAACTCATGGGTGCCTTCTGCCTCTTCCCAATGGGTACTGGGATTATAGGTATGTGCTACCACATTGGCTTTACTGATGTTTTCCACTGGCATTTATTCATTGCATATGGTGCCGGTTTTTATAAGGACACTTCCACACAAGTATAAAAGCATAAAACCTGTCCAGCACTTCTCTCACCCATTACCAATAGTCTTCTTTTTCCCTTTCATGTCACCATACATATATGACTTTATGTATTTACATGAAGTGAGAGAAAACATGTAATGTTTACTTTCTTAGACTAAGTTTGTTTGCCATGATTGTCTCCAGCTGTATTAGTTTTTCTGCAAGTGACATAACTTTGTTCTTCTTCATGGATGAAAAAATTTCATTGTGCATATGTAGCACATCTTTTATCCATTCTTATGTTGATGAACACCTAAGTTAATTATGGAACCCACAGTTCAGCCATTGTGAATTGGCTGATGTGCAAGTATCCCCTTTATGTGTTGGCGTGGAGTCCTCTGGTTAAATGTCCAGAAGCAGTACAGCAGGGTCATAGGGCAGATCTATTTTTAGTATAGAGAGATGCCCCCATGCTGACTTCCATAGCAGCTACACTAGTTTATATCCCTGCCAGTGGTGTATAATGGGTTTCCAGCTTGTCTACATCCCTACCAGTGTTTATTGTTTTCTTTTAGGTAAAAAAATTAAAATATTTTTTAGATTTATTTATTTTATATGTTTGAGTGTTTTGCCTGTATGTCTGTGCACTGTTTGCAAGCCTGGTACTGTAGCAGAAGTTTTCCTGTGTCCCACAGCTGCTCTGTCGCAAATAAACACACAGAGGCTTATATTAATTACAGATTGTTTGGTCTATGGCTAGGCTTCTCACTAACTAGCTCTTTTATCTTAAATTAACCCATTTCTATTAACCTATGTATTGCCACACATTTCATGGCTTTACCTGTGTTCTATTACATCTTGCTCCCCCGGCGGCCCACAGCGTCTTTCTCAACTCTGCCTTTCTTCTCCCTGTATCTTTGTTTGGATTTCCATGCGTGGCTCTAACCTGTCTTGCCATTGGCCAAAGCAGCTTCTTTATTAAGCAATGGTAGCGACACATATTTACAGCATACAGAAAGACCATCCCACAGCATGGTTCAGAAGAGGGAGTTAGGGCTCCTGGAACTGGAGGTACAGACAGTTGTGAGCCACCATGTGGATGCTGGGAACCAAACCTGGTCAAGAGCCAGTTTTCTTAACTGCGGAGCCGTCTCTCCAGCCTCTGTTGCCTATTGTCTGAAGCAATGTCATTCTGACTGGGGTGAGATAGTCTCCACATAGTTTTAATTTGTGTTTCTCTAATGGCTAGTGATGTTGAACACTTGTTGTTTGTCATTTACCTTTTTAGAACCCTCTGCTCATTTCATTCATCCGTTTATTTATTTGAATTGTTTTGAGTTCCTTTTATATTCTAGATATCAATCCTCCACCAGATGTGTAGTCAGCAAGGCTTTCCTCTCAGCCTGAGGACTGTCTCCTCACTCAATTGCTGTGCAGAAAGAGGTTCCCTTCATCAGCTGTTGGCTCTGTGTCCTGAGTGAGCCCATTCGGAAAGTGCTTACCTATGCCTGTGTCTGGAAGTGTTTCCCTTATCTTGTCCTCTAACAGTTTCAGAGTGTTAAGGCCTGCTTTAAAGTCTTTGATCCTGTTGGACTTGACTTTTGTACAGGGTGAGAGATAGGGATCTATTTTTATCCTGCTACACATGGATACTCAGTTCCCCCAATGCCGTTTGTTAAAGAGATGGTCTTTTCTCAAATGCATAGTTGTTTTTTGTTTTTCACCTTTGTCACATATCAGATGGCTATCGCTGTTCGTCTCAGGGCCCTCTATTTCACTCCAATGATCACGAGTCTGTTTCTGTGTTGGTCACACGCTATGGCTCAGTAGTATAACTTGAAGTCGGGTACAATGATCCTTCTAGCATTGTTCTTGTTCTTTTGGCTCTGCTTGGGCTCTCTTGTTGTTAGACTCTTAGATGGTCTTATAATAAAAGACCAAGTACCAGATATTGGGGTAAAAGCTGAAAGATCAGAGAAGCAGAGCAAGCCACAGCCAACCTCACCTCACCAACTCCTCAGCCAATCCTGTGTCCTCAGACTGAAAGCCTCTGAGTCCTCACCCGAAAGGGTCTCGCTAAACTGCTTTAGTTCCTGTTTCCTCATGCCTTATATACCTTTCTCCGCCCTGCCAACACTTCCTGGGATTAAAAGTCTGTGTGCTTCCCAGTACTGGGATTAAAACTAGTACTGCTTGGCTCTGTTTCCAGTGTGGCCTTGAACTCACAGAGATCCAGATGGATCTCTGCCTCCTGAGTGATAGGATTAAGGGTGTGTGTCACCACCGCCTGGTCTCTATATCTAATCTAGTGGCTGGCTCTGTCCTCTGATCCTCTGGCAAGCTTTATTGGGGTATACAATATGTATGCACACTCTCTGGAACTTTTGACAGTTTCTAGGGCATAAATTATCAAATCTCAGCCAGCTTCAAGTTACCAGAATGATGCTGCTGAATAGACCTGAAAAAGACATGCAAACTTAGCTCTTTCATCAGACCTGGGGTGTGGGGGGCTGGAGGGAACAGGCTTGTAACCCAGAGTAACTGCTGAAATGACAGATAGCACCACCCACTACCATGTGAAACTCCTGAGACCTCCCACTCGAAGAATGAGAAGCAGAAAGTCCAGGAGTAGCCAGCCAGGTAAGAACTACTTATCATATATGCCCGGTTTTTCTTTTTTCTTAAGTGCATGTTTTATGTGTGAATATTTTTCCTGGTTAAGAAAGCTAAATTTTAATAGTTACAAAAAAGAAAAGAAACATATATTATCCCACCATGCAGAACTAAACATTGTTCATATTTGGCTTTATATCCTAGATTTTTTTAAAAGCATTAATAAGCTGCACTCTAATATTTGTGTAGATTTCATGGTGTAGTCCACACAGAAATTTTGAAGCCCAATTCTTGTAGATAATAGAGTATCATGAGCCATCTCTCTTGCCATTGAAATTCATGAATTTTAATGAGCATAGAGTATTCCCTTATTAAATGCATCGTTTATCTGTTGAGTCTCTTGTTCTTGGACATCTGCTTTGTAGCCGACACTTTTCAGTTACAAAGATGTTCTTCTGAGATGCCTTCTAGCTCCATGTTTCTGTCCTATGATTATTCTTCTCTGTACTCAGTTTTCTAGCAAAACAAAACAGACCAACCAACCAATCATGGACTCAAATGCAAGCATGCGTGTTTTGGATCTTTTCTGTTATTTACTTACACTTCCCAGTAGCCACTACTGCGGGAAGTCAGGGTAGCAGCTTAAGCGGGAACTCAAAGCAGACCCCGTGGAGGAATGCTGTTCGCTGCCGTTCTCTCGGCCATACTCCTGGTTTTGAACTGACTTGTGGTGTCAAGCTGCCTTCCAGAGAGACACAGTGGCTGGGGCTCTCACTAACAGTATTTACCAGCTCCCACTTCAGCACTCTCTTGTGGTCGCCAAGGCTTACACATCTTAAAAACCTCAAACACAATAGGTATAGTTAGTTCATTTGATTTTTGCTTTGACATTACAATGAGAGTCAAGTAAGAAATGGACTGGTGACAGCCACGGGAAAGGCCACCTAGGGCGGTGACCTTAAACTTCAAAGTTCCTTTCAGTAGGACAATACTTGGCTTCAAAGGAGATAATAAAACTTGTATCCTGTTCACTCAGTGATGTTTCCTACCATGTATGTGTCTTGATTGAAGCAGTGGGTGGGTGGGAGATTCAGGGACCAGCCTGGCATGAGGAGGCCAGAAAAGAGAGGCTGGGCTGAGCCATCTCTCCATAGAAGAGCGACATTTGGTGATCTTAATTCCTCCGAGGAACAGAGCATGGACAATAGTGAGAAGTGGGGAAGTAGGGCAGAACAAGGACATGCTATTAACAAGCAAATTAAGACCAGACAAGAGCTATGAATCAGAAATGACCCGATAACCAGCCCTGGATTAAGTGCATCTGGCTCTCCCGGGGATTTCACAGTTGTTTGCTTCAAATCACTAATCTGTTCTGAGCGGTGCCCTTCAAGCTGTCTGGAAGGGATGGGTAAATGGATGGCATAGCCAAACTGGTGCTCTCTAATGTTTTATGTATGGGTGTGTAGTCAGATTGCCATGCCTTATTGAGTTAGGACTTAAGGGGTGGCTGCTTCAGAGATTGGTAGAATTTTCAAGACAAAGGGGAACTAGACTGAACTTTCCCCACCTGTCATTTGCTAGATACAGGAGTCGAGTCCTACAGAGATACTATGATTTCACCTAAATTTATACATTCTGCAGCTGGTGGAGCTTGGACCAGAAACCAGGCCACCAACCATTAGCCCAGTACCATTCCTGGTGCTTGTTACCAGTTATTACTCCAGTACTATCTTAGTCACTGCTCTATTGTTGTGAAGAGCCATCATAACCAAGGCAATTCTTGGAAAAGAAAACATTTAATTGGAGGCTGACTTATGGTTTCAGAGGTTTAGTCCATTTAGCATCATAGGGGAGCATGGTAGCATTCAGGCAGACATAGTGTTGGAGTAGTTTAGAGTTCTACATCCTGATCCACAGGCAGCAAGAAGAAAAGACACTGAGCTTGGTGTGAGTTTTTGAACTTCAAAGCCTACCCCCAGTGACACACTTCCTCCAACAAGGCCACGCCTCCTAATCCTTCTAATCCTATCAAACAGTTCCACTCCCTGGTGACTAAGCATTCAAGTGAGCCAATGGGGACCATTCTTATTCAAAGTGTTTCCTGAACTTCCCCAACAGAGTGACAGGAAGAATTAATATGGGTAACACAGAGTGAAAAAGTAGGACAAATAATGTCACTCTTAGGCGAGGGCGGCACATGGACAAGCACAAGTTACTCAGTGCATGTGACCTACATCATGGGCTCATTATAGTGAGCTGGGCAGTGGTGGTGCACACCTTTATTCCTAGCATTTGGGAGGCAGAGGCAGGCAGATCTCTGAGTTCGAGGCCAGTCTGGTCTACAAAGCGAGTTCCAGGACAGACAGGGCTACACAGAGAAACAAACAAAATGAGACAAATTATATAGTGCCCGCTTCTCAGGTTGACGTGGTCCTGCAGACAGCTTGCTACTCAGTAGGTATTGGTTTTTTTTCCTCCTTTCTCTTCCACTTTCTTTTTTCTCCTTCCCCTTCATCTTCTTTCTCCTTCCTTCTCCTCTTCCCTCTCCCTCCTGTCTCCCACCTCCTTTTCCACCTCTTCTCCTCCCCTTTCTTCAGGGGTGCAGCTGCTTCTTGTTTTAAGTCGAGGCAGAGAGTTTGAAGACGCTTTTCTTTCATGCAAATATCTAAAGCAGTAGAGGAACCAGCCACACCCCGCAGGAAGAAGGCAGCAAGGCAAGAGAGTTTGGGGCTGGATCCTTGGGGCTAGGTGCTTGCTGGGGAGGATGCGGACAGTTGGTCTAGGCAGGAGGCAAAGCACCCAAGCAGCAGGATAGGAAACCTGCCCAAGGTCCTTCCATTATCAAGTGTCTGGTTCGAGATTTAAAGCCAACGCTACAGAACTGTCTGCAGATACATACACAGCATGTTTGTGCAGAGAGACACTGGCTGTGTGGGAAAGGTATATGGGGAGAGAGAGACTGTGTCAGAGCCCTAAGCTGAGGCAAGTAAATGGACAATGAACAGCAATGATGGTGTTCCCCAGGGGCCCATTTGGGGAGCCAGATAAAGATCCCATTGACATTTACACATAGAAGCCCAACATCCTCTCGTAGTCTAGGCCTGAGCACTCTTGTTTCCCAGTTCCCAGTCTCTTGGATGACACCTCAGTTTATCTGCTGACTTGTCCTCTGCATCCAGACCACTCCTCTCCCTTTGGTCCCTGCTGTGTGCCCTGGTCTGGGCCTAGCGGCCTGCGGTCTGGCCGAGAGCATGGGAACGGCAGTGACATTCATTCCAGTGGGCATGAGATCACCACCCACTGCCCAAGAGGTCAGCCTGCATCATTTGATGGCCTTGTTGGCAGATCATAAAAGCTGGAAATGCCTGATGAGGTCATTGTGTCCAGGCCCTGGGGCTGGACACTGCTGGCTCCCCGGGTAGCTGACACATTCTGCTACCTCCTCCTGGAGCAGCAGAGCAAGCAGGTCCAGGCAGAGAAGGCTGTTCTTGATGTAACCTTTTCCTGTCTTCCCTGTGGGCCCTGCGCTTGGCCCTGGGAGCAGAGGACAGAGCCTCTGCCTTCATGTTGGGAAGCCTCAGGTCCTTGAGGCTCTGCCGATAACCCTGAGCCTTTGCCCAGTTGGGGTCCTTCTGGGAGGGTTCAAGCAGCTGTTCCATGGATACAGAGAGAGTGGAAGGACAGAAAGGGGGAAACAGCAAATGCAGTTATACCTATTGACGTGGGAAGCCGCCTGTCCTGGTAGCTTGAGAAGATCCCTTTGCAGAATGATGCTGTTGGTTGGCAAAGTTACCACTTCCTCCCCTGGGCTAATGTCCTCTGTACAGCTTGTCAGTTCAGAACTGACAGTCGTAACTCACTGGGAATGCAGGGCCCTTGGTGCAAAGGCAAAGGGCAGAGTTATGAGAGCATGAGTTCCAGGGTAGCCGCCTGGCGCCTTCCAGGGATGCTACTCCCAGCCTCTCAGCAAGGCTGGCCAGCTGAGAGCCTGTCCCACCTAACAACCTCTGCTACTTGAAGGTCACCAAGAAATGACACAGACACCCCTGGAGTGGCACCTAAACACCCATGGAGTCTGAATCCTGCAGCTCCAAGGGCCAGTCCTTGGGACAAGGAAGGTTCCAGCCAGCCAGCTTTTCAGAAAGAGCTGGTGTGAACAAGGCCTCTGGAGTTCTAGCCTGGGTGCCAGCACAAGGAGGAATGGTGCAAAGAGGTGGTCCAGTCCTTGAGCATCCTTACATCCATTACAGTGGAGCAGTGCAGATGTTCAAGGGGACAGAAGGTAGCTCGGTCCTGTGCCTGAGGTTGGCTGTATCAGCACGGATCCTGCTTTGCCCAGTCTCTGGCTGGCAGGAACTTCTGCTTCGTAGCTGCAATTAGCCAGCTGGAGTTGAAAGGCTAGACACTGAAGGAATAGCATGGGTGAAGACCTGTGAAGGCGCTCGGCTTGTGGCAGGCTTTTCAAAGGTGCAGGGCAGTAGGCAATGGCACCTGCAAGCCATCCATCCAAATAGGAGCCCACGAAGTCAAGCACAGGTCTCCAGACCTGCCGGGACCCTTGGCACTCTTCCTCTGATGGCTGAGACATCAGATGGTCCTCGAATTCACACTGGGCAATTCGTAAGTATAGAGCATTCCAGAGTTTATAAAAATGGTCTGGGGGTATAAAGGTCTTTACAGTAAATTTCAGCTCATATCAGAGACCTATGGGGTCTCCAGTGATCTTTGCCATCCTCTACATTCATAATTATTCCCACTTTAAGAGTTGAGAAAACAGATTCAGGGTTACCCAACTGTGAGACATGGGTCTGGCCTTAACATCTAGATCTTTTGAAGCCAGACTGAAGTCTTTACACTTACCTCATCCAGTCAATTGAGTCATGATGCCAAAGTACAAATTATAGGTCTTAACCCAAGCTAAACAACAGAAAACCACCTTTAGATATAGCTGGCTGCCTGCTTTTTACAAATAAAGTTTTATACGTTTGTTCATTCACATATCCTCTGTGACAGCCTTAATTAAGGGGGAGAGCTAGTCTTGCAACAGAGTCTGCATGGCTCCCAGAGTCTACAGTATTTCCTATCTGGTTTGTCCTAGTCTAGAATATGGAAACCAAGATGGATCTCCCTAAGAAAGCAGGTCACTAGGGAGTGATTTCCAAGCCCTGGTGTTTAAGTATACACAGCAGTGTCACAAGTGGCCACAGCCCCTGTATTTAGTCAGCTGTTAAAGACTCTTGCAGGTGGCTCATCCCATGTCACTGAGGAGTGACAGCCTCAGCAGGTTCATACTCAAGGTGTCTGACAACTTTGAGAAATAGTCTTCAGAGGAAGAGGCTATGTTTGAGGCTGGGAGCTTGGAGTCAGAGAGGGGCAGGCTTGAGGAGACCTGCTGTGAGCTTACCATGGCATAGAGACTCTTGGAAAATCCTCTCAGCTGGATGGGAAGGTATGAAATGCTCTCCCTGGGGTCTTCCACCCTCAGCATCCTAGAGGAAAATGTTGGCTACGGGGTGGGGGCAGGATTGGCGAAGGTGAAATCTGTGACCAAGGACTAATGACTGAGTAGATGGCATTTATACCTTTCCAAAGGATGGCTAGTGCCTGGCTGCACACACACTTGTGTGGGGGATGGGGGAGGGAGGCAAGGGGTTGTGTCTATAAGGCCACTCTTGAATGTCTGTTTCTGAGGAAAAGAGATGTGTTCCCAGGCAGCCTCTGAGCTAGTTCTTCCTGGAGCTCGCCTTGGAAGGTGGAATAGGGATTGATTTAGACCTTAGAAGACGAACTGTACTATAGGCCGTGTGTTGGGGAAGGAGAGTCTAGATTCAGAGGGTCTGTTAGCTTTTTCCCTCCAGCATTCTAGACCCCATAGTGGGGCCTTGATGGGCTATCCTGCTTGGTCTTAGCCAGGCCCAGGGTGCAGAAGAAGGATCCTTGGCTAGTTCTGGATCGGAGTAAAGGACAGTAGTGGCAGCACCATAGCCTGTCCTCACCAGAGTTCCCGTCCTTGCCAAGGTTGGTGGCTCTCGATTTGTTCCATAGGCTTTGGTTGCATTTCCTCCTTTGGCCCTAAGGTGGTGCTGCCGAGCAAGGGCAGCCTTTACCGGCTGGACCAGGAGACACAGAAGCACCAAACTTGATGAGGCTCCTGGCAGGGGCCGGAGGCTCTGGACTGGTAAAGCGATGCTCAGTGGCTCACTATACGCAGCAGCCCCAGCCCCATGACAGTGGCCTTTGGTCTCGCTCTCCTACTTGGCGCGAGTGGCATCTCCGCAGGGCGCCGGGGCTGGACGGTGCTCAGGCTGGTAGCCTTTCCCAAAGGACGGGGCGTCTCGTCGTACCTTTTCTTCTGCCATTCGCAGTAATCTCCAGGAGCGTGTCCAGAGCTCAGCTGCTTTCTTTGCAGACGTGGATCCTTTGGGGGTGGCGGCCCCGCCCCGCCGCACGGAGCTGCTTTGTTTCTCGCGGACGCAATGCTCAAGACGGCCACGCGGGGGCGCTAGGGCCCAGGGCCTGCTTATCTTCCTCACGGAGTTTCGCTACACTGGAAGGTCCCTGGCATGGTTGCCTTCCTGTCCTAACAAATGACGTGTGGTTCATGTTCTCTTTAGGGAGATTTCTTGCCACCTCCTAGACTCCCAACTCTCTGTGTTTTACAGGCAATACCTATTTTACTCTTATTGAGTATCTAGAAACTGATACAAAGTAGACACTCAAAGAATGTCTTTTAAAGCGCTTACTAAGCGCGTTTAAAACTTTTTTTTTCCAGCTTTTTTAGGTTCACACAAGATGAATGGAAAGCACTGAGGGTCTGTATTATCCTAGTCGCCATGCACCAGTAGCCTGGCAACCATCAACACCCACACAGTGGTCCATTAGTCCCCATGAACCTTCACAGACACATTGCCACCCATATCTTACATGGGGGCGTTCATGGAACTCGACAAATGTGTGGTGCCAGTATCGACCACTGCAGTAATCACAGGGCATTTCCATTGCCCTACAAACACTCTCCTCTCTCAGCCCTAACTCCTGGTCCTTACACACCCTCTCTAGTTTTGCAGAATCATACCTAATTTCCATAACCATCAAGGTGGATGAACTTCCTAGTTTACATTAGAAGAAACTGAGATTCAGAAATAATTACCCAGGCCCAGGCAGGGCCCTAATCCTGTGACCACCCAGGCTCTCTGCTTACACACTGCTCTGGGATACCTCCTGGGTAAAGCCAGCAATGATGTGACAGCAGACCAAGGATGCCCAGACTCCTCAGCACAAAACTGTCCTGTCCAGCAAGCATGGGGACTTCCCAGAGAACTCCTCTGAGAGGTCCCACGGCCCCTCCTGGCTGCCTCTGCATCTGGGAGGTGGAGGAAACATGACAGGTAGTGCTTGAAAGAAGAGCCACCTTGTGCCGCTGGCAGGGCTACCTTGGCTCCCCACCATGGGCTCTGAACTTACTATGTGAGACTTCTAGGGGCGTCCTCACCCCAAACTCCGTTCCCATTTCAGAGCTCCTGCTGGGACCTGACAACTATCGGTAGAGAGGCCTGCAGAGGCTGGACAAGTGTGTTGGAGCATAACTTCTGAATGTTCTTTGAGACAGACTGACTTAACAAGTTGACTTCTAGCGGGGCCCCAACTGCTACTCAGGAAGCAAGATGGTCACAAGTTCGAAGCCCATCTGAGCTACCCAGAGAGTTGAAGGCCGTCTTGGGTGACTTCCTGAGGCTGCCTCAAAACACAATATAAAAATGAATAGCGATACAAGTTGGTGGTAAAGTATTTACCTCACACGAGAGGCCCCCGGGTTCAGTCTCCAGTGTGGCAGAAACTAACCGATCAACCAACCAACAAGGAGCCGCCCTCTACTTCTGTCTACTGTGGTGGCTTGGAAAGGGGCTGCTTGGAGGAGGGAGGCCTCTGTCAGGGAGGGCAATGTCCTCAACAAGAGTGCCCAGGAGGGAGTTCTCTTAGCTTACTTCCCAATGGGTATGGGCCATGCCTCCCGTTTTTCGAAGCCTCAATTTCTCTCTTTCTGCCACTGACTGTTTCCAGTTCAGGACAGTTATGAACAATGCTTCTTATGAATGTTTGTAGATGTATGTTTCAGTGAGCATATGGATACACTTGTGTGGGGGCATAGAGCGAGGGGAAGGGTCCTGAGGTCTGTATGTGTACTTCAGCTGATAGTACCAAATAATTTTGCAAAGTGATTATACCCAGTTCCACCTCTTTGGCAGTGTTGGGGGAGTAGTTCCTTGCTCCACATCTTTGCTACCACTTGGTATTGTCAGCTTTAACGATTTAGCCAATCTGGTTTTGGGTTGTGGTTCTGGACTGCAGTTGTTTTTTTTTTTTTTTGTTTTTTTTTTTTTTTTTTTTTTTTTTTTTTTTTTTTTGTTTTTTTTTTTTTTCCGAGACAGGGTTTCTCTGTGTAGCTTTGCGCCTTTCCTGGGACTCACTTGGTAGTCCAGGCTGGCCTCGAACTCACAGAGATCCGCCTGGCTCTGCCTCCCGAGTGCTGGGATTAAAGGCGTGCGCCACCACTGCCCTGCCTGGACTGCAGTTTTAACTGCGATGACTCTGATGAGTAAAGGAACCGTGCTCATTTTCTGAGGCTTGCTGGTCACCTTGCTGTTCGTTTTTGAGAGATGCTTGCTGCAGTCCTGTTCATGTTCGCTATAGCTGTCCAGTGTCTTTCCACTCGGGGCCTGGTGACTTCTCTTTCCATTGCTACTTATTTGTTCTGAGATAGGGTCTCTCTAAGTAGCCCAGGCTGACTCATGAGCCTCCAGAGGCCTCAGTTTCCCCACTGCTTGGATTACAGGTGTGTGCCACCATACCCGGATGTCCTCTGTCTCCTGAGTGTAGCAAACCCAGGATGTCTCCTCTCCTCTTTTACTCTCTTAATGATGTCTTTGGATGAACAGGAGTTTCTCGTCTTCATTAGTCCAGCGAATCTGGTTCCTTTGTGGCTGATGTATCATTGGGATGTTTAAAGTTACCCCTTTCTAGCTGTATTATTTTGCAGTTCACACTGAGATCAACCATTCACCTAGAGTTGGTTTTTATGCATGGTGTGAGGTAGGGTCTGGATTTTAATGCTCCCAGTTCCACATACTGGAAAGTCCATGCTCTCCCCCTTCTCTGCAGAACACTTTCATCTGTCAGCTGCACATAGCTGTCTATTTCAAGAACTGCTCTTCTGTTTAAATGGTCTCCGTGTCCACATTTACACAATAGTGTGATGAGTGAACTTGTGAAGATTGGTGACCTTGAGATCTGCTGGAGCAGCCCCTCCTGTTGTCCGTAGTTGACTTTACTGCATTTTAATCCACTCCATGCTTGACTGGTGTGGAAGAAATCGCTCGGTACTTAACGCTAGGACTTAAATATGTACAAATCCTAACTTTATTTTTTCTCATAAATGACCATATTTAACTTAAAAATTTTCCCTTCATACTTTATGTCTATTGCTGTCTTTGGTTTAGTGCATGTGTGCAGGTATGTATGTGTGTGTGTGTGTGTCCAACTTCTCTGCAACTCACTTTTGATTTATGCATTACTTTAAACATCCATATGGAAGATGGCTAGAGAGATGGCTCAGAGGTAAAGAGCACTGGCTGCTCTTCCAGAGGTCCTGAGTTCAATTCCCAGCAACTACATGGTGACTCACAACCATTTACAATGTGATCTGGTGCCCTCTTCTGTCATGCGGGCATACATACAGGCAGAACACTGTATACATAGTAAATAAGTAAATCTTTTAAAAAAAATCCATATTGGTTTTCTTAGAGACAGACGTGGTCTATCTAATTGATACCTTTAACATCCCCAGGCAATGTGCTTCATGTAAAATACTTTCATTCCATTTCTTCTCCTCGGCTTTGTTTCTCTATTGTTCTATGTCTTAATTTACATTTCAATCCCATTGGACATTCTTAGATACATAGGTGACATTAATTTGCATTTTCCTCAATGGATGACCTCATTATCTGTGATTTCCCTGTTTCCCCAGCATTTCTTTCTCAGATCATTTTATTCTTGCTGAATAATTCCCTAGTATCTTCTTAATGTGCTTCCCCGAGTGATGACTTTTCTCTCTTTTGATGGTCTGATACGAATTTATCTCAGCTTCACTTTGGGAAGATAGTTTATTGACTATAAAATTCTAAGTTGGAGCAGGCAGTGTGGGCACATGCCTGTAATTCCAGTAGTAGGGAGGCTGAGGTAAGATTGAAAATCCTAGGCCAGTGTACTGGCCAGTTTTATGTCAACTTGACACAAGCTGGAGTCCTCGGATAGGAAGGAGCCTCAATTGAGAAAATGCCTCCATAAGATAGAGCTGTAGACAAGCCTGTAAGTTGTAGCTAGAGTTTTCCTGCCTGCCCACAGTCAGGACAAATCTCTCTCACCTGCCAGTCCCACAGCCTCTCAGACCCGACCAAGTAAACACAGAGACTTATATTGCTTACAAACTGTATGGCCGTGGCAGGCTTCTTGCTAACTGTTCTTATAGCTTAAATTAATCCATTTCCATTAATCTATACCTTGCCACATGGCTCGTGGCTTACCGGCATCTTCACAAGCTGTTTCTCATCGTGGCGGCTGGCAGTGTCTCTCTCTGACTCAGCCTTCCACTTCCCAGCTTTATTCTCCTCCTTGCCCCGCCTATACTTCCTGCCTAGCCAACAGCCAATCAGTGTTTTATTGATTAATTAGCAACACATTTGCCATACATCCCACAGCAGTAAGTCATTTTTTAAATTAATTATTGAGGCAGGAGGGCCCAGCCCATTGTGGGTGGTGCCATCCCTGGGCAGGTGGTCATCAGTTCTATAAGAAAGCAGGCGGAGCTAGCCATGAGGAACAAGCCAGTAAGCAGCATCCCTCCATGGCCTCTGCATCAGCTCCCGCCTCCAGGTTCTGGCCCTGTTTGAGTTTCTACCCTGACTTCCTTTGGTGATGAACAGCAATATGGAAGTGTAAGAAGAATAAACCCTTTCCTCCCCAACTTGCTTTTTGGTCATGGTGTTTCATTGCAGCAACAGAGACCCTAAGACATCCAGTCCATGCTATATAGTGAGACACTTTCTTAAGACCATAAACAAGAACAAACAAAAATATCCCCAAACCTGAGTTGGTTGTTGGATTTTACAGTGTTATGAAGACGTTAGTTTGTTGGTGGCTGACTGCTTAATTCTTACTACTAAATACCGCTTAATTGCTACATGATACCACCAAGTCTGCTGTGTGTATTACTGTTGCTTCTTTTTTCTCTCTGAGTGCTCCGAAGACTTGCCCTGTGGTTGTCAGCAGCACAGATGCACCCAGCTACAGATATGTGTTTGTCCTCATCTCTCCTGGCTTTCTCAGAGTTTCTCACATCCTTATTTAGTTCAGGGTGGGTCTCAGTGGTCAACACTTCTCACCTCTTCCTTTTTCTCCTCTTGTGCAGGGTATAAGTTATGTATATGCTAAATCTTTTCAGCATATACTTTAAAAATGATTTATTTATCTGTTTAATTGTTGCTGTGGGATACCTTTCTGTATGCTGTGAATGTATGCTATTCCAATTGGTTAGTAAATAAAGCTGCATTGGCCTGTGGCAGGGCAGGATGGGGCCAGGCAGAAAAATCCAAGAGAGATAGTGAGAAGAGAAAGGAGAGTGGGGGGAGACGCCAAACCGTCATCCAAGGAGCAACATGTAATGGGACACGGGTAAAGCCATGGCCACATGGCAAAATATAGATTAACAGAAATGGGTTAATTTAAGATGAAAAAGCTAGCTAGCAAGAAGCTTTCCATAGTCCATACAGTTGGTAATTAATATAAGCCTCTGAGAGATTATTTTATAAGCGGCTGCAGGACTGGAGAAATACGGGACCTCAGAGCTTGGTGGGACCGGAGAAACTTCCAACTACAAATTGTGTGTGTGTGTGTGTGTGTGTGTGTGTGTGTGTGTGTGTTTGCTTGCATAAGTTTATATACCACATGCATGGAGGAGCCAGAAGAGGTCTCCCACAAAACTGAAATTTCAGGCAGTTGTGAGCTGCCTTGTAGGTGCTGGGAACCCAGCCTGGGTCCTCTGCCAGACTGCTGAGTGCTCTGAACCTCTGAGCTATCTCTCGAGCGCCTCAGCACATACTTTTGTATGTGTTCTGTTCCTTAGATTCTGCCTTTTAGGCACACATTTTCTTCTCTGTGTTTTACCAGTCATTCATCTTCTTTTAGCTAATGTAATCTATTGCTAAGCCCATCCACTAAAATCTTAATTTCTTATATTGTAGTTACAGATTGAACCTTTCTTTAATGCTTCCAAGTTTCTGCCAACATTCTCTACCTCATTTAATTCCAAGAATATATTAATCACAATTATACTAAAGTCTGTTTCTAGTCATTTCCAAACTTGCATCCTGTGTGCTTCTTTTCTATTTTTCTTTTTATTATTTTAAAACCACATTTAATTGCATATACTTGAAGTTTACAACATGAAACAAATTAACATTTCCTCTCACATAGCTACTGATTTTACTTCTGGTGTCTAAACTCTGGTTATATGCTCCCTGCCTCTGGAGCTGATGGGAAGCTCGGCTCCATGTCTTAGTGTGGTGACAAATTACTTGCAATTCTGCACTTGCCTTTCTTGACTTATTTTTGAATTATGCTCCACAAATTCTTTCTACTTCAATTGCTTTCTGATGCCTTAAAGAAACTTTTAAAAAATAGTTTTTTTCTAGGTTTCCTAAATCCTTTCAGTGGACATTTGGTTTGAGGTGCTGTAGTCAGTTAAGAGGCTGGGGGCAGGCAGGGTAGATTCTCCATGCTCTCTGAAGATCCCTAGGCATCCTAGGTGCTAAAACACAGACTCTGGTCTTTCTCAGGTGTTCCCAGGTACTTGACAGACAGAAGCAAGAATGGCTTTCATTTCCCCTCACTTGCAAGTGACTGGATTCTCCCACTATTCCTTACCTCTATCTGTCATGCCTTCCACCTGGAACACACTTTTCACCTGACTGTCCCTTTCCAGACCCATCGCAAGGTGGTCTGGTGTCCCAAGGACACAGTCTGCACCTGGACATACAGCATCCCCATCTTTCAGGTGTTCTAAGGCCCAGTCCGAGAGAATCACAGCCTTCTGAAACTGGCCTGGGTTGACTTCTAAATACTTGTAAAGGAGCCTCTTTGGTATGAAATGCTATGAGGGCCTGCATTTTGTGTAATGTAGTATGTGTGGGGTGTGGGCACTTTTTTTGATGTTGTTACTGCTAAGAATGCTGCTGTGGGACCCAGGATAGCATAGTCCCGAAAAGACACACAGGGGTCACTGTGCAGGTTCACACATCCCAGTTCCCTTCCCCTCTGATTACCTTGTGCAGGCTCCCAAAGCCTTGCCATGGAGCATCTGTAGGGCTGCTGGGACCTGCTGGGAAGCTGGCATCATTTCATAAATCAAGGTGGCAACATTGGCGCCTTCCAAAGATACTTCAGAAAAACCTGCAACCAGACATAGAATCTTCTCACTTCAAAGGCACTTTCCATCAGAGCCTACTCCTATTCCAGCTGCCCCGTTTCCCCATGATTCCATAGTAGAGATCTGGGGGTAGACTCTGACTTGCCCCTCTAGACAAGTACTTGTTCCTGACCCTCAGACAGGTGATGAGGCAGGGTGTGTCTACAGACAGGTCTGACATAGTGAACAAAGTAAAAAGTCAAGTGTGAGCAGAAAGAAAGCCCTGGGACCAGTTCTGTGTCTGCAGTTAAAACACCACTTATGAGAAAGGAAGCTGTTCACCCGGGCTACCCCACAGGCAGCTCCATGAGGATGACCCAGGAGAATGTGTGCACCATCCCTGCAGGTAGGAAACCTGAAGTTGAAGCAATCTGTGCACTGCTTGGTAGAACAGTACAGAAGGTGTTTTCAGAAGGCCGTGTGAACTGGGATGGAGGCATTCTCAACAGTATTTACAACCTGCTGCCCCTTGGGTAGCCTCAGTCCTGGAGAGAGAAAAGAGTGGTCTTAGGTTAGGAGATGGGACCTCTGCCAAAGGTTGCTTGGAGCAGACAAACTCTAAACAAGTCCCCTTTTTCTTATGAGAGTAGAAAGAAGTTTTGGGGCTCCTCTTACGAACCTCATCATTCTCCAGATCATACAGCACAGGTTCAGAGTGGAAGCAACTTTCTTAGGGTTGTGCAGAGAATTGGCACAGAAAAAGGTTAGGAAACCAGCCACCTAATTTTGTGCTCCATCAGGCTATCCTTAGCAGTATTTTTTTTAAGGATGGAGCATAATAAACAATCAAGGAAACTTTCCAAATCCCCAAATCACAAATAAAAGTCTCCGAAAAACAAAGTCCACACCAATGGTTAGACATTATCACTGGCTTCCTGTGCCATCATAGCGTCTTCCTTGTGATGATGACAGTCGTAGAATGTGATATTTTTTCAGACAAAGTGTGCTGACCATGGTCAACATCCGTTCCCCTTTGGCTGTCCTGCATGCAGCGTGTTTCTATGTGTGAAAACCCCTGCAAATGTGACACAGAACCTAAGAGGACCAGGAGTATGCACTTCCAGCCTGATGGCAGCTGAGTTTAGAACACCTGCGCGTGGCCTATTTGCGTGTGTTTCCAGGGAATTCTGGAGAGAGTGCTGCGTGGATTAGACAGTAGCTGTGCAGTGGATGAACTGCTGCTGCTGCTGGTGCCCGGGGCTGCTTCCTACACACACTGCTGGGCCACAACCTGGGCCAATGCTGCTGATGCCCTGGTCTGGGGAAGTGGGACCCAGGCAGAGGGCCTGGAAGTGAACCACTCCATCCTTTTCCCTTTTTCCCTCCTTCCTTTCCCATTCTAAAGGTAAGAGAAAATCAGCCAAGGAAGGCAAGGAAAAGACATGGACGCTCTTAGTTTAAGTGTTATTAACGGGCGGGAAGGAAGTCCACACTGATCCAGCGACTACCGGGTGGTTGGAGGGCTGGGTTCCACGTGTTCCCATGAAGAGCCTACAGAACCCTCCAGGTGGCTGTCACTCATGAAGGAGAAGAGCAGGCGAGCAGAGGACTCCATGACTCATGTATGGGTCAGTCTGCCAGCTCCCCCAGAGAAGAGCCTGGACGGGATGGAGGGAGCCTCCTCTCAGGACCCCTTTGACATATTTTGCTATGACCTTCGGGCCTTCTCACCCCTTCACTTCTAACCCCTCAGGGGCTTACCTGCTCAGGACATCCCAGGCACTGGGAAATAAGACGACACTTTTCCATTTTAGGGTGTGGCTTCTAGAGGACTGGTGTGGAGATCGGAAAATAAATGCCATTTAAATCAAAACACCTGGTTCTGCAGGGCCAACTGAATTAGGAAACCTGGCTTTGAAGAGAGAGGCGGTTGAATGGAGAGGATTCTCAGACTTCTTCCCTCTAAAGGGAAGGGCCTGGTGTAACAGGGAAGCCTCTTCAGCCATGTCTGCTGAGGAACAGCGAGGTGCGGACCATCTTGGTCTTGCTACCCAGAGCTCTCGGCTGAGGCAGTGTTGAATGAGGCCGGTGGGGCTGTGACGAACATTTGTCGAGACCTGCAGAGGGCTGAGGTGCCAGGAGAGAAAACAGCAGTGAACTCTAATAAGATGCCCAGTAGCCTTGCCCTGTTCTGGCCTCTGACTTCCATAGACAGGGCTCAGTGGTCAGGGAGTGGGTGATCCAGGACCACTCTTGTCTGTGTCAAAGTTCACCATGAGGCCTTGTCCCCACCATCTGTCAGTTGAGCCTTAGGCCTGTTGTGAGTCAGAAATTGCGTGGAGCTGTGACATGTTTTAAAGCCACTCTGCATTGGTAAGACTGATGTTTGGGGAGCCCACAGTGTGAACCATCCTGTAAGACGGAAGCCAGGTCCTCAGCCTCTTATAGTCTTGTGTCGGGCCTGGCATTTCCTGTAAGGGGCCCCGGCCTGGACTGTCCTAAGCAGGGAACAGTGAGCAGTTGTGGAGTGTGGGATCTGTTTCTAGAGAGGTGCAGTAGGTCTGTGGCAGCGGGCCTCAGGGCAGAGTTCCCTGTGAGCTTCTGGGGGTGTGGCACACAGCAGCAACCATCCAAACCCTGTTGGAGCAAGCTGACAGTGCAGTGTGGGGCTGTGGAGACCAAGCACAGACTGGACAGAGACACTCTTAAGTCACTCCACTGCCCTCTGCTAGAAACCATCCTGACATACGTGTCCGTTATGTAACACACATGCAGATCTGTCCAGGCATGGCACCCTTCCAGTGTGGCAGTGGTATGTAACACAGCCGATCCTGGCAGCCCTGATAGCCTGACCCTCTGACCCTGTGGAAATCCTGCCAGAGATTTCATTCCCTCTAAGGAATGCCTTTTATAGGTAGGATGGTGTTTGACCAGGGATCCCAACAAACAGAAATGGAGATAATGTTTCCTTCCGGGATTGGAGCTGGCACAAGGCACCAGGGGTACCTGGACAGTCATTTCATGCTTCACTTAATTAATTTTTAGACAAACATGAGTCTGACTCAATCTGCCTTCCTTCCTCATTCTAGAAACCCATTGGCTTGGTCTTTTGCTTTGCATTCTAGGTCAGAGCTCATGGCTAAAGACGGAGCTACGAGGATGAAGAGTGTGAGGTATGGACAGTCCAGCTGGGAAGCCTGGGGGTCAACGGCTGTGCCCATTTCTGTCATGCACTTTGGGTCCCCTATGGTTATGAGGAGTAACATCATCTTGGACATGGCTTCTCTGGTGTGCTGGTTGGTTTCTGTCAAGTTGACACAATCCTAAACATGTCTGGGAAGGGGGAATCTAAACTGAGGGAACGCCTTCAGCAGACTGGCCTGTAGGCAAGCCTATGATACATTCTCTTGATTGATGTGGGAGGGCCCAGCTCACTCTGGGTGGTGCCATCTCGGGCAGGTGGTCCTAGGTTTTGTAAAAACCAGGGTGAGCTAAGTCACAAGGAGCAAAACGGTAAGCAGTGTCCTTCCATGGTCTCTGCTTCAGTTTCTGCCTCCAGGTTCCTGCCTCGAGTCCCTGCCCTCAGTGATGGACTGGGTGACCTGGAAGCAGAAGGTGGAGCAAATCCCTTCTTCCCCAAGTTGGCCTTTTGTATAGTCTTTATCACAGCAATAGAAATCTAACCAAGACGTTTGGTGATCCAGCGTGTGTGTGTGTGTGTGTGTGTGTGTGTGTGTGTGTGTGTGTGAGCATGGGAGCTGGGTTTGGTGCAGGACTAGCTGCTGTTAAAATGCTCAATTGTCAGTATTTTGTTTGTTTGTTTGTTTTTCCATGTTTTTCATGTTCTGTTTTGGTCAGAACTGTTTTGATCCATGTTTTTGGTTTAGGTCAGTGGGCACTCTGGCTCCTGGAAACCTCTGCCCCAGGGTGTAGACAGGAGGAAAGGGATCCCGGTTTTCCCAGGGAGTCGCTCCATTCTTGTATGGAAACTCAGTTGTTGACTGGTCTTCAGTACCCCTGAACCCTAGAAGGACAGAAACTACCTTAGTTTTTCTTTGCGTGTGAGCAGGAGCAGCGCCGGAAAGGACCGGTAGGGGGAGCTCGAGAGCCATGCCAGCGCCGGCGCATCCAGCGCCCAGCCTGGAGAACTCGAGGGCTGCCCCATCGTGGGAGCAGTCTCAGTAGGGAGGGCCCTGGAGCAAAGGGGAGGAGAGCACGGGGGCTGGGAGCGGGGTATCACTGATCACCAAACTTCACTGCAGAACCGTCCCAGGACAATCCCGTTTCCACTGCTCAACAGGCAACCGGTGCATACCCTCCTTAGAGGACCAGCCAGGTTCCTGGCCAAGGCCTCACACTCCGCTTCTGCATTCTCCACGAAGTCCCAGCTCTCTACCCTACCCCCAAAGCAAATGTCACCCCGGAAGAGCTCAGCCCCTAGAGTGCACCTACCTGCTCTGTGGCAATCTGGGAGGACCACCAGGAGGAAAGAGGTCAAGAGGGAAGGGAGAGGATGGAGAAAGCCCTAGGGACAGGTGGAGGAGACCAAGGTAACAGCATGTGGGCCCAGTCACCTTATCACTCACTTCTCTCCAGTCCCAATAGTAGAGTAGAGGGATGTCCCAGCAGCCCTGGACCAAGGTAGCTTTGTGAAATTGTCCCTATGTTTCTTTTGCACTTGTACCAGTCTCTGTGGCAGCGGTCCTTCCACGTGATATCACGGTTCACAAACCAGATAGAAGCGGCTGAAGGGAAGCGGGAGTTTTCTCCTCCCCTGCTGGATTCTCCACCTCAGCATCTCTGAAATGGATGGTGCCAGGGTCAGAGCCCACTCCTCACAAGTGGCCTCATGCCTCTCCGGAGAGCTCCAGATTTAGGAAGCTAACTTCTGTTTGGACACCTCGTCTCTTTCTCATTGGCTCAAGCTGGTCAAACTCTTGGCCCAATGCTCTCCTCCATCCATCGCAGCCCTGGGGTCCGTTCTGGTCCCTTCTCTAAACTTCCTTCTCCAGCTGAAGGGGCATGCTCCTTGGCTTGTCCTCAGAGGACTCATCCTGCTCTCGTCCCTCCCTGAAGGTTCTTGGCGGCCAGCACACCAGCTCTCTTGGGACTAGCCTGGAGCGGCTCTGTGGAATTCCCACATGGTCTGGCTAGAAGATTTACTTCAAGGAGGAAGAAGTCACTGGGCCCTAATCTGTACTCTGCCTCCAACATGATTTACATCCTTTAATAGTCTGATTACATGCAGAGAACTGAACAATCCCAGAATGCCTGAATTCCTAGGAACATGTAGCCTATGCTCCTGCCCTCAGCTGTGGACTGACCTCCCAACACTGTAGGGTAGCCAAGGACCATTTTGATGTCACCAGGAGAGTCTGTGAAGAAGCAAGCCATTTGCCTGGCAAACAGCTTGGGCATTATTTTTGTGCTAAGATAAAGGCCTGCATGTATCAGAGTGTAGAGGTGTCAGTTGTCACCACCAGGTGACTTCAGAGGCAGGCACTCTACCCTTACAGGAAGGATGTCAGGCCAGTTAGTTAGCTTTCAGTCTCTTGTCAGGAAGGCTGGGCTGGGTCCTCTCCTGAGGGCTATTTGGGTAGAGACATGGGAACGTTCCTTTACCAAGAGTCCTGATGGTGAGAACCAGTGTGGGGAAGTGATCAGTCTGGGAACATGCAGCTCAGAGGAGAATGGATTCAACCCCCAGACCAGATCCTTTCCCCAGTCCTGGGAACTACTGCCTGGCAAGTGCCTACCACATCCATAAAGGGGGTGGGAAGCAGAGAAAGGGCTCTGGGCTAAGCCTTCACCTGTCCATAATGCTGTTTACTGAAGGAATCTAAGCCCTGGCTCTGTGCTCTGCACCGGGGAGAACTCGTTCAAGGACGAGCATATTCCCTCTCTCTGGCAGGGTCCAGGGGCTCTGGTTGGAAGAGGCTTGGGTGAAAGGAGGAAGAGAAGTCTGACTCCTCATCAGGGAGAGGGAGCTCCAAGAACAGCATGGCAGCAAGGCTGGCTGGAGGCGATGGGCCCCAAGCCAGAGAACTGGTAGGACCAGATGAACTGCCACAGTCTGCAGCCTCAGGACTGTCCCTGTCACACAGCACAGGCTGCATCTCTACATGCTTGTGTGCACACATCCACCTTGTGCTAAGACTCTGGTGCCTGGAGAACTGAGCGCTGGCCTTTCTCCCCACCCCCACCCCCTGAAATGAGGATGGGAAGTGGAAAGCCAGCCTGAGCTGTGGCACTAGACAAACAGCTCACTTTGACTCCAAACACTTCGGGTACAAAGGCTGAGGCAAGAGGATGGTAAGTTCAAGGCTAGTCTGGGATGCATAGTGAGCCTCTTCCTCAAAAAATAAAATTAAACCTCCCATTATCTTTTAAGTAATTAGAGCCAAAAGAGACGGTTCAGCAGTTGGTCCAGAGGACCCAGGTTTGATTCGGAACACCCACGTGGCAGCTCACAACCATCTCTAACTCTGGTTTCGGGGGATCTAGTGCCCTCTGCTGGCCTCCCTGGGTACCAGGTATGCACATGGTGCACAGATCTACATGTAGTGAAAACCCATACACGTGAAAAAGAACATTGTTTAAAAAAAGAGTCAAAGGTCTGTGTTTTATATAGGTGTCTTTGACATTCAAATAGTCATGCCCATGGGGTCTGAACTGTAAGCAAGGAACTTCTGTAGATTGTACGGCTCGTTTGCTGTCCTGTGAACGTCCAGCAGTCACATCTCACAGAAGTACCACTCTCAATATAATCAAATCAGTTAACATTATTTAATAAATAGGCCAGAAAATTAGCTGAGCAGTTCTGGGCAGGATGCAGCGTGCGACCAAAGTTATGGAAGATTGTCCCTTGAATCACTAAGGCAAACTGTTGTGTGTCATTATACACAGAGGCGTCACATAAAAAGAGTTATAAATAGAAAAAATTCCGAAGTTCTCCCACAGACAGACAGGGAAGTCAGAAACATTAAAAAAAAAAAAAAAGGTTTAAAACAAAACTCAAGCACCCCTCTCCCCGCAACCCATTTGTTTCAAGTGCTCGATCATACAGTACTCAACATCTTTGGATATTTTACAATGTACAACTCCAAACGGCAGCCCAGAAAAAACAAACAAACAAAAACAAATGACAAAAGATACTAAGCGGTCATCTGAAAAAGTGAGTTTATAAGAAGTCGTTACCTTTACAAAATCAAAACAAAAGCCTGACAGTACTGCCTTCCCCTGGGTTCCTCTGTCGGCTGAGTCTGGGTCAGCGGCGGCAGTCCCTTGGCTGAGGGGTCAGAGTGTGCATATTGGCGGATGGGTCCAGAAACAAGTCTGTACTGCGATAGGGATCTATGAGGCAGCAGCCCCAGTATCTGCTGAGGAGGATGGGGTATCTGAGGAAACTCTTCGCGGATGGACTGTGGTCTGGTGGCACGGAGAGGCAAGGTGTCTCTCTCTCGGGAGCTTTGGGAGGGATGGAGTCTACTGTCTTCTCTGGCCTTTTTGTTTGCATTTGTACAGAATAAAGCCAAGGCAATCAGTATTGGAAGAACTGAGTCTCACGTACCCACAGCTTGGGGCCCTGGGATTCCAGGCCTAAGCCTTCCAAGCAGGTGGATTCTCCTCCCTGGGATGTCAAGAAACCAATGCAAACCCAAGAAGGCATGGGCCAGCAAAATTGTCTTGCTACTACCATGTGACCTGCTACACGGAGGGTACCACAACCCAAAGGATTCTGCCTCTTTGCATGGGAACCCTTTGGTCAAACATGGAAAGGGGGATTGGCGACTCAAATACAGTAGAAGGGTGTCACCAGCAAACCCTGGAGATTCCCCCGCTCCAAACAAACAGATGAGCCCTGGGTGCTGTGACGCTTGCAGAGATGGGGGAGGCAGGTAGGTGGTGGCCGTTAGAAACGAGCCCCACTTGAGTATTAGCTCAAGGAGACTGAACTCGGGAGCAGGTGGGGAGTGGGCAAATGCTGATTGTTGTTCCAGGGGTGTCCAGATGTGACAGTAGCCTGTCAGAAAGTGGGGCAGAATTTGGGGTTCCTGGAATTACCTCTGGGCGTTGAAAGTCATCTCTCTCTGTTGTCCCTGTCTAGTTCTGCCACAGGTCTCATCTAAAATCCTGATTTTCATGCGGAGGCAACGTAACCAAGCCCAGTAAGATAGACTGTCTCCCAGTACTCTGGGGGTGCTAAACTGCTACCTTTCTAGGGACTTTCTTTTTTTTAGGAACAGGTGTGAATGTGTATGGAAGAGGGGGAGGGGAATGTTACCACCCCCTTTCACAGCAGGGTGACTCTGAAGCACAGAGGGTTGACCTGCCCAAGGTCACAGGACAAGCCCATTTAAAATGGGCTCTCTCTATGCCAGCTTCTAGCTCCTGGAGGCCTGTCTGCCCAGTGGGATGGTCTTTCCCCATGGCTGGGAAGCATTGCTCAATTGAACCTGGGACTTCTAAACTGAAACCTGACTCCTGACTAAAGCAGTGTTGGAAGGGACTCCCCCACAGGGCAGTATGGCTCAACCAAGGTGCCTGGTCAGGACACAGTCCTCCTGCTGGCTCCTCCTGGCATGCCTTCCGGCGGAGTGCTCCCTCTTCACTGCCCCCCTCCCCCATACCACTGCAAAGTGCTCCTGGCACTAGCGTGGGGGGCCTTCTGAGACATGGCACCCTGTGTGTTTCTATGTGAATCAGAGACAGCCAGGAAGAGGCGGGGGCTCCCAACCCTTAGGGAAGAGATGCCCATCTCAGACTCCAGCAAAAGGGAGGTGCTGCCCGCAAAGGCCGGGAAAAGAGCAGCGCAGCTAAAATGTATTTTCTCCTTTTCCCATTGTGTTTGCCAACTAGAAAGTTCAGATCCACTGGGTGGGGCGGGGCGGGCCTAAAAGAGGGACTTGAGTCAGGGTCTTGGAGTGGGGTGGACCAGGGCCAGCCTAGTTGTTGGCTTCAGACATGGAGGCCACGTGGTTGAGGCCAGTGAGCCCAGGGAGGCTGGCCAGGCCGGCTGCCCAGGGGTCGGGGAGCGGGAAGTAGGGCCGCGTGGCGGCCACGTTCTCGGCCAGTGCCAGGGCCAGGAGGCCGCCTGCGTTCCTCTCGGCCTCGAGCTGCGCACGTCCGAACAGCTTCATCTGCGTCTCCTCGAACTGCCGCTCCAGCTCCTGCAGGCTCAGGGCGCCCTTGGGTGCCGCTAGGAAGTGCTTGGCAGGGCTGGGGCCCGGGAGGCACACCGCCGCGCCGCCCAGGTGGCCCCCCACGTCACCCAGCGTGGGTGGCATCACGAAGGCCGCCTTGTCGGGCGTGGGGCCACCCGGCCCGAAGAGCAGGCTGGCGGCCCTCCAGGCGGCGGGCTTGCGGCCGCGCCGGGGCCGTGCCATGCGACAGCTCTGTCGCTTGATGTGGCGGTGTAGGTGGTCGGAGCGCGTGAAGCTCTTGTAGCAGAACTCGCACTGGTAGGGCCGCACGCCCGTGTGGATGCGCATGTGGTTCTTGAGGTCGTAGTTGTGCACGAACTTGGCGTTGCAGTGAATGCACAGATAGGGCCGCTCCCCCGTGTGCTTCCGCATGTGGATCTTCAGCTTGTCCTGCCTGCAATACAGAAGCCAGGATTTAGTCCCTGAGTGGGATGCAGGCTCCCGCTCGTCACATTGTTTCCTGCTTCAGAACTGGCTTCGTGTGTCCGTGGTGTCAACCCAGGAGCGGGATTCGTCTTAAGACTGACCTTCGACTTCTGCCCAAACATCTGCCTCACCTCTGGATTAAAGCAGGACAAAGAAATGTTCTGAAAGACATCCCATTACTCCCTTTACACACAGGTTCTGAGTGAGAAGCTCCCACTTTATTACTAGGGGCCCGTCTCACATCCTGGAAGACAGTCGTGCAGGAGAGATGCGTCAGCGTTCTGGTCTCAGCCCTGCAAGGGTAAAGGACTTTCTGAAGCAGGATGCCCTCTGATCTCTGCCTCTAGGCTCATCCTAAGCCGCTAGTCCTCGGCACTCTTCTGGAGACTCCAGAAGCCTGGCACACCTTGCTGAAAGCTCCTCCGCCCGCCGGTGTGGTGGTTTCTCACCTAAGCCCTGGGCTCTGTCTTTGCAGGGGTTGCAGGGCTTATGAAAGAGCCAGGGGCAGAGAGAATGCAGCCTGATCTGGGGGAGAGCTCTGGGGTTAGAAGTGTTATTCAGAGGCAAGGCATGGGGTGGGGTGGGGCTCCAGCTGCAGGCCCGCCATCCACTTGCTGGGTGACCTTAGGCAAAGTTAGGTAAACTCTCCAGGCAAAGCTGAAGCTAGGGTCAGACATGACGCCCGTTGTCTAGGGTTGCTTAGAGACTCCGGGTGTGCTTGAGGGGGCGGGAGTTCAAGGCCCTCCTGGTGGTCCGCAAAGGGAAACCGATCTTCTGGCTTTGTTGTCTAAGGACTGAGCACCCGGGACACCAGTATAGGGAGCATTTCGGCCTGGCTGGGGGATGGGGGTGGGGGAGTGGGCATGTCCTCCTGGAATTATTCTACAGCTCTCCCCACGTGGCTAGGGGCCAGGAGCACCGTGTGCTGTCTCCACCACCTCTTGCAGGTGGGGCTTGGGTGTGGCCTCTGCTGTAATTCCAGGCTGGGCTTTGAGGTCAGAGCAGATGTGGAGTCCACAGCGTCCTCCCTAAAGTGTCCAGATTTAAACCACCCGCAATATAACCCTGGACAGCAGGGTGTCTTCTGGCCACTAGAGGTCGCATGAGATCTCATTTAGAAAACAGTTCCCCTGGGGTGGGTGCAAGAAGGAAAAAGTCCTTGTGGGCACTGCCAGGTAGAGAGGTGTGTGTGTGTGTGTGTGTGTGTGTGTGTGTGTGTGTGTGTGTGTGTGTGTGTGTGTGTGTGTGTGTGTGTACGCTATGTGTGCACAGCCAGTCCTCCCTTCTGTGCTCCCTGGGGCTGGGAGCCTGGGAGGTGGGGAGCGGGACTAGCAGGGGAGGCAGAGGAGAAAGAGGTGTGGTGCTCGGAGTTTCCTCACATCAGACTTTCCTCCCTTCTACAACCTCCGGCAACCCTGACATGCACAGTTACCTGCTGTGACTTCCCAGCCACCAGCAGCACATGCCCAGTGCGTCTGCAACCCAGGAGGCTGAGTGTTCAGCATGACGGGGGCACAGGGCGCACCTGGCTAGTGGATCTCTCCCGAGCAAGCATGAGAGCCATTATCAAGACCTGAGACACTCTTTTTTTTTTTTTTTTTTTGAGACACTCTTTTTCAAGGCAGGTCACCTGAGGGACAAAGATGGAGTGACCACAGAAGACAAGGCCTAGTATGTCCAAGGTCCTGGGTTCAGTTCTCAGCACTAAGGGAAAAAAGGACAAATCTAAACCCGAGCCCTGAACCAGACAAGAGTCAGCTGCTCTTCCTGCTGGTTGGTGGTCTGTTTGCAGACCTGTTTGCATGTCTCCCACTGTGGGGGACCTAGACTGTCATCGTCATGTCGGTGGCCCTGCGAGGCCCTCCATTTGCTGGCAAGGGAGGACATCTGTTTAGTGGTGGCATGGATGTGCTGTTTCCCGTCAAGGACCTCCGTCCATGGGTGCACCCAGAACTGTCTCATGATGCCAGGAGCTGTGGGACACAGGAGGCAGAAAGCTCATGTGCAAGGACACAGAAGTCCTGGTGTGTGAGGGAAGGGACACATGATAAGGGACAGCCTCCATGCCAACATCAACATGGCTGTGTGCTCACAGTGGGCCATCTATCCCCCCTGGTCTCTCTGGAACCCATGAAAGACCAATCCCTTCAGGCACTGAGGGCACAGACAAGCAGGAAAGGCTCCCAGCTCCCTCCTCTCTGCTGTGAATGGAATCTCGGAGTTGGAAGCAGGCTTAGGGAGCACCTGCTTTATGTCCTTAAGTGACACCTCGGGAACCATAGGCTGGAGGTGGCAGGAGACTGGGTGAGGGCACACAGCTGGGCAGAGGCAGAGGCTGGTCCAACCCTAGGCTTCCTGGTGACCTTTGACTGCTGGAGGCTCTTTTCAAAGTGCTACGACCTACTGCAAGCTGAGGAGCCTGGTGGTGGTCATTCCTTTGTTGACTGACCAGTGACATGGAATGCTGGTTAACAACTCCTCAGTCTCTGTGAACACAATTTTTTGTTACATTTTTTTTGTGTGTGTGTGCGTGTGTGTACATGTATGCACACAAATGTGTACACGCCTGGGTGATCATTCCTGTGCTATTGTGTGCATGTGGAGGCCGGAGGACACCCTTTTGGGATCCAGTTTTCTCTTTCTATCATGTGCGTTCTGAGGATCAAACTCAATTCTTCAGGCTTGGCTTTGGTGGCAAGTGCCTTTACCTGCTGTGCCATTTTGTCACCAAGAGCTTCCCAGTCTAACTCCGACGAGGGCAGCCCCGATGAGAACAGTGGCCGCCCTCTCTGGCTCTCCTCTCCTTTCCTGTTACCTTGTTCCATTGCCCTACATTGGAGATCCCGCCCAGAGCACCATCGCCTTCCAGCCCAAAGAGAGGCTCACAGTAAGGAAGACTGTTGGTGGGGCCTTATGAGCTTGTCCTAGTAAAAGTCAAGGTTGTGGGTCAGGGCCTGGGCCCCAGCCTCTGGGAGATGCCCAGTCAGTCTGAAGTCTCTTGCCACTGTCCAACCAGACTTCCTGTGGCTTGATGGTCTGATGGGACTCTCCCTGTCACCAATGCTGATGACATTTTGTGAACTTATCAAGGTCCTCAGAGCTGTTGAGAGGGTTTCACTAAAAAGAAAGCAGAGAAAGCCCACGCCAGACCTTGCTGATACCTTGCCTTCAGCTGACCCAGTAGTCTAACAGAGTTGGGACTACTGGAGAGATTCTGCAGAAACCGGCGGTACCATAGTTCTTGGGGAGCCAGTGCTACCTAATCTTTGCCTGAATGGCTTGTCCCTTGTCCTCCATGGGATCTCTTGTCTCTGTCTCCTGCTGGCTGCCATGTTAAGGCATTTGAATGAGGAGCTATGGGTAGCCTGAGGGACTCAAGAGGAACACAGGATAGCCCTACTCTCTAGGAGTTCCTGGCCAAGGGCTGGGGGAGGCACAGGCAGGACCTCATGGCCTATGACCAAGAGCTGAGAAGGGAAAGGAGGGGACTTGAGGCCTTCTTGGAGCCCAGGGCCTGGTAGCAACGATTGCCTTTGGGGAAACAAATTGCTCAGAGGTTAGCTGCAGGGTGAGGTCAGGTGACACCCACCAAGTCAGCAGAACCTCTTATCTTTCCTCTGTTTCAGGGCTCATCTGAGGTGTCCCCTCTCCAGACACCGCAATTCTTCCCTTTAGTCTCCAGACTCTGGTAACCAAGGATGGGACAATGAGTGAGACTATCTAAAACTGAGCGATCACGAGGACAAGGTCATAGCAGGGTGTGAGAAGTCTCTCCTCTTGGAGACCCACAGAATGAAGGCAGCAGATAGGACTTGGGGTGGCAGGGGTTTTGCTTGGAGAACTCTGCCCTGGGCAATGCTATAGGACTCAAAAGAAATGATGTTCCCATGAAGTGTAGGCATTCTAGAAAGTGGCATCCAGACAACAGACCCTATTATGATGGAGAAGGGCAGGCCCTTCTTACATCCATGGGACGGCTGAGGTGAGCCAGAAAACCTAAGTTCTGCCCAGCACTGAGGAGAGAGAAAAGGTCCCATGGACTCAGGAGCTTAGCTGTGGGGAGGAAGGCCTGAGCTCAGAGCCTCTCAGCCTGTTTGGCTTTCAGTACAAAGGAATGGCTTAGCTTGCAAGGAACTCTGGGAATTCCAGTCTGGAGGCAACCATGCTGCAGAAGAGCCTCCACGTGGGGAGGAGGGGAAGGTGTGATGAATGACGGCCAGGGAACTCGGCCCAAAGGCTATCCTCATGGAAGGGCTGTAAGGGAACTGGCTGCAGAGAGGGTCGCAGGAAAACCTCAACCTGGCAGGTCGAGGCTGGAGCTCTAGATGGATGGTTTTTGGCTGGGCAGGAAAGGATTCTTTCAGGGTAGCCCTGGGGAGGGCAGCAAGCAAAGGGCCAGTGGTTCTGAAGAATGTGATGGGGGAGTGATCAGCACGACAGTCTCAGTCCACGGTGAGAAAAAGTCCCTGATGGGAGTCTGGATTCCAGCAACATCTCCTCTGCAGTTCCTGCCCTTGACCTTGGAGAGCAGCCCCCAAAGCCGGTCTGATCTTGTTCAGAAGGGTCAGGGGAGTGGGAACCAAGAGAGGGGAGGTGAGATGGGGGCTGGAATGTAGTTGCTACAGATAGGCCCAGATCCCAGATGGCTGTCGTCTCGCAAAGGAGGGGGAGTGACTGGGACGGGCAGGGTTGGAGCTTGATAACCAGAAACTCTCTAGGGCTGAGCTGACCTGGAGGGGTAGGGGGACTGCATACACAGAGGCCACACAAAGTGGCCTTCAGGAATTTGTTGGGAGGGAACATTCTGGAATTTCATTCTTCTATACAAAACAGCATTGTTGCCCGAACCCGGGAATCTCCCCTGGAGATTGCTCTAGTGTCCAGAGGGCTCAAAGTCTGTTTGCAGGGACCGAACAAGTTTAACATTTTGCCTAGGAAAGGCAGGGCCTGTTGTAGACTGGCCTAGATCTGCACAGACCACTGAGAAGGCTGTCTTGTGAGAAATCAGAGGGAGGGCAGGGAGGGAGGAAGAAGAGGACTTGGGCTCCTAGTAGCTCAGTGTGGGTACCCTGCGTCCCCTGAAGGGAGGGTTGCTGTTCCTTTGGCCATTCTGCCCAGGGCCGGGCACAGGAGGTTAGGGCAGAAGAGCATGGCTGGGCTGGGATCCAGCTGTCTTCCCCATTTGGTCTGTGTCTTCGACATCTTCCCCTGGGGGCTGGACTCGCAGGCAGGCACAAAGACCCTGCTGAAGCTGGGTGAATCACACTTGAACTTAGCTTCACATGAACTCCGGCTCATTCCTCTGCTGTTCCACGCTTTAGCTAAGCCTTGCCCAGGTGTTTTAGGCTGGCTGGCTCTGTGGAGCCAAATGAATTCAGGGGCAGAGGGGAGTAGGGACAGTGTAACTCCACAGGATTTCAGTGTGCTGGGACATATCAGGGACAGCCAGGCGGAGCTGAATCTGGGAATTTGGATTCCAGCTGCCCTGTGAGATAACGGGAATACGGTGCCCTGACATCAGCATTTCAGGGCTGCTGTAGCCATCTGCCAAGAGGAAGGGCATACAACCAGGGTGAGATTCTCCCTCCAAGCCCTCTGGAAGAACCCAGGACAGATTCTGTTTGTGGTTTCCATCCCAGAAGTGGCTTAGAAACCCTCGGTGTTGTCCTTCAAAGCGGTCACCAGATGGCCTGCTGAGACATTTCAGCAATGCCAAGGTCACCTGAAATACATTCTCAAGTCCTTCCTCCGCTATGTCAAACAGAGTGTCCTGCCGCCCATGACAGAAGCCCTTGTCACTTTATAGTGTTCATCTTGCTTTCTTCTGGAAGAGCCACTAGGTTGACATGGGCATGACTCAAAAATCCACTCCATCTACGAAGGCCAAAACCTTATGCTTACTATGAAAACTCAAAGGAATAAAATTCCAAGAAACCCTATTAGAATAAATGGGTCTGTTAAGGCAAGTTCTTTGAAGTCCACAGCGACAGAGGGAGAGGACCTCGTTCAATAAGCCACGGCTGTAAGACAGGTACCAACAGGCTTTGTCCACATCAGACACACCAAAATGATGTGAAGGCCACTCATCAGAACTCTTCCACTGTGGAACCTAGCTGAGGAGATCTGCCTTACACCAGGGACACTGATGTAGCAACAGGCCAGATTTTTTTTTTTTTAAAAAGCAGCTTTTGAAACCTAGCAGAGGGTAGTTGTGACCCCAGATCCCCCCACCTATTGGTTTGACTACAAAAGTCATGGCCCAAAATGGTACATAGCACACATTTGCTGAATGGAATGATGCTTCTGCAAGACAGCAGGCTTATGATGTGATGATTTCAGATCTCAAGTTATCCTTCTGGCAATGTGGAGAAATAAGGAGGAGAATGTGGTAAGAGGCCCATCCTGTCAGGAGACTGGAAAGGGTCTATGGGGGCTCCTGCAGTGTCCTATTCATAGACTTTATTGTTGTGGGAGGTCTGGGATTCCAGGCCCATCTTTGTGACTGTCCAGCTGCACATAGGAGCAGCCAGCTAGCCATGAGCAGTGTCTGGGAAACACTGCCCCCCCCCCCCCCCCCCAGCACACAGAAACTGCTTAACTACGTTTGCTGCTCATCCTATGGAGCACAGGGAGGACCTCCCCTCCACGGGACCTGCCTGGCTCCTCAGTTCTCCCCAGCACAGCCCTGCTCTGACCTGTTTTTATGTCTCAGGCTTCACCCTAACACTGTATTTGAGAAAACAGTTTAGTTCCTAAGAGGGGGTTGAAATCATTGCATCTGGTGATGCTTAGCATCACTCTGAGCAGTGAGCTCAGTGTGTGCTCTCTCTCCATCCCCGGACCTCCACATTCCTCTCTATTCTCACTCCCCGCCCCCGTGGCCTCTGGCCCCGCCCCCTGCTGCCTGCCAGCTTTCTGCTAGCCTCGCACCTGGTAAAGCGGACCTCGCAGATGGTGCACATGTACGGCTTCTCCCCGGTGTGGGTCCTCATGTGCCGAGGCAGCTTCCCAGCCCCCATGATGACCTTGTGGCAGATGGGGCACTGCTGGGAGGCCTTGGGCTTCAGCTTGCGCTCCTCCACCAGCGGCCAGGGTGGGAAGAGGCTCCCCAGGTGGGTGGCACTCAGGAAGTTGAGATAGGCACCATAGTCATTCTCTGCCTTGATAGGGCCCAGTGGCCCACCAGGCAGGTCGGGAAACATGTCCTTGAAGAAGTCACTAGGGAAGGGAGGGGGTGGGGGCGGGGCTAGTTCCTCCTTCTCCTCCTCCTTGATTTTGCGGTTCTTGATGACTAGATCCAGTGGCCCACTGTCCATGGGCTGCTCAGGCAGCTGAGCAAAGGCACCAAAGTCCCCTGGCCAGAGGTGTGGGAAGAATTCTGGGGCAAATGGAGATAAGGAGGGTTTTCTGTCAGGGATGTTGGCTTTGGGGTACAAGTTCTCCCTCAGCAGAGATTCAATGGAGAAGTCCCGTATCACTCCCAGATGGCCAGGGCTGCCTGGCTGGAAGGAGTCGGGGAAGTCCCTGGGTGTGTCTGAGTAGGCCTTCTCTGTGAGATGGTCCGTCTCGGAGGGGCTTTGGGGGCAGTTGATGTCCTGGGGGTCAGGCAAGTTTTCCTGGTCAGCAAAGTCCTCTGTGTCATCCTCCTCCTCTTCCTCTTCTTCTTCCTCTTCTTCATCCTCCTCCTCATCGTCATCTTCATCATCGTCATCCTCCTCCTTGTCGTCCTCCTCACCACCGTTGCCGCCAGGCTCCATGATCTCCAGGCACACATTCACGATGCACTGGATCTCCAGCATCCTGGCAGCATTGAGGATGTGCTTGACGTTGGAGGCGGTGATGGTGAGTGTGGAGGTGTAGGCAAACTCCAGGATGGCGGCCAGAGCCTCAGGCTGGACAAAGTCAATCTCATAGACATAGGGCTGGCTGGCCAGGCTCCCGGCTGTGAAGAGCTTCTTGAAATACTTGCTGCAGGCAGCCAACACTGAGCGGTGCGTCCGGTACTCCTGCTCCTGAACCACCAGCAGCACGTCGCACAGCAGCCCTGCATGCCGCTGCTCATTGAGGCTGCACAGCACCTCGCTGCTGTGGTTGGGGAAAGGGATGCCGATAAGCTCATCAATGTCATTGGCCATGTTCTCAGCCAGAGCCCTGCAGGGACACACAGAAAGGGAGACCAGTTAGTGAGCACAGCAGATTGAGGACCAAGCCTTACCTGTAGGTCGCAACCCAGCTCAGGCTGGGGTTTCTGCACCTTAAGACTCTTGGAGTTAGCGTCTTACCAGGTGGTGTGCATCAGCTGCCACAGCGACCTCCATGGGCTTGATTCACAGAATTCTGCTTTGTTAATATGGACACGGGGAATGCCAGGATGATGGGCATCATGAAACACAGGGGTGAAAACCTCTGCATCCTTCTCTCACATGGGAACTGTTTAGTGCTTCTGCTGGGAGAGGCTCACAAGTCCCCAGGTGGTGAATATTCTCATATTTTACATACGCTACCAGGAAGCCTCAGCTCAACTTTGTGGCCCATTTTCAGTGAGTGAACAGGGCCATGGTGGCATATGGTTTGTCTCCTGAGCTTGCTTCTGGCTTCACTGTGCCCGACAGAGTTTCTTTCATGTGCAGTTCAGCAATTCTTTCCCTAGCATCCCATATATGTATATGTAAGCTGTTTCTCTTGGAAGCAGGTATTTAAAGTTAACACAGATGCAGGCACTCTGTCGATGACTTTCTCAGGTCTGGTCGGTTAAGCTCACAGCTCTTTAAAGCCTACAAGAGACAGTGGCTGAGGCTTCTTGACAATATGGATGGTCCCTGACTTACGATGATCTGATATAGGACTTTTGACTTTATGGTGGTGTAAAGGACACTTTACAGCCATTCTGTTTATCCTCTTTCTGTACGGCAATTCAAAAAGCTATGAGATAGTTGGTATTTTTATTATAAAGTTGATTTGTGTCAATGACTTGGCTTAGCTTGTAGGCTAATGTAGGTGCTCTGAGAATGTCCAAGGCAGGCTTTGGCAGAAGGTCAAGCATATTAAATATAACTTTAAGTTTATTATTATTATTGTGTTTGTATGCATAGATGTACATGCCATGGAGTTTATGTGGCGGTCAGAGGACAATTATGTTGTCTCCCTTTCTACTTTTATGTGGTTCCAGGGATCAAACTCAAGTCTCCAGGCTAAAATGAAAAATAGCGACAACTCCAAAACCGGATAAGGCTGGGGTGGGGGAATGGATTGCTCACACATTGCTGGGGAAGGCGGAACGGTCCACCCTCTCTGCAAAGCACTGTGAGCATTTTGAAAGGGCTAGCTACCCAATGACCACCCGATCCGGCAGTGGCACATTTACCCCAGAGAAGTGAAAACTGAGAGTGTCTGGTAATCA
Organism: Peromyscus eremicus; assembly: GCF_949786415.1. Taxonomy (NCBI): domain Eukaryota; kingdom Metazoa; phylum Chordata; class Mammalia; order Rodentia; family Cricetidae; genus Peromyscus; species Peromyscus eremicus. The sequence continues at coordinate 63,659,008 of NC_081435.1, read as the reverse complement.
CCCTGAACTGGAGCCCACACAGATACCCCTCATTAGGTGGGTGGCTGAACATACTATAAAGCATCAGTTCCTCGGAGCCCCACTCAGCAATGAAAAGGAGCGCTCTGATACCCCGATACACTCAGCAGCTTGGATGGGTCTCCAGGGAGTCATATGAGTGAACAGAGCCAATCCCCAAACACAGGCTTCCTACACAGCACCCTTGAAACTGGTACTTCACAGAAGCAGAGGATGGGTGAGGGGAGTTCTGGTGTGGAAGGGGAGGGAGTGTGGCTGTGAAGGAGCACTGGGGGGTGGGGTGGACCTGGTGCGCTGGAAGTGTTCTGTGTCCTGTCCATAGCAGCATCAGTATATTGGATGTAATACCATGGATGTGTACCATGAAGGAAAGCCATATAAAGGGTACTGTAGTATCTCTTACAAACATATGTGAAACTATCTCAAAAGAGAAATTTAATTTAAAAAAAAAAGCAAGTGATAGAAAACAGTCTAGGATAGTCTACGTGGCTGAATACCAGGTAACAGCCTTTTGACCACGTGGAGGTGTGACCTGTGCATGAGCAAGGGGAACTGAGGACACCTGTCCCCGAGTCCCAGCTCCCTGCTTCAGACACACAGGACCGGGAGAACACTGGTTGGACAAGGCAGGACCATTTTTCCTCTCAGTGTCATCGTGACTTCTGTGTCACCCATGAGGAGTACTGAGCACGCAGAGACCATCACACAGACGAGAGGTGCTAAGATCGGCAGCCGCAGCGTGGCTTCCCTGGGTCTGTTTTAACCACTCAGCAAAGGTAACCAAGCATGGACAGTGTCATTCAGAGACCTGAGGGAGATCTGAAATGGAGGAAATCCCCGAGCGTGGCAGGGGTGAGTGGTGCTGCCTTCTCGGGAGGGTGGGCAGGCTGGAACAGCTTCAGGAACATGGGCCCTTCCGAACCTCTGCCTTTTCTCACAGTCTAGGGGAGGGGCTTCTCACTGATCCCCGGAAGGACCCCTGCTAGCTCTCCAGGCAGCCTGCCAGGTGTTTCCAGTGGCTCTTTCCAGGTAGTTTTGGCAAAGCTCTGCCAGGGAAAGAGGAACAGAGGGAAGGAATGGGAGATGAGGCTTCACCAGGCTTTCAAAACCCCTCCCCCCTGTTTTTTTAAACAGAGTCCTCTGTAACCCACACTGGCTTTGAATTCTCCAGCTTCCACCTCCCATGTACTGGGATCACAGGCATGTTCTATTATGCCCAGTTTTACGGGGTGCTGGGGGTTGAATTCAGGGCTGCATGCATGCTAGGTAAACAATCAATTGGACCACAGCTGGTTCGCCTTCTGGACACAGCTGTGGAAGGACAGGTTGCCACCGCACACACTTCCCTCCACTGTGCTCCAAAGAGCCCCCTGCATCTCCACTATCCAGGCATGGCTCCCACTTTTGTCCCCCAAGCATTTGCTCACGATCTGCTCCTGGCAGAACACAGAACATCATAAACGTCCGAGGTACAGCCGTGCACTCCAGTGTCCCAGGCATGTGACCGCCATCTCCATCCCTCAAATCAGGCACGGGGCCTCTCTAGTTTTTGATCTTCAGTATCTTGCTGATCCTGTCATTTAGTTTAGCTGTCTCTGTACTGTCCCTTGTTTAAGCATGTCGGGGCATCTCTGCTGCACCAGAGCAGGCAGAGGCATTAAATGCTCACCACACTGCTGGCACGTATGTCTGTAGTAAGAATCTGTGGTAAGGGCTGTCCCTATCAGTGCTGGAATTACTGCTGTGGAGGTTTTTCATGGTACCGTAGTATGTCAAGAGGATTTGGGCAGGTTTGGCTGACAATTGACCTCTCACGGAGGTCATGAAAGATATTGCTATTTCAGCTCTGCTCTCTCGGGTCACTCTAGGAAGGAGGCCATGTTGGGAGGATGCTCAAACAACACCGCAAAAAGGGCTATGTGGCAAGGGACTGAGGCTTCCTGGGAACAACCAGTGCCACCTGACAGCTGTGTGAGGAAGCCCACTTGAGAGTGGTCCTTCCAGTCCCCTGTCAGACCTTCTATGATGGCAGCCCAGGTGACAGTTTGACTGCACACAGCCTCATGAGAGACAGAACCAGAGCCACTGCTGAAGCTATGACCCACAGCAGATGCAAAACAATCAACGTTCACTCCCACCGTGGCCGCTCCGTTTCAGAGCTGTTTGTTACACGGAAGTAGATAACTGATCGAGGACCACTGTTTGTTCTATTATAGGTCTGGGACTTTTATTCTGATGCTTTCTGGTAGATGACAATTGTATGTGTCAGTGTCAAGAAGTCCACACGAGAGTGAATTTTGTGAGGAACTGACATGCTCTAATTCCCACAAAGCCACCCTCGGAGTAATTGGGTCCTGAGCCTCAGAAGGATGGGCGGCCTTTCCTCTAAGTGAAAGCCAAGGCTGATGGAAGGGGGGAGAATGAGCATTCACAGAGAACTCCAGTTCTTGTTTCCTAAGGACTTAACTATTGAACTTGCTAATGCTCGGGAATGCTTCTCAGGTTCATTCCATTCCAGAGCACAGACAGTCTTGCAAATGTTTCATGTGTACTTGAAAATACTTACACTGTCTGGTTTAGGCATTAATTATTGTTCAATTCCCCCCCCCCCCCCCCTTTTGTTTTGTTTTGTGGCTGTATTAAGAACTGAACCAGAGCCTGGGACATGCTGGACAAGTAAGTGCCCTACCACTGAGTTACATTTATGGCCCTACAAAATGTTCTGTATTCATATTAAAATTGTGTATAATAGGTAAATATGTGATAAAATGCATAGGCATATCCCTCACAATAATTGGAGATTTATCACTTTCTCATACAGTGTTATTAAATTCTGTCTTGTCTGTTTGAAGTCTATATTGGTCACACAAATTCATCAGTTCTCAGGGAGAACGCCCTCCTCTGCCTTCTTACAGCAGCCAGAGCCTGTGACCGGGCATGCTGCTGCGTCACACAGTGTGGTGAGCAGGTCTAAGCCCCCAGCTGGTGCAGGAAGTGGCTCCCAGATGGCCGAGCCATGTCCCCTTTGGGATCTGGACTCATGAAGATGAAGCTATGGTTAGGTGGCTGTAGGAGGCCTCTCCACTTCTCATTGCGTCATGGGATGGCCATGAATGATCTGATAACAGATGTGACCATGAAAAGCTCGGGAGGGGGTCAACAGGCTGGTGACCTCGACATGAAGGCTGCTGTTCCCTCAGTCACTTCTCACTGTGTGTTGGTTCCTGATCTCTGTTCCATTCCTGGAGGAAGGGATGGAATCATGGTAGCTCAGGGGTGTTTTTCCCTCAGGGTGAGGACAGGGAGGGAAGCATTGTGTTCAGGAAGCAGACAGAGGCCCTTCTGTGGCTGTTTCGCTGTCTCTTGGGGAAGAAACTTCTGGGAGCTTCACCTGGCGACCCTGAAGTGCTCAGGCCTTGTGACAGCAGTGTCCCAGAGCAGACATCACACCCTTCCCAAACTTTCCCGCCTTAGCTTTCCATCTCTTCCCTCCATTCCCCTCACTCAAGCCAGGGTGAAGACCAAAGCCAAGAATAACACACCGGGAAAACAAACGCACATGCATGCAAACTCCCAGCAGCAAGCGGAGGCTTGACAAAGACTGGAAGCTTCCAATGGGAAGGGAATGGCAAAGTAGATTAGGAATAATGGGCACAGGAGAGAGAGAGCACACACGGGGGTGGGGTGGGGGGTGGGGGGTGCGGGGGGGGTGGAGGGGGTGGGAGCTCTGGATTATCATTCTAGGTAATTAGCTATGATCACCGGGCTTAATTTAGCAGGCCCTTGTTCTCGGCCACAATGGTTCTATAATTCAGGTGGGCCCAAGTAACAGGTATTCAACTGCCAAGTGAGTGTTTACTCTTTCAGAGAGAGAGAACTGTGCTTCTTAGTCTCCCTTCCAAGAGGCCAAAGGCATCCCTGGTAGCCAGCACCACAGTCACACCACGGCTACCATTTATCACGTGTCTGTCAGACCTGAGTCATCCCACCTCTAATCCTTCCTCAACTGCAGAACGGCTGAAGGTGTGTGTTCTTAGCATCGTTCACAATGCACAGATAAAGGAGCAGCTATACAGAGGATGAGAGAGGAGCCCCAGGCCACACAGGGGGCAAGTGTCAGCAGGATTTGAACCCAGTCATGTTGCAAGTACGTGCCTCTGGCCTTTGCCATGCTTCTGCCTACCAGGTCTAGTTTGGAGACAGCGAAATCTGAACTCTTCTCTCTGAAGGGTGGCTCTCTCTTGCTCAAGGGTTTGAGTTGAGGCAGACCTGGGATGTGCATTCGATGGCTGAGGCCCACACTTGTAGGTGACTAACAGTGGGGGTAGGAGGCTCGGAGCCCTGTGAAACTGAGAGGTGTGGACAGAAAGGCGTGGGACCCTGTGGGTGCTTGATCAGAACTCTTCCCAGGAGCCAGGCCTTATCTAAGCAGTGGGGGATAGAGGGGATTTTATGGGACCCCACAGTAACCTACTTCATTTGAATCTGGAAGGTTTTGGGTTTCTAGAAAAGCACGTTTAACCTTGATCCTGAGGTTCTCAGTCAGCTTGTGCTTAGAGGAGCTCATTCTGCTCTGAGTTGGACTGGTCTGATTCCTTTCATGGCTCCATGGCAGATAGGCTCTGGGACTTCAACGCTCCTCCTAGAGTGGTTTCCTCCTACAATGCAGGGGCTGTGTCTCATCCAGCATGGCTGTGTGGACCCAGGGAGGCACACCTGCCTTCTGGAGCATTGCCCGTCTTCTGCCAGCATCTGCCCAGTGGAATCCAGAAAGGACAAATGCCCCAAACAGGGGTCTTGGCCAGATGGGACCAGACCAGGAGCCAACATACCTTCATAGCTTTGTGGAGGCCTATGCTCTTAAGGTGTCTCCCTACAAGATCATCTGGGAGCAGCCTCTATGGGCTCCCCTATCATCTCCAGCATGCACCAGGTCTCATAACCTGTTTCTTGTCTCAGGGACTCCTAATCCAACAAGGCAGGCAGAGCTTAGACAAACATGCCCATTTTATAGATGATTAAATTAAGGCACACAGGGGAGCCGAGGCTCAGGAGCACAGGGCAAATTTTAGCTTCTGAGAGAACCAGAAGGGGGGTGCTTTAATGCATAAGCCTGTATGGCCCCCCATTAGACTGCAATAGCTAACAGAGGACCCTTGCTGGGATTCCTGGAAAGGAGCACATGGCACCCACTGCTACCGTTGGTTCGCTAATCGTGGAAATAGATCTCAAGATGATTCGGAGGGCAGACTCAGTTTCTTCTGTGTCTGCATCATTCCTAGGACACCACCAAGCCATGGCGGAGTAGAGATGAGCTCAGCACTGTGTGGGGAGAGGCTCAGGAGCCCCCACCTCTAACTGAGGAGCTCTGACAGGTGATGGCTATGGGAAGAGGAGAGTCAGCTCTCTTTAAGGGTGTGGCCCCTGGTAGGTTGACCACGCTCTAATGAACAGCCCCACATCCATGATTTTATGGGCAGCACACATTGGACTTGGTGGGTTATTTTAAAAAAAAAAGGGGGAGGGACACAAAGTTGGGAGGGGATGGGAGCTAGGAAGTGATCCAGAAAGAGTTAGGAGAAGGAATGGAGGGAATACGATAAAAATGAATTGTCACGCATGTGTGAAATTCTCAAAGAATAAAGCCACTATATTAAAGTTAATAAATTAAAAGATTGGCTCAGAGAAACAAAGGAAACAGTTAGGATGTCGTTAACGGAGGTAGGACAACCCCAACACTCTGCCTTGAGACACCTGACATTTGAACACAGCCTTGTCTGCCACTCACAAGCTATCTTTTTTTATTGCTTCTAGTCAGATTTTCTATTGGATTGGGATCCCCATTCGATGGGATTTGAGAGTCACACAGCTAGAAAAGAGCAGCAGGCCACTGCTTTCTTGTCCTCCGTGGCTGCCTAGGTGGTGTGACTTTGGGGACAATTCTGCTACTATGACCTGCAGTGCAGGTACCTCCCTGAGTGCTGCTCAGCTCAGCAAACCTGGGGCTGGGGATCATGTTTCCCTCTGCCAAATCCCCTGGCAGGTGGCCCAGCCAGCAGGCTTCCTCTACCCACCCTGTCTCCAGCCCCTAGCTCCTCCATGCCCGGGCCTGGAGCACGACATCCACCTGGTGGGATTAGTGGCTGTAGTGGAGGTGGTGGGTGCTCTGCAGGGGCAGGTGGAATGTAGGTTTCCTCTGTAGACCGAGGAATGAGTTTGGACAGTGACAAATGTATCCTTGGTGTGGGTCTTTACTCTCCGCGGTCTTCAGGCACTGAAGTAGGTGAGGGAGGGCTAGGTGGGAAGGAGGGTGGAGAATCCTGGCTCGAGCATCTGTCCTGGGTGTGCCTCACCCTGTCTTTGGGAGATTCCCTAAACAGGGCGGCTACACCCCTTAGCCCCAGAATGCCCCTGAGCCTCCAATGCCCCAGAGGCTGGGGCCAGACATGTGGGCTGGGAGGCTGGGCAAGGTTACTTCAACTTCTATTCTGTGCCCCACCTGTTGCAAGCACCCTGGGCAGAGTGCCCACGCTGAGTGAAGCCAGCCACACCTGCTCTACCACCTTGCCAGGACATGCCTGGAGCCAGCAGCCCCCAGCTCAGCTGGGCCCGTGCATCCCCTGAGGGGTTCTCTGCAGCAGGCTCAGCGGTTTCTTCCGCTGCAAAGACAAAGCCATCCACATTTCCTTATAAGCCCTCCCCGTTGCATATGGCACACCCCTTTTCCCCTTGCCATGCCCAGGGCTATAGTATGGGAATCAGGTACTTCTGGGTTCCCATCCCAACCATATGCAGATTTCACATGAAGACCTTAGGTTTTCCTCCCGTGACAGGCACTCAATCCTTGTTTCCTGTTTTCTGTTAACTCCAAAGTTAAGGATTGTCAAGATTCACACAAAAGAGCTGCGGCTATCCACGCTTCTTGTGGATTTTCCTGGGACCTCTTTGGATAGAGGATTATTTTCTGATAAGACATGCCAGTTCCTGTAATCCTTGCACTTGGGAGGCAGAGGTGAAAGGATCTTAGGTTCCAGGCCAGTTTACACTGCATTGAGCATGCAAGCCAGTGTGCAATCCTGCCTCAAAAAGAGAAACGGGGTAGAGACGGAGACAGAGTCGAGAGTGACTGAGGAGAGCTACACTCATGTAAGGTCACAGAACTAACTGAACAACAGGGATCCCAAATGCTCTGGCTCTGTCCACTGGGTCCACCTGTACCTCCCTTCTATCCACACCCCACCGTCACCACCACCTGTCCCGCCTCCCCACCTGCCTTGCCTTGGCATATTAAGTGGTGCCCCTTCAAACTGAGCTTTTTAAATGATTTATTCAACCTTTACTGATTACAGGGTGGGTTAGGGTGGGGGGGCGACTTGTTTTCTCTGAGGAAAATTGCACACAGATTTCTTTACGTCCAGAATAAAGAATCCACCCCTCGTGCTTATTTTGGGTGAGTTCCTGAGCCAGAAGACTCCCTGGGAGGCTTCTTAAGCCTTATTAAGTTACAGAAAATGTAGATAATGAAACAAATCGCCCATATCTATAAACAGTCCCAAGTCATCCTGGTTGTGTGATACTGACCCACCCCAGGATACATTTCTGTCTGTTCTAGAAGGTGGTGTAGCTAGCTGTCCAGGTGCCCGGACCTCTCCTGTCTGCCCCCTCCATCCTTGCATCAAGGCTCCCAGTGGGGAGGGCAGGGGACTTTACACTGACCGGAAGGGAGAGTGTGACAAGCGTGTCACAGACAGCAGAGGAAGTCAGAGGGCATGAGGAGGCGAGGTTGCAAGTCCTGTTGGGCACTTAGCAGAGAAGGGCCCGATCCCTTTTTGGGGAGGAACCATAGTTAATAATCCCAGATCTGTTCTGCATCAGATTAAGGCTGTGACTTTGGACCAGACAAGTGCCTCTTGGAGCTCCAGCTTCTTCTTTGTTAATCTAGGAGGTGGTGAGGTCCAGGTTGCCCGTTCGCTGGGTGGTCCTGTGGCACCCTCCAGATAACCCTCCATGCTGTTTACAAGATGGTTCCTTTCATTCCAAAGTCATGACCAGCTCAACTTTAGATGTGGGGTGATGGTGGTGGTGGTGGTGGTGGTGGTGGGTGTTTCTGTGCCTGAATGTGGGTTTCCTGATAGACTTTGCCCTTTCTCTTACCCTAGGTCTTTCAGGACCTCAGGCAGGTCACACAGAACTGTAAGTGTGAACACATACGGGACATTCAGATGAGTGCAAGCACAGTCAAGGCGGGCTGTCATTTGACCACACCATCTCTAGGGCTCCACTAGTGATATAAAGACTACCTATATTCCCTCCTCTGCCTGGAGGAAGGGTGAGGAAGTACACTCTGTCTTCTCTCCTCTTCATAGTGGCCAAGAGTGGCCGAAGAACCGGGGAAGTGGCTTTTTTCAGTGGGCTGTTGTGAACAAGCCCAACTGTGTGGGACAGGGGCACAGACAGGGACAACAGCACCCCAACCCCACGGGGAATGCAGGTGTGTGTGGCAGGGCAGGATTCTGGGAGACAGGGCTTTGTTCCGAGGCTCCTCCCACTTAGATTGACTCCAACCGAGGACCAGGAGGTATCACGTGCTGGCTTGGTGCTGGCCGTATACTTGGGATCTCATCCTTATCAAAACCTCTTTAAGGTAATTACTGTCCCTAGGACCATCTTTATTCAAACAAGGCACTGAAGATAAGCTGGGACTTGAAGATAGATAGGCTCTGCATTTCCTATGCAGGTGGCCAGGCTGCCTCTTTATGCTGGAGCTTTAGGCAGAGGGTAGGGGCTCTGCCAGGGAACCACATCAGAGGCATGAAGTCCTCAGGTAGCCAGGGCTTAGTACAGGGGAGCAGAACATTCCAGAAGGGGAAAAGCATAAGCAAGGCGAGGCACAAGGGCAGAGCAAGCACGGTACACGCAGACAGGAATAGCAGGTACCCTGGAGTGTTGTCTGCGCAAAGGCGGAAAGTGGGTGAGTTCAGGAACATACAGGTCTAGGCAGAAGTATTTGGACAGCAACAGGCTACCACAGCGGGAGTCAGGGTAGGAAAGTGAGGCTGGGGGATGAGGGCATCCTCCAAACATCTGGACTCTATTAAAGAGGCCACAGAAGGTTCTGGAGAGGAGGGATGTGGCTGGCACGGCACTGCATTTGAGGAAGGGATGGGCGACAGGCAGGCCAGGGGAGGGAAGGGCAGCCAAGCATTGGAGTCGAGTCTTCCCGCCCAGGGAGCTGCTCCCATTACTCACAGCCTTCCCTGCCCTTCCTTTGCCCTAGACTTCATGCAGGATCTGGTGAGGGAGTGCCCCTTGGGTGGCAACAGCTGGGGGAGGAAAGAGGGCAGAATCACGGCCCCAGCCTGCCGCAGGTGTGAGATGCCTTGGCTACAGCTCATCTCTTGAAAAACACACCTGCCCCTTCTACTGTCATCTCAATTTGGAGACAAGACCCAAATGAGAGGCGAAGCTGGATGGTCATAAGGTCCAGCCCGGCCTGTGTTTTCCGAAGGAAGTAAAACCTCAGATTTGCTCCAAACTTGTATTTTTCTTCTAAGTAAATGCCCTCTACCACGAGAACCGCCTAGTATTTGGCTGGGAAAGAACACACTGGAAGCTTGCAATTTCCAGGCTTAATTGCACAGTTATGTGTAATATTATTATATAGAACTTTTATTGCCCCAAGAAGTCCAAGTATTTCCTCTTCCTATTTATATTCAGGCCTAGTCTTCACTGGGCTGTAATTTCTACCCTTGCTCACTGAAGGCTATTTGGTGCTAGGAACCCTTTCTAAAGCTGGACACTCTACTGTCTCCAGTCAATGACCAATTCCATTATGTGAGATGCTCTACAAAATATCCAACTGCTGCACAGACAGCAGAGAAGGCTAACCCAGAGCAAAATGTTACAGACCAATAGGAGACAATAAGGAACCCGGGTAGGCAGGGCCCACAATCAGGGATACAAGAGCTGACTAGTCACATGCGGCTGTCTAGGCAGGTTTCCTTGGTCATGGTCATGGAGATGCATGACACCATACAGCAAGGTTGAATGCCTGATGTTGGTCTTCTCTCTGACTGACATTCCACAGCAGGGACTGGAATCTAGAGAGCTTCCATCATGCAGAGGCCACCCCCAACGCACACACTCCTACCTCATGCCCCACCACCGCCAACCCATTTTCTCTGAGAATTTTGATCCTCAGACAGTTATAAATCACAGTGAAAATATTCTGCAGGCATGAAACTTTCCCCAGCCCATCCCACCCAAAGAAACCTGGTTGATCTAATCCACCCGTGAGTTAGAATGGATGCAGCATTTCCTTTTCCCTAGGGCAGCTGCTTTCCCGTGATGTCTCAAAATCAGAAGTGCCGAAGAAGAAATATGAGGTGACGAAGTTAGAGACTTGAGCTGGCAACCCCTTACTTGCAGATGTGACTGGGTACTTTCCTATGCTAATGGCAGGCAGGCACAAATGCATAGACAACTCCACTCACTCGGCACCCAAACCAGAAACATCGCCTAGGAAAAAGGTCAGAAGAAATGTGCAGGGTCCACAGCAAGAAAGTTACAAACATGACTGGAGTGCTTTGAAAAGACTTGTTTAGTTAATAGAAAGGTACATCATGTTCTTGGGTAGAAGTTGACAGTTCACCCTAAATCACTCCTGAAGTGCAATATGATCCTAATAAAGAAATCAACCAGGATTTCTATTGAAATTAGATAAGCCCTTTCTAAAGTTCATATAGAAAAATAAACATTTAAGACAAGCAAAGATGATTTTGAAACAGATGCTTAAACAGGAACAGGAATACTAGATGGTCACAGAGAAGCCACCAGGGAGGACAGTATACGAACAGGGAGAAGCCAGTGGAAAAGCATGAATCCATGTGAACTCATATACATAACAATTAGACATGCTTTAAAGATAGAACTTCAGATTTTGCTTTAATGTGGATTTAACACAGAATCATAGGAAAACAAACACAAATACTCTTCAAATGTGGGAGGAAATGCTCAGCATATCAAAGAGCAATAATAATAATTAATAATAATAATAATAATAATAATAATAATCAGGACTGTACAGACAGCTCAGTAGCTAAGAGTACATACTACTCTTGCAGAGATCCAGTGTTCTGTTCCAGCACCAGGTCTGGCCATTCACAACTGCCTGTACCTCCAGCTCTAAAGATCTTCCGGCCTCTTTTGGCCTTTGGGGTACCTGCACACATATGGTACATACCTTGGATTTTTCTCTAACTACAAAGCATGGTGTTCAGCCCATGGATCACTGCCACATTCAGCAAGAGAAAGAAGCTCACACACAGGTACTGGCTTGTGAATGCATGGCTTCATCTGACTGCTAGTGCTGTTTAGGGGGGCTGGAGAGCTTCCAGCAAGGGGACAAAAAGCAAACCCATTGTCCCATATATGCTCTTTGGTAGTATTTGGATTTTAAAGCCATTGCTATTAAAATTGTTGAATAATGTAGATTCTCCTTCCACAAGCCAGTAAGTCATCTGTAGAGGTTTGGTTCTGTTTCATTTTTGCAGCATCTGATCTTTGTTGGCTGGCTCTGTCTTGTCTTTCCTGTTAAGTCTAGTGAATGACTGGCTACCTGCAGGTACCAGAGGTGATATCTGTGGTGAAACCAGGCTCTGGCCATGAGCATGCCCTATAGGACCCAACCTAACAGGATATTAGGGTGGCCATGCTCTTCCCAGCACCTGTCTGCTACCCAAGCAACAGCCCTGTAACCGGAGGATAGATGGGCCATGCAGATCTGGCTGCCGCCAGCACAGGATTCCAGACTCGAGGGCTTATTTTTTGGTCACACATTTATTATGTAGCTATAAAGGACACAGGTGAAAGAGGAGCCATGAGACTGTTTTAATACCATCTGATCTTCAAGGTCCCGGGAGGACTTGGCTTCTGATGACCACTGCAATGATGAAAGCCTTACTGTCCTCCAGTGACCCACCAGTGGGACATGACTACTCATTGCCCCTGCTTTGCAGATGTGGCCACTGAGCTCTAAAGTTGAAGTGACTCTGCTGGATGCTGTCACTTCCCAACTATTTCCCATGAGTCTCTTGAAGGCATTCCATTATCTCATTTATTCCAAATCTAGTTTCAATGTTATTTCTGTCTTTTTAAAAAGTAGGTCTCTGAACTGCCCTCAAGCATACCATGTCCACTTTGCCCTGGGTGTCTGTTTCTTAGATTCAGTTATGTTTTTCAGTCCCTCATCTATCTTAAAAATATTTCTTTTTTTAAATGTATATGAGTGTTTGCCTGCATGTCTATATTAGCACCACATGGGTGCAGTGCCCACAGAGGCCAGAAGAGGGCATCAGATCACCTGGAGCCAGAGTTATTGATGGTTGTGAGCTGCCATGAGGGTGCTGGGACCCGAATTTCTGTCCTCTGCAAGAGCATCAAGTGTTCTTAACCACTAAACATCTCCCCCTCACTCCCTCTATTCCTCTCGATCTCAGCAAGATCCAGGAAGCCTCTCTTTCCTGATACTCTCCCCTCTTATCCAGATGACTCTGTGTCAGGGCAGCCAGCCTCTGTGGTGCCCAGCGATTTTTACCTCCTGATGTTTCTGCCTTGTGTGGGTTCCTCACACAGTATATCTGGAATGGGCTGTGCATCCCTGGAGAAGTGACGGAGGGGAACTTCCACAGCTAGCTTATGAGAGAACTGCCACTGCTATTTAGCTTTTTCTTGGAACTCTTTGTGGAGGAGCCTGTTACCATGCCCGGTGATCCTTAAGTAACACAATGGAGAAGAACTGAGGCTTTTTACTGTCAACAAGCATCAACTGGCCAGCTACATGAATGACTGGGCGCTCATGACAATGAGTCCTCTGTCCCTGCAGGGCATGCAGACTCAGTATAACTGTAGCCTCAATCTCTAGATTCCAAACTTATGGGAGTCCTAAGCCAGAACTCTATAGCTGAACTGAATTCTTGACTATAAATACTTACTGTTGTTTTAGGCAGCTAAGGTTTAGGGGCTTTTTGTTACACAGCAATAGCTAACAATATACAATATACACTAATTAACTCAATTCCAGGTGGCAGGATCTCTTTACTTGCCCATCTACTGTCTCATCTACATTTTTGTGTGTTTAATCTTGCCTCTGATAAGACAGCAAAGACAGCTGTGCTTTGTGTATAGTCTGTGTCCCATCATGCTGGGGGAGCTGGAGGACAATCTCACTGACTTGCCAGCTTACTGTGTGTGAACAGAAGGCGTGTTCTAGAGAGGCCCTGTACATGCAAATACACATGCGTGCTTGTCCAGTGCCCTCTAAGCATTGCTGCGGCTTGAGTAAGATTGCTAAATGCCCACATGATGGCACCTTGATCTCCAGTGTGGCGGCACTGAAGTGCTGGCACCTTTGAGGTAGAGCCTAGAGTGAGGTGATTAGGCTAGGTCACCTGGGGTGCAATTCTCTGAAGGAATTAATGTAGCTCTTGAGAGACTCCCCCTCAATCCTATGACAGTGGGTTATTCCAAAGAAAGAAAGGGAGCCTGTCCCCAAGTCTCTCTGGATTCCAGACTCATCATGACTCTGCCCCGACTGTGATGCCATATTGTGATATAGTCAGAGGGACTGACCAGAGCTAATCAAATGCTAGCACTATGCTCTTGAGGCTCCAGAACTGTGAACTAAATAAACCTCTTTTCTATAAAGCACCCAGACTCAGGTAGTTTGCTACAGAAACAGGAAATGGAGCAGAGCAGTACATGAACAATGTGTTGCATTTGTTTACACAGGACACCTACAAACTCACACCTAAGACTCGAAACTCACTATCACACTCAAGCATGCCCATGTGAGAAGTTCCAAATATTCTCACACGTGGAGCGGAAGGGAGAGGAGGACCCCGGGAGGGCTGCTATTATAGCCAGTGCTTTTCATGATTTATTTACTCACTCCACACCCTTTCCAAAAACAGTTCTTTTAAAGCCAGAGTGACAAGCCCCCTTTCAGCTTTCCTGATGGTCAGTTCTAAATAGATGGTATGCTTAACCCCACACAACAATCTAGGAACCTAGGAATCAAGAAAAGTGCTGGGTGATGGGGGTGAGGTAGGGTAGGGTAGGGTGGGGGGTAGGGCTACTGCAGCTTCCAGAAGAGCCCTGGCCCAGCACCACATGGAGTCACCTGCTGCATCCCTAGACACACCTCCCAGCCCAGGCCTTTTCCCTAAAGACAAAATAGAGGAGAATGTGACCCTTTCTTCTTGGGCTCTAGTTCATTCGTAAGCTGGTGGGAGATTTTTCTAGGGTGATGAACACAGTGAAAGCCTGGAGGAGAGCTGTGTTGCATGATACCTTCTGAACGGAGGCAGCTCAGGCCCAGCTCTGGCCGGGTGGGTGGAGGTGACCACAGATGCAATTAGTATGGAGCCCATCCTCTCCCACAAGACCGTTTTATCCCAGGGGAATAAAGTGCCAGCTCATCCGCCCTCTGATTTGGGTTGGATGAAATGAATTTTTAGCTCTTCTGGGGAGTCTTTGCCAGAGGGGAAGGCAGAAGGGAGAATGGGGGGGGGAGTCAGGAATACACAAACATACTCCAGCTCTTCAAAGAAAGGACAGAGGGACCACAGCTGGGGACAGTCACCCTCACGTCTGCCAATCACGCTTTTGTTGCCCAATTAGCTGCCCGTTGTTGCCAGGTTGTGTCTCAAACATTACCTGTCCTTCTCTCCTTAGCCTCTGGCTCCCAGAGCATCCCATGCTCAACTTGCCTGCTTGTTGGCTTGCCTTCTGCTGGTTTCATTGATCACCACAGACCCTGTTTCTACAACTTTAACATTACTCATTCTGTCCTGTCAGTGAAAACGCAGTCTCCGCTCAACGCTCAACTCCTATACCTAACGCTTGTTCATCCCTTAAGACCTGCCCAGGAATCGCTTCCTCTAGGAAGCCTGGCGGAACTAGGTGTCTATCCTTCAGCTTCCTGTCCTTCCCTCTATCAAAAGCACGGGGCCCACAGGAGAAGAGTATTAAAAAAAAAATGGCTTCTCTGTGTCTGCCTCAAGAAGGGGCACAGGCTGTTCCAGTCCAGGATCTGTGGCTTCTCCTCAGCTGGTACCAGTGTCTGGGGACTGAGATGCTGAGCACATTTAGCGGTTCTCCCTGAAGCAGCCAGCCTCACCTCTGCTGCAGTGAGGAGGAAAGGACTCGGGGGGAATAAGTATTGAGGAAATAGGAAGTGCGGCATTGGTTTTACTCTTCCAAGAAGCCCGAGCCCAACACACACCATCGTCCATCTGCTTACTTGTGGTAAAGCAAGTGACATGCTAAACCAGAGCATTTATTAAACACGGGCTAAATCTTTATAGGAAACAAACAAACAAACAAACCCAAGAGTCTAATTTTCCCGATTAAACACTTTGTAAATCAGTAGGGAAAGGATTTTTTTCGGAAGCCTTTGGGGCCCAACAATGCTTCAATACGGTGATAATTCCAAAGCAGCCACTGTGGAACATTCCACTTTGTTCCTCAGCACAGTATTCCCTTTATCCTGGGGGATATGGGCCCAGACCTACCCAGGATGCCAGGACTGTGGGAGGTACGCCCACACTCAGTTTCTCCTATATGCATGGACCTGTACTAGAGTTCAGGTTCGAAGTTAGTCAAGTAAGAGATGAGCAATCATACCAACACAAGAGAATAACTATAACAATGTGTTATAATAAAAGTTATTGAAAATGTATGAATTATTCGTTTCTGGATGTTTCTATTTAATATTTCAGGACAGGGGCTGACCCTGGGTCACTTAAACTGAAGAAGACAAAGCCTCATCATTACTGCATTTGGAGTTTGAGATGTGAGGGACACCTCAGAAGGGACTTGACCCCCTGGGAGGGCACAGAACCATAGTTTCTTGAGCACCTACTATGTGTCAGGTAGTGATCTGGCTCTTTTGTCTTTATTATTTCAGTTCTCACGTGGATACTAAGGGATGGTGATCTTCACTCCCATTTTCCTACACCAAGGGTGAGGCTGCAAGAATTAAGGTCACTGCAGCAGGTCAAGGCCTGAGCCATCCCAGGATCTCCACAGAGAAGAGCAGTGACGGTTGGGGGAACTGGGGATGTTGACTGCAGACATGAGGTGGTCTGGTGGTGTCGGGGTGGGATGGGACCTTTCACAGCTGGAGGTGTGGAGGCTCAGAGGAAGACTGTAGAAAGTACATCATGTTCTCCCCACTGTCACCAGGATGCTTGTGCTGGCCCAGACACCACACCCCTTCCCCCAGAGCCTTGCTGTCTGTCCTGTTCAGCTCTTTATGGAGAGAGTATACCCAGGCAATAAGAGGTGGGAGAAATTGGGGTCTCTGCCTCCCAGTGCCCCAGAAAGGGCTCTAAAGATGCTACCTTTACCTTTAAGCAACCTCCTCTCCTTCTCACTTGTCAAATCCAGAGGTGAGATCAAGCCTCCGTGTTCCCAGGACTCTCCTGGCTTGTACATTGAAAGTGCCATGTTCCACAAATCTCCATTTAGGGCAAGCTGTGACAGTTGATCACCCAAGACGGTTTCTACCTTCTTATCCACACCACCCACCTTCTTGGCCTTTAAGGATCACATGACTCTAGTTCCATGAAACGCAGCAGGCTTTTTTGAAGCCCACACCCTTGAATTACTACCTGCCCCACTTGATGCCAAAAAACTGCTGTCACCTATATTGCTCAGCTCTGGCCCCTTTCCACCTTAGCTGTGAGGGGGCAGCCCCCTGTCTGCTCCCAAGAGGACAAAGAGGAGCACAAGGTGAGAAGACAGAATGTGATGGGAATGGGAGGAAGGGATGGAGGGAGGTGAGTGGAACTGAAATATGGAGAAGGGTGAGCGAAGGAAAGCAGGGACAAGGGGGGACAGAAGAGAGAAAGGCAGGGTGACAACATGGCTAAAACATGGATGGCCGAAGCTGGGACTGGATGGGGTCCATAGGTGCTCTCTGGGGCTGTGGGGTTACCAGACTCAGTATTATCCTTTGACCCTCTGGAGCTTATGCAGAGGAAGGTGAGGACCTTCACAGCAGCGATCCTGAGGGATTGTGTACTTCTGAGAACTTCCCTGGTCTCTAGCATGTGGCACGATCCTAAGTGTTCCTTAATAAGGATGGTGACAGTTGTGATATTGATCTCTGGCAATCCAGTCCTCTTAAGTAGGTCTTTCCGAGTCAATGTCAACACAAGGTTGGGTAATTATCTTGGAAATTTGAGCAACCTAGGCAGGAAGATGAAGAGGTGGCCCAATCCCTTGGGAAGGAGAATCAGGATCGGCTTCATCCATGTGTAGGTGGTGCTAGGTGAGGTAACTGGAGGGTGTCTTTCTGAGCTCCACCCAACCTAGCCTTTGAGCAGCCAGACTTGAGGCTACCCAGCCTGCCTTCTGGCCACCAGGAATTCTTAGCAGGAGAGATCTGAACAGGACACCCTGCACTCTAATTAGTCCAGGATTTCTGGGCTGACCTCTCAGACTCAAACATGGGAGTTGACCAGATCAATGGCTTGTCTCCTTAGAAGGCCACGGAAACATTTAGACCTGGGCCCGCCAGACATATCACTGGCCACATGTGAGGTCAGAGAGAGAAGCTGGGCCAGAGTCATGGCCAGCCTCTCTGTGAAGGGGAGCAGAAGAGGACAGAGTGGACCCTGCGGTGACATCTAATACTTCAGCTTTAAGCGACATTCTCTCCACACAGTCCCCTTACCCAAGTACCAGGCATGTCCTTCAGCTTGGAAGGGGCCTCACTGGGCTCTAATGGTAGGAAGAAATACTTAGCTTCCCACTGAGGGACAGGCTTCTCTCACCCTCATTCCTCACAGTGAGTTCAGAAGCTCATCACTGGGCCCGGCCAGCTGCACATGGACACCAGGGCTGTGAATGTGAAGCAGCATCTGGCAGCCATATTGTAGGCTCCATTGGCTACTGAGAACTGAATGAACACCTCAGTTTAAGATCACTGTCTGAAATGCAAACCCTACCCCCAAGCAAGCCCTCGATTAAAGGCCCACAAAACTGTTTAACTTTGCATATTCTGGTCCCCCACTTTGCTTTTGCTGTTGTTCGACTGGTTTGAGATTTTTGTTGTTATTTGCTTGTGTTTTTTTTTTTTGTTTTTTGAGACAATAGCACATCCCATGCACATCTCTACTGATGGGGGTGCTGACAAGCTCTTGGGGTGTGGGGGTGATGTGTTACAAACAAGACCAGTAATCATAACTGGGCTTTGATCTAAAGAAAAATTGACTTCACACATCATATTTAATGTGGAGCAAGAGGTGAGTATGTGGAGAACATATGCGTAGGTTATAGCATCAAGTGTGTGAAACCAAGCATAAATGAAGGAGCTACAAAATTATAGATGCTGGCAGGACCTGGGTATCAATCCAGGGAGTTGGCAACCATATGGAAGCCTCAAATTCTTCATTCTACTAAGAGACAGAGTCAACTGTTTCTAGGAGGATAAAGGGTGAGGATGCACATTGGTATCTGGGCATGGTCACGTGTTTGATGAAGAAGGGTCCTCCTCCTTTAGCCTTGTGGGGCACAGGAAAGAGCAGCCACTGAAAGTCAGGGGTCAGTTAAAACCTAGCTCAGTCCTTTGCCAGCATGTGTGACTTGGAAAGAGTAGCCAGCCTCTCTGAGTTAGGTTTTTGCCTTGAATGTCCATTCACAGGGGATGAACTGGCGAGGGGCCAACAGATGGCCCGGTCACCCTGCTTCTTTTTGTGCATCTAAGGCTGTAATGGTCGGTTTTCTGTACTAACTTAGCTTGGTACCCAGGTATTAGGTCCAATTCAAACAGACGTAGCTGTAAAGTGTTTTGTTTTTATAAAGAGTAGATTAACATTTATATTCAGCAATAGAATAGAACCGAAGAGCAAGACATACCTCCACATACCTATGGATATCCAATTCTTCACAAATAAGTAAAACAAATACACACAGAAGAAAAGACAGCATCTTCAACAAATGGTGCTTGTCAAACTGGACCAGAATGATAATAGAACCATATATGTCACCCTGTACAAAACTCAACTCCAAGTGGATCAATGATCTCATGACTAGATACCCTGAATCCCATAGAAGAGAAAGTAGGTAATAGGCTTGAACTCATAGGCATAGGAAAGGACTTTCTGAACAGGACCCCAGTAGCACAGGCCCAAAGACCGAAATAAATGGGACCTCATAAAGCTAAATGACTTTTGTACAGCAAAGGTCACCATCATTTGAACAAAAAGGCAGCCTACAGAATTGGGGAAAAAAACTTCACTGATCATACATCTGACAGAGTGTTAATATCTCGTATATACAAGAACTAAAAAATAATCTGAACATATAGAAAACAAATAATCCAATTTTTAAAATGGGGTCTAGAACTAAACAGAGAGTTCTCAAAAAAGATGGAACACTTAATAAAAGCTTCAACATCTTTAGCCATCAGGGAAATTCAATTTAAAATGACTTTGAGATTTCAGCTTACACCAGTTAGAATGGCCAAGATTAATAAAACAAATGACGGCACATACTGGCCAGGATGTGGGAGAAACGGAACACTCATCCATTGTGAGTGGGAGTGCAAACTGGTGCAGCCACTATGGAATCAGTGTGGAGGTTCCTCAAAAAGGCGAGACTATGTCTACCATCAAAGTCAGCTATACCACTCTTGGGTATACCCAAAGCAACGTACATCCTACTACAGAGATCCCTGCTCATCCACGTTCACCGCTACTCTAATCATAATAGCCAGAACTTGGAAGCAACAGCCTAGGTCTCAATCAACTGATGGGTAATGAAAATGTGGTACACTTATACTATAGAACATCATTTGGCTGTTAAGTAAAATGAAATTATGAAATTGGAAGGTAAATGAATGGAACTAGAAACAATCATCATGAGTGAGGTATCCCAGACTCAGAAAGACAAATGTTGCGTGTTTTCTCTTATATGCACATCTTAGCTTTTAAGCTTTGGATATGTGTATTTCATTTAGAATATCCACAGAAGTTAGAGACAGGGCCCATGCATTTCTGTTGCCTGACTAAATCTGTGCCCACACTGTTCCATTGTCAGCCGGCTGGGCCCTGCCCAGGTGTCTCTGTGGGTGGCACTCCTCTGGCCTTGCCCAACTCTGCCCTGCCTCCATCAGAAAATGCCCTTCCCATCCTTGGTGCCTCACCTCCCAGCCTTGTGCAGGGCCCAGGAGCTGCCACTGCCTCTGGATCTGGTCTTCCCTCCACTGGTTCTCATTACAACACCAGCAAGATGCCATCAGCTTGAGGGTACTCCCTACAGTGGTGCCCAAGACCTGTCACCTTCCTGCCCTGTCTTCTCCAGACTGAGAGCAGTCTGTAGACATGAGGCACACAGCCAGAAGCTGAGAGGGCTCCCTGCCTGTGGTCAGTGGAAGTACCAGGAAGCCAGCCATTTATTGTACCCTCTGCTGTTGGGGACCAGGCTCTGTGCTACACGTACATCATCTTCAACTCTACTTCTACAAGAGTGCAAAGTGCAAGGCTGTTTAAAACACTGAGAGTGGGGTCCCAAGGAAAGCTCTGCCCTGACCTTGACATGGGCAGGATGTAGGTACCACTGTACCAAAGGCACAGGTCAGGAAGAGGGCTCTACACAGCATGATTAGAGTCAACAGTGTTATTCCGTGTACACCAAAACAACTAGAAGAGATGGTTTTTAGTGTTTGCCCATAAAAATGATAAATGTTGAAGATGGACATTCTAAATATCTGATATGATCATTCCCCAGGGTGTGCATGGGTTGAAAGCATGACACCACATCCCATAAATATGTACAATCATATGTGGAAATAAAAATGAAATAAAACTTCAAATGGGGCTGGGGGAGACCCTGCCACCCGCCTCCCCAGCTACATGTTTATCGCAGGTTCACAATGAGATTTTAAATTCAACCTTTTGTGAGGGATTATATAAAGCCAACAAGTGTCCCTGCTCTTTCATAGATTTATTACAGGTTTGCTAATATGTTTGAATAAAGCCCTTCTCTCGGAAAGGACGCCGACAACAAGGCCTGTGTCCGAGTGGCTGGAAATGAAGAGAGAATTGGATCCAGCATCTGCAACAGAAACGGAAGGCAGAGATACCTCGGGTGTCCCCCAGCGCTCTGTGCACGGGCCTTAGATGCAGCCTGGAGGATCCTGGAATCATGAGGCTGTTACCCCGGCAAGGCAGCAGAAGCCTGTGGAGCTGAAGCAACTCACCCGAGGGAGGCTTCAGTGCTCCTGTGTAGCAGAGAGAGGAGCCCAGGTAACTTCCAGGGACATCAAAGTCATCACAGAGGCGGAAAAGGGACACGCCTTGCCAATCACTCAGCACATGCCCCGTGTGCCCGGCATTGTCAGACTTGAAGCAGTGAACAATCCAAGCCACAATGAATATACAGTATCGCTCGTGGGGGTGGGTGGGGTCAACTTGCTGGTCCAGGATCAGAGGCAGGCAGCAGAGGGGAGAGGCGGAGGAAGGCTGGCCTATCCTTGTGGATCCAAGCCAAGGGCACAACTGGAAAGAAGTGGGCCCATCAGTGTGGAGGCCTGGGACAGACAAACAAGACTTGAAGAGGGGAAGAGAGAATTCGTTCTCTGTGGGGAGTGTGTGGTAGAAGTATTTTTAGGATGGAAGAAGGTGGGAAGTATTTTTAGGATGGGCCGTTCTTCCCATTACCCTACCCCTCCTGTGGGGAAGAGAAGGGAGGTGGTACTAGATGATTTGGGGGGTCAGCTGGCACACTCTGCAAGGAGGAAGTGGCTCTAGGCATTGTCTTTGGACTAGGGCCCTGGGTATTTGACCTAGGCCAGGCTGCTGCCAGGCATTTCCCTTTGGGGACTGGAGCCCTACTGCCGCCCCCTACCCCCTGCCACATCCCCACTCTCCCTTCAGGATGACCTGAAAGGAAGGTTTATAAGAGGAAAAGGAATGAAAAGGATCCTATTTAACAGCACACACTGGGCGGAGGAACTTCCTGACAGGAACCCGTGTGGAAACCAGGCCCAGCTTGGCCATGGAAAACTGGTTTGGCTCAGGACTGGCCAGAGTGGACAGGGGACCTCAGGCAGCTGTACATCGCAATTAAACTGGCCTTGTCCAAGTTCACTTTCCTTCTCAGACCCCCGAAACAGGCAGACACTATAATAATCTGTATACCACAGTGGGGGGAGAAAGGTACCACTTCTTTTAAATCCAGGGAGGGGGAATCGCCCTCCTTGAGGTCACAGAGACATGAGCAGCAAATTGAGAGCAGATGCAGGCAACTGAGCAGGAGGCCAGAGAGCAGAGCGGCTGCCACCAGGCGCCCAGCCTGAGTCACCGGGTGGGGAGGGCGGGCAGGGTGGGCCGCGCTCCCTATCTTTATTCTCGGGCTTGGGTGTGGGGTACAGGAAACAATGCAAACAGAAGAGTCCTCGGGGCTGGGACAGGCACAGGGCTGGGACTGGCACGGGGCTGAGACAGGCATGGGGGCCTGGCAGGTACCAACAGGAATTACAACAGGGCCCAAATCCGAATAGAAGAAGGTCTTTCCCTCCCCTGCCCTGCTCCCTTGCACCTACTGGTAGACTGTGCCGCTCTTTTTATCCGAGGCTAAGCCTGGCTGCAGCGGAGCTGCCCTGGTTTTGAGCCCTGCTCCCCACCACCTTTCTCTAAAAGCCAGCGGCTGGCAGAAAAGGTCTGGTGTGGGAGTTTCAGTCCCTGTCCAACTCTGCTGGGTTTCCAGACCGCGCTGTGGTAACACCCCAGCCCCTCTCCTCAGCTGTCCTTGCCTCTCTGCTTTGTCTCCTGCAGTCTCCAACGGAAACATTGGCTCCTTAGGGCCAAGGCTCTGTGCAGCCTGCCAGACCCCAGCTGCAGGAAGTACCCATTCACCTCAGCCTTTTCCAGAACCATCCTCCACCTGTGTCAGCCTTCTGGGCGGCCACCTCTTCATCTGTGGCACACTGTTCTGAGGAACATGAGCTTTCAGGAGCAGGGGTCTTCCTTGTGTTAGCGGTTCTCCTGTCCACCCCCCGCCCCCCACCCCAGCAGAGGACTGGTAGGTAGTAGGGGCTTAGTGGATAGCGGATGCCTATCATATCGCAGGGGAGAACCCCTGGGTACTGGGGTGACCCGTGCAGAGCACTGTGGTTTAGAGTACTCTAGCACCACACACCCAGTGCCTTGGGGATGCCTCGTGGACATCCTTGTGTCAAGAGGAGGGAGGCCTGCTAGGAAGGTTTGTGATTCTATTTTGTTTTTAGCACCTCCTGAACCCCCTGGAAGGGACAGGAGAGTGACAGCATTTCACCTACACATGCCACATGGTGAACACGGAGCTCTTCACCCCGAAGACACAAGAAGATGGGGCCAGGACACTTGGGCTCAAAAGACTCCAAGCTCTCCTACTGTCAAAGTCCTCCCTGTCCAGTGATGTTTTTCTGATGGGCCACACAGTATACATACGATCCCCTTCTCATTAGTTTCAGATTTCCCTTGACCTTTTGATCCCTCTTATTAATTCAACTCGTATCCTTGTCAGCATCAAAATAGCCCTCCATTAAAGTGTCCCAAGGGGAAGGAGTCAACGCACGTATGGGAGAAGAAAGGGGTCTGGCCCCATCCCCAGACCTCTGCTGTCTCTATCCTGACCCCTACGACTCTGCAGTGTGATGGTCATGGTCAAGAAGAGGTGCACATGTATATAGTGCATAGACAGGCATGTGTGATGCCACAGGCCGCAGGCTGGATAGCTTACTCAACAGGCTTTGGCTCACCCCCCCCCCCCAACCCAACATCTCTGCCTTCCAAGTTCCATCTTGCGCCATCGGAGACAAAATACCTTAAGCCCCAGAGGGGCTCTCACAGCTTATTCTTGCATTTCTGTCCATGGAGGTCAGCGATGGGACAAAGGATTTCTCTTTGGGAACCCAACATGAAGCAAGACAGAAGTGGCAGCAGCTAGTCTAAAAAGAAAGAACATTCCAGAACCTCCTCCCCAAGATCTTCTGATGTGTGGACTTACAGAGAACCCCAAACAGCCCCTCTTACCACACTGTGGGTTTGGCTGAGTCTGGGCTTAGAAGTTGCAGTTCTGAGTGGATTTCCCTGATGGCCCACACAGGGGGACTGAGAACACTCAGGCCCGCCTCAGGCTGCGGAGGGGCAGGTGGCTCCTTTCTGCTTTTCTAAGCCTTAGTTTTGTCCTTTCTGCCATTTGAATGGCTGAACGTGTGAGAATGGCAGAGTTAAGCAGAGGGCCTTCGGGGGCCCACCTACCCCGTGGCTAATCCCTCAGCACCTGCAGAAACCGGAAGTATGGCTGGCGACGCCCATCCACCTCAATGCCTGCTCTCTGGAGTCCTAGCTCTCCTTCTAGAGTGAACACATAATCCATCACAGTGCCCTAAGAGGGGCCTGGCACGCAGGCCCAGAAATGCCCTCTGGCCCTTCCCCCTTCTCGCACCTGCTGGGCAAATTCAACAAACACTTGGTGGGTGGCTGGTGAAACCGGAAGCCAGCACCCAGGGGCTCATTGTGTTTCCGCCTCTGGTAAATCACGACTCAGTATCCTTGGGAGGGTTCTGCGATGGCCAGAGCATAGCAAGCACCAAATATTTGTAGAGTGAATGAAAGAAAGCAAACATTTACACCCTGTTCTGTTTTGTATTATCTGTTCTGAAAAGGGAGGGGCCGCTTATTCCAGCTCCGGGGTTCAAAGCACCTGGCAGACCAAAGGGTAAGGATAAATGAGCTCAGAGGAAATGAGATGACCTCGGGTCCACGGGGACCTGGGTGCTTGCCACTCTTCCCAACTATCCCTTCTGGGCTACATGACCACACCCCTCACCTAAACAGAGGGTGAAAGTGATTGGCTCTCGGGAGTTCCAGTGACCCAGGAGAGGGTAGCCTGACTTACCCCAGGCCCATATGATAGCAAATATGTCTCACACTGGGAGGAGGTGTGGGCTCAAGCCCCCTGGATGGGCCATCTGAATCACTGGGCTCTCTTGGTGTCAGCTTGTCTACTTTATGGGACACTACAGGAGCCCCTGGACCTCACGCATGTAGCCTCTAGGGGACGGAGGGAAAGGACTATGTTTCCTCTTCAGCAGGAGATTAACTACTAGTACCCTACTTAACCTCCTTGCAATGGAACAGCAAGACCAGCCAGATGGTACAACTGTCCCTCAGGCATAGGACAGAGATGCCAAGCTTTCATGTGTTTCAGTATCTTTACAACAGCTTTAATGGGTGAGCACAGGCGACCTGATTGAGTGACTGAGACCATTTCCAGAGCAGGTAGCTTTGGCTGTGGAGCCACATACCCATGCCACTTCATCCCATCCCCACCCTGAAAGGACCAAGCAGACACTGTAACAGGCTGTCAGTCTTCTCTCAGAGATCAGGCCTCAATTTCAGTTTCCTGAGACTTGAGCAAGCAGTTTCTGGGAGGGCCATGAACAAAAGACACAGTCCTTGCAGTAGCTCCCTTTCTGTACGTACTCTGACTGCTCAAGGTTCAGCCAGTTTTTACTGTCTGGGACCCCTCGCCAACTTAGAGCTACGTGCATGGGTCAATGTGAATGTGCGAGGCCAGTCAGCCTCCACGGCAGCTCAAGGACAGAGCCTGGGACTTGTTCAGGCCTGCCCCAAAATGCTAACTGTAACACACACACACAAGTTCATGTGATTATGTGGGTGTGTATTTATGTGTGTGTGCACATGTGTATCTGTGCATGGGGGGCAGAAGTCAGTGGTTGAGTGTGTTCCTCAGTCATCATTTTCTATCTTGTGTTCTGAGACTGGGTCTCTCTCCCTGAACGCAGAGCTGGCTGCCAGGCTAGCCTGTCTGACTAGTGACCTCGAGGGATCTGCTCTCTACCGTACCAGTGCTGGGGTTAGACACTTGCTGTCACCGTGCACGACTTTAGGTAGGTGCTAGGGACCCAAACTCAGGCTCCACGCTTGCCCAGCAAGCATTTTACCAACTGAGCCATTTCCCCAGCCTTGAAAGGTGTTTTATTGACCAATTTTCACTTTGCCTGTGATGCACTTTGATGTTTTCTATTCTATTCTGCTTTTCGTTTCTTTCTTCTTTTTTTTTTTTTTTTCTTTTTTAAGCTGGAGGTTGTTGCCTGCTGGATCAATCAGATAGCCCATAAGAGCATAACACCTGTAGTCTGGAAACACTATCTTGCACAACGGGGTTTTGATCGGCTCTCCAGAGCTAACAGGAGCGATTGGAACTCTGAAGCGCCATGCCTCTACCCTGCTTTCCTGCCTGCTCAGCATCCATTCATCCTCTCTTTAGCCCCTGCTCCTGAGCCTCCCTCCCTCACCTGTATCACCACACACACACACTTCTTTCCATGGAAGGTCACATTGGAGCCAGAGAGGGGAGGAGGGAACACGGGGCAGAGTTTGCCTCCGACCCCTCTAATAGAGGCCCACTCCACAGGCTGACTGCTGACATGGAAATCTCTCTATTAGGACTGAACACTTCTCGGTAATAGAATTTGTCCTAACAGGGTTTACTACCCAATCTATTAGTGAAAACATTTCAGAGCCCTGAAAAAAATGAAATACAAGAAGTTCCTCTGGCTGTAAATGTGCCTGCAGCAGGAAACCCCATCGTCCCTTCTGATGAGGAAGTTATAAAGAGCCTATTCTACCAACCCGGTTTGGGATCTTATTTTCTTCAATTCAATATCATATATGGTCCTGAAGGAAGGACGCATTCGGAAGCTGAGGGTGTGGGAAACCTGATCACACACAACACACTGTGAATAGTGTTGGCTGAGGGTAACCTTTAAACACAGCATAAGGTGGCTGGTCTCTTCAGGGCCACCTCAGGGACAGCCCCATATGCCTGCTGTTGTTTCCTAGTGGCAAGTATCAAGGATCACACAGCCTTCCTGCCATATCCTTCAGGAATGCCCAGGTCCCTCAGTGGTCCTTCCTTGCTGTCACCAACCTGCACATACTGTGACTCTGGTCCCGAAGGAGGACAGGTCTGTGGTCTAGACCATGCAGAGGCTGCCTCCTCTTGGACCCCACACCTCTCTGCTCTTCACAGTGCTAACAGACTTATTCCCCGAGCCAATGACCCGGATTGCTTTGCTCTTGCTCAGTGACTCTCAATGGGTCCCATCAGGACATGGAGGAAAACGCCTTAGCCCCTCATTTATCTGACATTTTTCCTTCCTGTTTTTGCTTTTGTTCTGCCTCTCACTGCTGCTCAGTACACGAGAGCCTCAGCAAGCAAGCTCTTGTTGAGCTCTTAGCCAGGGTCCAGCCCTGTTCCTAGGGTGCTTTCTCATTGAACCCTCACAATAACTTCACAAAGCAGCTACCAGGAGACACAGCTCGATCAAGAGATAGACTCAGAGGCACTGGAGAGATGGTTCAGTGATTAAGAGGACTTTCTGCTCTTGTAGATCACCTGGGTTCCATTCCCAGCACCCACATGGTTGCTAACAACTGTTTGAAGTCCAGTTCCAGAGGATCCAACACCTTCTTCTGGCCTCTGTGGGCACTGCATGCACTTGTTGCATAGACACACACGCAGGCAAAACACTCATAACACATGAAATAATAATAAAAAAAAGACAAGAAAAGAAAAAGCAGGGAGGGACTCAAGATCACACAGTAAAGTGGAGCTGGGACTGAATTCCAGAAGCTAGGCTCCACGGCTGTCTTTCCTCTACTATCCCAAGAGTCTAAGACACTGGGCTAATGGGGCAGGATTTAAACTTTGCAAACACATATTTCCCATCTTGTTTAAACTCACAACTGTGTTAGAGTGTGCACTGTTATCCCCATGTTTTCAAATAATAATATAATAGTAATCTTCTCCATTTGTTAAGTGCCGACTCCACGTGAGGCATGGTACTAATGCATTAATGTGTTTTCTAAAGAGCTCCTCCTAACTATTCTGAAAAAAAAGGAGGGAAGACCTCAAATTATCTCTATTTTTCAGATAAAAATGTGGAGGGTCAGAAATATTAAGAGACCCATCCGGGATTATCAAATAACTAATGTCAGAACTTGGGACCAACCTGAGGTCTCCTAGTGCTGGCCACTCAGCCTGGACTTTGTTATGAGGGGTCTACTATACTTCCAGGTGCAGAGCTGAAGGCAAAGAGGATACCCTAATTCTATAACAAAAGCAAGAAGGTTTAGAGTGCTCCAGTGTGTTCAGGTGACCAGGTAGACACTGTTTTTTCTGTGAAGGTGAGTCGGAGGAGTGGACATCATGACTCCTTAGAACACACTTCCTGCTGCCCCCAGAGCAGAGGGTGCACGTCTTTCACACCCACAGGGACTATGTTTTTATTCCCATCACTCTGCCCCTTCTCGAATTTGACTCAAAGCAGCTTGAGCTGTGACACTGTCTGGTGCTTGCTGACATGGGACCCCGGGTTAGCAACTGATGAGTCCCAGAGGATGTGCTTTCCTGGTTTTTTTCTTACTTCTTCTGAAACAGCTTTAACTTTTCCCCATTTTACTTTATTCTTTCCCTTCTGTATTTTAAGCTGGTACTTTCTGAAGAGACACAAACTGTAGATTTATATGAATCTGAAAGTATATTGGTCTGTGGGATGGACACCATCAGCATCCTCATCAGGGCTTTACCCTGAAACCCACCTTCAGTCAGAGACTGATGGAAATGATCTGAGCAGAGGCTGCAGGGCTGAATGCTAGGAAGTGTGCTGGTCTGAATAAAATGGCCCCAACAGGCTCACATATTTGAATGCTTAGTCACCAGAAAGTGGAACTGTTTGAAAGGATTAGAAGGATTAGGAGATGTGGCCTTGTTGGAGGAAGTGTGTCACTGGGGGTGGACTTTGAGGTTTCAAAAGCCCATGCTAGGCCCAGCAGTCTCTCTCTCTCTCTCTCTCTCTCTCTCTCTCTCTCTCTCTCTCTCTCTCTCTCTCTCTGTCTACCTTCCGGCCTGCCTGTCTGCAGATCAGCATATAAAGCTCTCAGCTCCAGGAACATGCCTGTCTGTATGCTGACATGCTCCTGCTATGATGATAATGGACTAATCTCTGAAATGGTAGGTAAGCCCCCAGTTCAGTGCTTTATGAGAGTTGCAATGGTCATGCGTGTCTCTTCACAGCAATAAACCCTGACTAACCCTGACAAGAAGCTAGAAGTGGTGGCAGGGAAGATACAAGGTTGTGATCTGTGACTTCTTGTGATCACGCTCTAACAGAGCTCAAAGAATCCGTGCTCAGGGAAAGAGGCCAGGTTCCACAGCCTATGTTTCCATCTGCTGCCCCACAGGGTCACATCCTGTGATTCATAGGACTCATTCCCACCAAGGGAGTGATACAATCCTAAGTTGGTCCTTCATGAGTCTGAAGTAGGGACACATTGTGGAAATGACAGAAAAAAAATGGCCTTGAAATATAGGCAACACTTAGGGACAGATAACTTTCAGGCAGAAAAAGAGCTGGACAGCTAGGTGTACTGACTCATGTCCTTAATTCTGGCATTTGGGCAGCCGAGGCAGGAGGACTGCTGTGAGTTCTAGGCTAGCCTAGGCAACATAGTGAGCTACAGGGCTACAGAATGTGGCCCTGTCTTGAAGAAGAAAAAGGAGGAAGAGGAGGAGGAATTGGAGGAGGAGAAGATGATGATGATGATGATGATGATGATGATGATGATGATGATGATGGAGCCTCTCTAATGCCAGGCTAAGGGGTGTGACTTGACTTTGGCAGGCAACAGTAGCCTTAGCAGAACATATTTGGACACAAGAACAACAGATTGAAAACACAGTTTACCTGGTAGTGTGCACATTTTCCAGAGAGAAAAAATGCTTTAAGTCCATTATTCCAATTCATTAGAATCATCTGGATGCTTCTTTAGCGGGGAACCCTTCTCCTGCTCAGACTTAAGAGCCAAGTTCAGAGATAAAGGCTCAGAATTCCAGACTCCCCCGGCTCCCCAGCTGACTGTCTCATGCCGAGAAGACTGTGCACATGGAACCCAGGACCTCACTACTTGCACGCTGACTGGGTAATGGGGTGGGGCTTCAGGTTTCTATCAGCTCCCAGGTCAGGCAGATGCTGTCCCTTCAAGGGCCACACTTGGAGTAGGAGAGTGATAAAGGTTTGTGCTCATCACTTGTTCTTCACTATAGAAAAGTAAAAGCAAGCAAACAAAAACCCCTCAATTAAAACAAGAATATATCCACCCACCTAATGAATCAGACTCTCTGGAGGTGAGGTCTTGATGCTGGGGCATGGTTGAAAGAAAAGATTTCTCGAGCACTAGGGTACTTGAGAGGCACAATCCTGGAGCTCTTGCAAGGTAGGTGTATCTCTCATCACAAGACTGTCAGGAATGGTCCCATGATTCAGCACTGAGCCCAAGTGTGGGTGGGGCCAGCAAACTGAGGGTGAGCTGGGCATCCCTAAGCTCGGTGTAGGCTGCATAGGTCTAAGGAGATACGTAAGCAATGGTTGGAGGCTGAGAGTCACAGAGCTGTCTTACAGCAGGACCCCATGTGATCATTCAAACAGTAAGGAACTAGATCACCCTGGGACCAACAGGGCCATCTGGACAACTGTCCCTTGCTTCATTACAATGGCATCTCTGTGCCACCAGCTTTGTGGGATTGCCTGCTGCCATCATGGATCTGATGCCATGTTACATCCAAAAGTCCTATATAAGGACAGAAAAGGGGAGTAAATGCTGCTAGGAAAATCTTGATTCATTCTCGGAATTCCCCTCATTTTCCGTGCCTTGATTCATGAGTAATGCTCCCCTCTGCTCAAGCTGCCCATAAAATGAGCTACCCAGAGTCCCAGTGACACACTCACTCTAGAGACCCGCACTCAAATCTTGAGTGCAAAGTTGTGTTTTGAAATAAATTTCTAGTTATTTCTCTCATTCCGTGACAGCGACACAAACCTGGAAGCATTGCATAGAGGTCTCTTCCTAGTCCACTCCAGAGATCTTCCCAGGCTTTACCACTGACCTTTATTACCCTCCACCAGCTGCTGGTGCTCAGAAATATTCCCACTGCATGAGACCAGAGAGTGCTGGGAACACCACCCCGCGCTGCACCCTCCCCCAACCCTCCCAGAGAAAATATGAGAGGAAGGATGTGTCTCTGGGTTTTCTCAGGTCATAAAAGCCAAAGGCAAGATGGCAGCATGCCCTAAGTCGGTCCCATGTGTGGCTGGTGCTGCATACTGATGAAGTGCGGGTGCTGAGACAGGGGAATGGGCATGCGTGCTCAACAGTAGCAATCCACAGCTCCTTCGGTTCTGATGACTAATCCTGGGAGAGGGGGTCTCAACAGTATCAAAGATAAATCTTTGTAATGGACCTATAAGGTCCCAAGTGCAAGCCTGAACTTTCCAGAATGGTCATAGTCCCCACATGAGTCATGCTGAACTAGCCTCATAGACAAGTTGGGTAGGACGAGAGGACCAAGTCTCTTTTCAGTTAGTTCTCTATGCCCAAAGCTCCTAGATGGGCTGAGCATGCTCAGGGAGGAGCCTCCTAGTGGGAGTTAGAAGACAGAAGTTAAGCAGTGGAACCAGGGGAGTGGAGAGAGGTTGAGACTGTGAATGCTCTGCAGGACCTAGGCCTGGCTTCCTGGCTGGCTTTTGATCTCCATGGTCCCTTCCAAGCCTTCATTTCCAAAAAGGCTGATCAACCATCCATTGGCTGTGGGTGGATGTTTCCTATCCATGCCTTCCCCAAGCCAGAGGGACAGCCTTCTCTCTATAATTAGAATTAGACCCACCCAACTTCCAGCACTACTGCCTCTCCACCCTGTGGGGTAGATCCGTGACTTTGTTATCCCTGGATAGCTGGCTAGATTTCCAGTAGCAAACCTATTTTCCTCCTGCTAAGCAGGTCTTAAGTTCAATTACAGAGCTGTTGGTTACTAGAAAGGTATGTGTGCATTGCAGCACACTTAGGATTATCATGCCATGCGGGCCATTGTAGTTCATGGGCCTCATAGTTGAAGCTTGCATGTGCCTTCAGGTATCATGAAAGCTAGTCCCCAGGGAAAAGGTATTCAGGTCAGTTCCAGCACAGGGTCTGGCTGGCCACAGGCCTAACCTTCCAAACAAGAATCCGAGGACTTCTCCTTGTGTTCTGATTCAGTCTGTACAGGTGGACTCTGCTATCACACCCTCTGTGGGCCTTCAGGAAACCCAAGGATACTTGGGGATCTCCACTTATCCCTCTTGGTATATACAGTCTAGGGCTCAGATGTTCACATTATACCAGTGCCTGCCTAGGCCTCCAAGTCCTCCAGGCCTGGGTGGTGAGGTATAGCTACTAGAAGAAGAAGCCTGAGCAAAGAGGTGGGTGTGGCTGCCAATCGTGTGATGGGGACAGGTGGAGTCATTGTGGAATCACTCACCTATTGATGCTGCAGCATGAGACAGCCATGCATCCGATCAGCTCCGTGCTCACTTCTCTACAGCGGACTCAGGTCACCAGCCAGAGTCACAGGAGAGCCACCTGTACCTGCTGGACTAGTGGCACTGGCCAACTCTGCCTACCTAGCCTTGGGAAACCCCACTAAACACATTCTAGATTTCAGATGCTACTGGGCTTGCTTAGGCACCTGCACCCAACAGCTGAGCTGTACACCTAGGAAGGAGCAAACTGCAAAGGACCTGTTCATGTTCGCCGTTCTTGTCACTGCTCCAAATCCACAATGGAAACGGATGAAACAGAAGCACTCACAGAGAATGCTTGAAGTTTTCATGCAAACTAAGTGGGCAGATTCAAAACCGAGTTACTAGAAAACACTGTTGAATTGGGAGTGGATGAGATAATAAAATACTGGGAAGCAAACCAGAAACCTGGATGGATTTTTTAATTGAAATATGCTTTCCATATGCCTTTAAGTTCTTGCATCATTTCAACAAATCCATTCTCGAAACCACAGAAGATTCTTTACACAGAGGTTCATGCAAAAACGATAGTGGAGTACCCCCCAACCACTAGATCTATACACAGATACAAGGTCTTGAGTCGCTCCAAAAGACTGATGGTAGTAACATCTACGCTTACCAGCTCTCTGCTAAATAGTCTGTGTAAAGTGTTGAGGTAGCTTTGATTTCTGCTCTAGTATTTTTGAGAGAGGGTCTCATTATGTGGTCCAGGCTGGTCTCAAACTCAGGATTTTCCTGCTTTTGCTTCCTTACAGGCATGTGCCACCAGGTAGCTTTAATTTCTTTTGTTTGTCTTGTTTTGGGACAACCATGGAGGTCTCACTATGAAGCCCTGGCTGTCCTGGAACTCACTATGTAGATCAAGTTGGCCTTGAACTCAGAACTCCACCTGCTTCTGCCTTTCAAGTGCTGGGATTAAAGGCATGCATGCGCCCCTCCACCTGGCTAGTTTTGGTTTATGATCCTTGCTTTAGGCGACACTTTGGGATGGGCCACTGTAGACTCTGATCAGGCAGACAAAGGCTGACTTGTCCGATGTTTGAGAGCATTGCTAGTTACAGAAAGGCTTACGGTACACAACCAATCTCCACTGAACACAGATTGGATGCTCGACGGCACTTCACTTATGGTAGACAGCCGATGTCCACTGAACACAGATTGGATGCTTGACGGCACTTCACTTACTGGGCATGCTGCTACCCAGTTGCTTTCTCTTGTCCTCGTATTGGGCAAACTGAGCTAGAAGCCCACTGGCAAGGGCTGTACAGCTGGCAGGGAAGGCCCCAGGCTACAGAGCAGGGGGAAATGTGAGGGCATCCGGGGGCAACAAGCACAGGCCTGTCCCAGATCTCCTGAAATCCAAAAAGTCCAAAATGACTCAGAGTGGAATTTAAGACACTCAGCAAGGAAAAGCGAATATTTGAGGCCAGAGCAGGGAGGGGGCTGTGTTCTTGGAACCCCATGACTGGGATGTGAATGGCCCCTGGGGTAAGGCTGGCCTGGAGGATGATGAAGAAGGAAAAATGGGCCAGAGACAACTTGGAGCTCAGGAAGGTGGAAACAGCAAACTGCTTTGGGGAAGGTCCTCATTGGGAGAGGCTTCTAAGTTTTTAAAAGAAAATTTTAAGTCAATAGGGTGCTTGCTTATGATAACCCAAATCCAAAGAGTGCCTAGCTAGAATATTTAGTTTAGTTTTTTTTTTAAATGTATCCCAGACTTGAACTCCCAATAATTCTATTCAGCCTTCAATGCCAGGGCTCTGGGTATACATTGCCATGGCTGGCAAATGTGGCTAATTTAGATTTATTTATCTTATGTGTGTAAGTATTTTGCCTGAGTGTATATCTGTGCACCATGTGTGTGTCTGGTGCCCGTGGAGGTCAGAAGACAGGGATGGATACTCTAGAAGTGGAGTTACAGACAATTGTGAGCTGCCATGTGGGTGCTACTGTCCAGGATAGTGGTTCATTAACAGTTATGCAGGCAAAAACACTCTTACACATAAGATAAATAAATCTGTATTAGCCATACTCACCAGTCCTGGACACTTATGCCAATAGTCCCAGCACTTAAAGGCTGTACAGCTCTCCCCAAATGAGCCAGCCAAGATTGGGAGCGGCTGCATGCAACAGCTGTAGCCTTTGACTAGCATCCTATGGGCTTTACAGCTGCGGCCACAGCTGTCTTGGAGCAAATGTCTGCACCTCGTGGGGTCTCAGGGCCCTCTTTTGTACAGCGAGGAAACTGAGCTGACACTGTATCCCAGGCTACCACTCTTCATCCCTCACGCTGCCAAGTGGAGAGGAAGAGGGAGAGGGGGACGGAATAGATGCTAGGTTACAGGCACACTTCAGAAGCAGATTTTTAAAAAACCCGAACATCAGCTGGGCCTGATGGTACAAGCCTGTGATCTAAGCCACCTTTGGGCAGCTGAGGCAGGAGGATGGCAAGTTCGAAACCTGAGCTAAAAAACAAGTTCAAGGCCGGCCTGTACAACTTAGTGAGACCCTGTCTTCAAATTTAAAAGTACTTTTTGCACCAGCAACATCAAGTTTATTTATTTTCCCCTTAGATCTAAACATTAAGCTTCCTTCACTCTGTGGAGTCCCCAAACCAAGCCTTTTTTCCAGGGAGCACACACCTTCAGTTCTGAGGAGTAGGCTGTCAGCTGGGCTGGGGTGTACTTGTAGCTGATGGCACCCATGTGTCTTGTCTCAGCTATAGACAAAGGCCCAGAAAAGGTCTCGGCATTGAGAATGCCAGCATTCTCTGGCTCCGACTGCTGCATAGCCACAGTCACACCCTGCTGTCTGAGCTCTCAGCCACCCGATGCCATTGTCTCTGCTCTGCTCTTTCTGGCCAACTAGAAACTGGAAGTTGCAGTGGGCAAGCTGGCCCTGGACAGTCCCGAGTTAACGTCTGGGCTGCTGCTGAGCCTTGCAGCCTGTAGGCTCTGCGGCACCTGCCTTACATATTCCTTTTTGCTCTGTGACCCAGGCTGTCCGTGACCTGGAATGGGGAGGGCCACAGTTGGCAGGGCTGGTAGAAAGCAAATACATATTTTAGAGGGGCTGGGGACAGAGCTCAGTTGGAGAGCGCTTGCCTAATGTGTGAGGTCCTACGTTAAGGGTTTCGCAGTACTGGGGGTTCTGAGTTCTGAAAATAAAATCTTGAGAGAGGATACACCCTCCCACATGATTCATATACTTTCCCCACTAAAAGCAGAATTCTAAAAACTACATCCCAGGTAATTCAGAGGCCTGGTTACTTGGGGGTGCTTCATCAAGGTTTTACTGCGTTTCCAGTTATGTGAGTTACGCAGTGGTTTGCATATGCAGTTACTTCTTAAGTGACTTCTGTTCCCCGACCTCATATGTGTTTCATTAAAATTGAACACCCTGAAATGAAGGAAGGAGCATGGTGCGGAATGCCTCCACCTGGCTACAGCTCTAGGGAAAAGGCAGTCAAGGTGATTAAAGGCTTAGCCCAGGAGTGTCAGCTGCCCTGCTTGGGAGGCAGGAAGTGTGGTTCGCCCAGACTGCAGAGCTCTTCCAGCCTGCAGGGCATTTCTGGATTATCTCGCTTTCTCTGGGGCAGGTGAGTTTGGTGTCAAAATCTGCCCCCACCCCAGGTCCCTCCTGGTAGTGACTACATTTTAACTTTCGCTAGCTAAGTATTAGAAACCCCTTGCCGGGCGGTGGTGGCGCACGCCTTTAATCCCAGCACTCGGGAGGCAGAGCCAGGCGGATCTTTGTGAGTTCGAGGCCAGCCTGGGCTACCAAGTGAGTTCCAGGAAAGGCGCAAAGCTACACAGAGAAACCCTGTCTCGAAAAACCAAAAAAAAAAAAAAAAAAAAAAAAAAAAAAAAAAAAAAGAAGAGATGTCCCCTGTGCTCTCAAAATGCTGTGCATCAGGCCTCGGGTATATGCTGAGGTCTGGAAGAAACCAGCAGTCCTGGTTTGAATGATCATGTTTACTTGGAGGTACTTCCCCAGCAAGCACAACGTGGCATCTTATTGAGAAGTGAGCAAAGGTCTGTGGATATAAAGCCATGTATAGTCGGTCCTGCATCCCTATCCTGCCAGAGGTCTAGTGGAGGAAGCTAAAGGAGGCAGGATTCAGAGACCAGCCTGGCGAGGCAGCCCTGGTACAGGGATCATAAGAAGGGTTATCTGGTGAAGGAATGGACAGATGGCTACACCTCATCTCATCAAGATGTCCTGGAACCCACAGCTGCAGGGCAGATGGCTGGCTCCTGCCCTTGCTTCTTCTTGAGGAGCCAGATGCGGGAATCCCACGGTTTCCAGCTGGTAAGCAGCTGTGGAAACCCTTTCCCCAGGCCAACCGTGTGGCACTAAGGTCGCTCCTGCGAGCACCCAACCTCTGTTCAAGAACAGAAATAAATATCTATCACCGTCGGTCTAGCTCCGGGAGCTCTGCCTTTATCCAGCCTCATGTTCCTGGTCCCATGAATGTCCTCTGTCCTTTTACAGATGTTTGCTTCAGTTTGGGAAGGTGCATATGGTCACCTTTTTTTATCAAGAATATAAAAACAGGAAAGGGACAATTGCAAACGTCCGGGGAAAGGTTGGAAAGCCAGAAAGTAGACAAGGAAGAAGGAAAGAAGGAAGGAAGGGAGGAAGGAAGGAGGGAGGGAGGGAGGCAGGCAGGAGGGCAGGAAGGCAGGAAGGCAGGCAAAGGGAAACTGATTTCCTCCTGAACAAGGGAGGATGAATTGCTTTTTTGTTGTTGTTGTTGTTGTTGTTTGTTTTTGAGGCAGGGTCTTCCTATGGAGCCAAGGCTAATTTCATTTTCATTCTTGATCTCCCTACGTCAGGCTTCCCAGTGCTGGGATTATAGATGTATGCCACTGCACTTGGCTCCGGGGGAACTTTTTTTTTTTTTTTTTTTTTGCCAGTGTATGAGTGTATGTATGCTTGTTTCAAGTGTGTCAGCGTTTACATGTGCAAGTGTGCATGCATATGTGTGTAGGCCTGAAGTTGATTTTGAGTGCCGACTTCTATTGGCCTCTCTCTGAAGCTGGAGCTCTCCAATTCCAGGTAGCCAGCTTGGAATCTGCTGTCTGCCTCCGGGTGCTGGGGTTGCCGATGGCTCCCATAACTGCTCAACTTTAACTTGGGTTTTGGGATCTGAACTCTAGTCCTCAAGTTGCAATAGCAAATGATTTTTGTCCACTGAGCCATCTCCCTAGCTCCCCCGGCTCCTCACCCTCCGAGGTAACTTTGAATGAAAGCGCTGAATTGCTCAAGGCACAAGTCCCAGACAACAAATATGCTCCCTGGGCAGGACACTTAGGAAATGTGGCTGCAGTGGCCACTGGTGGCTTCCTGCGCTCCTGTACAACTTCATACTTTCTTTTCAAATGATGATCAGGATGTGAGAGTGTTAGCAGAAGAGGGTGGAGTGGGCCGGGGCCAGCTGACGTCACTGAGGTGACATCACATTTCCACCTACGGCCAAAAGTCCGAGTTCCAACAAGACTGTGAAGCCTGTGAGTAAAAACTGTCTGATCTTGTGTAGGGTTGGAAAGGAATGGGTGGGGAGAGGGCAAGGACGATGCCTAGGTCAACTCAGTGAACACCTCCACACCCCCACACCCCCACACCCCACCCCCACACCCCACACCCCACACTCCAGCACAGCTCCAGCAATTTCTCATTAGTTATCAAACTGCGTGGTTGGGTATGGGTCACTTGCCTCTCCTAGACTACAAGCCCCTCACAGGTCCTGAGTTGTTTTTATTTCCAGATGTTACCACTGTTGCTACTAGACTTTCCACCAAGGCTACTAACGAGGAAGGATCAGCAAATACACAGAACACACGCAAAGGAGTCTCTGGTTGGAGATTCACCCCCTGATGGCTCTTGCGGTTTGAATGAGAAATGTCCCCCATAGGCTCCCATATCTGAACACCTGGTCACCAGTGGGTGGTGATGTGTGGAGAGATTATGGAACCCTTAGGTGGTACAGCCTTGCTGGAGGAGGTACATCACTGCCGGGGGTGGGGAGGGAGGGGCAGGATTTGGGAATCTACATCCTCACCCCACCCACTTCCTACTCTCTCTCTCTGTGTTTTCTGTGCACAACTGAGATGTGATCTCTCAGCTTCCTGCCCCCCTGCCACCCACATCCATACCTCCCCAGGCCATTATGGACTCTCCTTCTGGAACCGTAGCCCAAGATAAACTTTCTCTTCTATAAGTTGCTTTCGGTAGTGGCATTTTATCACAGCAACAAAAAAGTAATGAATATAGCCCTCTTTTACAGTTCCCTCTCTCCCCATGAAGTGTTCCTCTCCTTGTCAATTAACCTTATTTGCTACCCCAGGTGAATTGGCTCAGAGGTGGGTCCTGGCAAAGGCCAGCCGAGATGTTGTCTACACATGCTTGACTTGGTTGCTTTGTAAACATGGGTCCTGAGTGCCCTGCGCATTCTCTCGTGCACAAGGAAAACCAAGACAGCATTGTCTATAGAGAGGAAGGGGTAAAGAAGCTAGGAGCATATGGCCCCTGAGCATATTGAGGAAATAATTGGTCACCAAGCTTTCCTGACTCCAGTCTCTGGAGAGCACCCCCCGGCCCTCCGCTTTGGTGAATTTCCTGCTTTTAAGACCCATAACAAACCTCTGTGTCCGTATAATAAATGGCATTTTCAGCTTAAGCTGGTTTGAGTCCCGATGCTCTATACTTGCAGAGAAAAGCTTCTTAACGAATACAATACATGTGTCATCACCCTGGCTCTCAGCAGGCATCACTAATCAATCACAGCAGCCGTCCTGCTAAGCCTCAGAATCCTTCATCTGGCAGTCACTACCAATTGAGTTAAGTTAGCAGGCAAGTTAAAAACCAAATAAAAACCTCCAAAAACTACTGACTAGTCCAGAGTCTGCAGTGAGTGGAGAGGACAGAGGGTCCAGCAGTATCACATGGGAGGGAGAGATTCAATCTGATGGGCCCTTCTAAGTGTGGAATTCAGTGATGGACAGGGTACACATCAGGGCTGAGGGAGACACCGGAGGCGGGTATGGGTCACTGCACTCTTTGGGAATGGGCCCAGATTCACCTCAGTGTCTCTCAGCCACATTTTACCAAGCTGACTCCAGATCTTGGGATGTTTTCTTACTGTTGTTTAAGATCTAGATTCTAGAAGGATCCACTTGAAAAGGGATATGAACAAACGCAAGACCTGGCATGGCCAGAGCTTTGCTGTTGGTTCTCTCTCTGCTTCCCAGTTTCTGTGGGGCTTGGGGAAGAGCCAAACCATTCCGGTCGTCTTGGGTTTCCAGGCTTGGCTCTGTAACCAGTGCTCCCTCTCTAGCGGAGGCTGTGTTTTGACTACCCAGAATCCACTCTACCTTCTATCCTTAGCTCCTGATTGTGTTCTGTGAAACCAGGTTTTCCATACCTGGTTCTAGGGTGAAGCATGTGACTGGGTAAAAGCCACGAGCTCCATTCTCTTTCTACAGGAGTTGGTTCAGAGACAGACATGTGACCTTAAATAGCCAATCAGGATCAGCCACAGCTACCCCGCCCCCACTCCCCAAGGTTTGGTTTTAAACAATCCCGCAAGTAGTGTTTTTTTTCCCCCCCTCCCTGCAGGACTTGAATGGGAGAGGCTGGGAGGTTGTCTCTGAGGCTGTCTGTTACCATCTTCGTGGAGCACAGAGTGAAAGCGATCCATCTACGTGTAACGCAGAGCTGGGAGGCAGCCACACCAGAATGCTGAACCTGCTGCCCCGGTACCGGAGTCTGGCCTTGATGGATGGCATCATTGCATTCTATAGCCCGTACCATTTTGTTTTGCTTTCTCTTGCATGCAAAAACAGCCTGTTATACTCTGACTCAGTTACCTCATCGGTAAACTGGCGTTTGTAACAATTCCCTTTGCATAGGACGTTTGCCAAGAATAACCGAGTGCCTACAGTGGCACTCCAGTAAATGGTTTTAGGGTGAGGTGTCTGTGTCCTCCAAAGAAAAGAAATTGGAGGTTTGTTTTTCTCATCTTTCACACAATTTCTTCTAGCCTAGTGCCTGACACATAGGAGGTGCTTAATAAATAAATAATATGGATGCAAACAGACACACACACCTCCAGTGGTCCATACGACCTTCCCTGTAGGCTCTCCCTAGCAACCCACACCTAGAGCCAGGACAATGGAGCCCGCCTTGTATATGGCATTGAAGTGGGCTTCCTTTCTGACCTTAAACCTGGCCACCTCCCAGTAACATGTCCCCTCAGTACCTTTGAGAACCCCCATGCCTGCCTGCCTGCCCCGTCTGCCCTACCAGGAGCTCAGGAGAGGTTTCAGGGTGACAGATTCATCTGAGAGACTGGGTGTGGCTACTTTGTTGTGGTTCCCAACGCTAAACCCATAGAGCATTCCTACCTAACTGCTTGTGCAGGGTAGGGTAGGGAGAGAGGTCAGGTATTCCTGGCAGGGTCCTCTGAGATGGCTGCTTGGAAAAAGAAGCTGTTTATCACCACCACCCCCGCCCCCGCCCATTCATCCATGTGCATCCATCAGCCTTCCTCCACCCACTAGGACAGGTACCAAGGCTCCCTCACCCCAGTAGAGCAAATATCATTCATCACCTAGGGGAAACATAATAAAAGACAACCAGTGCTTCCCCAGAGCTATTTCTGAACACATTTCACCTAAGGTTATCCCCATCGCCTTTAACCTGCTAGCTGTAGCCTTGACAAGTGTCTTTTCAAAAGGCTGA
Organism: Peromyscus eremicus; assembly: GCF_949786415.1. NCBI lineage: Eukaryota > Metazoa > Chordata > Mammalia > Rodentia > Cricetidae > Peromyscus > Peromyscus eremicus. The sequence goes on along the minus strand of NC_081435.1, from coordinate 63,617,772 downwards.
GCCCAGCACCATCCCAGGAGAAGGACCAAGTGTGAGCATGAGCGTGCACGAGTACACACACACACACACACACCTCCCCACCACCACAGATTTGGCAAGACATTTCCCTTGTGCCTCCCCCCCTCTCCTTTCCATCAGCACACTCCCCCTGGGACGTTGGTTTGGGGGAGTTGGATGCTATCTCCCAGGTTTTTCTCATCAGGCTCTCCCTTTCCCTGTTCCGCCAGCGTCAGCAGATTAGTGTTGGAAATCATTTACGTGGAAGAAGGTGATTCTACAGTTCAGCCCGCATGCTTGACAATTAGCTAAATAAACTGCTCGGGGTCACTTGGAGTAACAATTCACAGACTTTCCCGTGACAGGCAAAAGTTAAGCCCCCCTCAGTGAGAGGGACCTCCCCATGGGTTGAGGAGGAGGCTGGTTTCGCTGGAGGAAAATTCTAGGCATCTTATTATTCACTCGCTCCCTTCCAGTTCTGACCTTAAGAGTACTCTTAACCTTCCTCCTCGAGCTTGCTAATGGGGAAATAAATCTTGGTAGAGTATCTTAAATTCTTCTTTATCACAGACTGTATCACCGAGATAATAAGACCAGCCTTCAGAGTAACCATTAAGCCACAAAAGGTGTGGTCATCATTTATGATTTTTTTAGCCTTAATTGCTAGACAGACACTTTAAGTGGGAAGTCTGTCTAATGAGCCCAGTCATTAAAACATCAAAAACTGTTATCTGGGGTTTCTATTTTAGTTAGACATTACATTATTTTAATAAGGGGGCCGCATTTCTTGTCACAGGGTTTGGTAATGGAGGCGGAAGCAACCCCGTGGGGAATGGGGGAGGGAAGTCAGGCTTGCCTTTGGAAAACAAGGTCGCAAATCAAGCTGGAGCCCTAGGAGGAGGAAACAGCAGAGAGAGAAGGGCCCTGCCTAGAGGGCTGGAGGGCTGGAACCACCCCAGTCCTGCTGGGGACTAGGGAAGGCCAGTGGTCCTGGGGGTTCTGGCTTTCTTGTCCATCATGTACAGTGTCCTTGACCCTCATCGGCTCCTCTTTGCTGCCTTGGATAGATCCAGTGAGCAAGATGCCTCCTAGGCCCTGGCCTCTCTGAATGAACCATCTGAATGAACTCAACCCTCCTGCCCAGCAATCCTTCATCAGACTCCAACAACCACCATCAGCTCCAGAGTCCATCCTTAGCCTTTGCAGGTGGAATACCCAAGATTTTGGTAATCTTTGCTCCTCCTTATTGATCCAGACCAGTATTGTCTGCAAGAAAGAGGATGTGAGCCCAAATATGCGAGTAGTCACATTAAAGAAGTAAGAATAAACATGGAAATTTAAAGTTACCTTATTTTACTTAAACCAATATATCCAAAATATCATTACAATATGTAATCAATAGTTTAAATTGGATTATAAGCTCTTTTTCTTCTCTTTCCATCCTAAGTCTTATATCTTTTCTCACTTTGGAAAGGACACATCCTCAGAGCTTACCTATGCTTTGGTTTTCCACATCAATAGCCATCAATGAACATTTATTTCATGCCAGGCTCTGATTGTTACAGTTAACATGTGTGATCTCATCACTGAGCTACTACTGCCCAGATCACAGATGAGGAAACTGAGGCACAGAGAGGTTAAGTAACTCGTCTGTAGCCGTAGGTGCTCCCAGGCAGAAGAGGATGCACTGCAGGCCTGGACTCAGGATGCATTTGATGTCAAGCTGTTGGTCGGTCACTAACTTTAGCTGAGCTCTAAGTAACCGATGGCAAGTCTACCACCAAACCAGAGCATCTGGTTCTCTCCCTCTGTGAGACATCCTTGGTCATACAGTCCCAAGGAACCTACCTTCCTGTGTAGGAGCCCTGGAGTTCCAGGAGGCCGGGCATGGCTAGAAGAGGAGCTCCTGCCCACTGTTTCAGGATGATTGAGTCTGACCAGCTGAGCACGCCCTCCCCTAGCACATCTCACACTGGAAGGCCCCTGAATATCGATCGGTTGGAGCTGTGCTTGCACGGGTCCACCTGCCCCAGGGCTAAGCTCAAAAGATGGCCCCTTCTTTTTGTCTCCAGTTCTGCTGCTGAGGAGTATATCAGCTACTTTTCCCATTGCTGTGATAAAAATCCGTAACAAAAACAAGTTAAGGAAGGATTCCTTCAGCTCAGCATTTGAAGGCAGTGAGAGCAGCTACTTCTGTGGCTATATCAGAGTACCAGGGCTGGGAGAGCAGCTCATCTGTGGCAGGAGTGTGAGGCAGCTGGCACAGCTAGGAAGCAGAGAGAGAGATGATGCTGGAGCTTATCTCACTCTGTCCTTTTTACTCAGTCTTGGGGTTCCACCACCACCACCGCCACACCCATGCACACACTCGACCATGGGCTAACGCTGCCAACGTTCAGTGTGGGTCTCCTCCCTTCCCTAGCTAAACCTCTCTGGAAACACCCTCACCAACATGCTCAAAGCCTGTCTCCTATGCGATTCCAAACGAAGTCAGGATGGAAGGTAACCAGCGCAAGGAAGGAGGAGGGAATGGAATTCAGGCTATGGGTGATCTTGGTTCCTGTGGCCTCCACAGACAGACCATCAAAAAGCAAAGTGGTACCAGGCAAAGCCATATGTCATTCATCTTTGTCATGGCCATATAGGCCTAATACACTCCCAATTGATTTAGATCTCTGACCTTTATTTCCAAAGTTAGAAACTTGGCTGAGATTCTCAATGCTACCCACACAGCACTATTGCATCTAGGGTGTTATCATTTGGGGCACGTGATGGACCATGGTAAAAACATTTACCATCCATGGTCCTTATCTACTTGATACTAGCAGTGCCCCCCAGTGGGACAACTGCAGAAACCCCACTCCCACTTTCTAGACTCTCGAGGTAGGGAGGGGACTGCTCCAGGGAGAGGCCAGTGTGGCGGTGTACCGCTGGCCATCCCAGAGGCTTTTGAGCCCCGCCCCTGGTGTGCTAGTGAAAGTTAAGCCACTAGAATACAAGGTGAGGAGGGTCCAGGGCCTATTCCTCAGATACATGCTCCAGGCCCAGCTGTTTGTAAGCACAACTGTTTGGAACAACTGGTTCAGGGCATTGCAATAACTGTCTGAGCTGGCCAGCTGGTAGAGGCACCACCGGCTAACCACTGCCAAGCATCTCATTTCTACTTTACTAGGCTAGGCACTCATTTAAAAGGTGAGCTGAATGAAGAGGAGAGGCACCAAAACTACAGAGAAACCCTGTCTCGAAAAATGTAAAAAAAAAAAGAAGTCCTTTGAAACAATCTTTTCTGTGGTTTCATGTTTTAGAACCAAATAATACTATTGTGATTAAAAGTCCTGATAACCCATCCTGGGACTGAGCCAGGCTCTGGTCACACAAGAGAGGTTTTAGGAACTGGCAAGGCTGTTAATGCCCAGCAGGTAAGGGGCAGGGACCTAGACCCCAAGGAGCTTCCTTCTTCCTCCAGTCCCCCCTGGAAGCTGGCCTTGGTGGTGCTGCAACACTCTGGGAAGGGCTGAAGAAGCAGGCTCAGCACCCCCCCCCCCCCCCCCCCCCCCCCCGCCCCAGTGGTTCATTGCCTTGGCTTTGAGCCCGTTCCCTGGATAGGAATCCTCATCGCCTCTTGGCCTCTGGCCTTCAGAAAGGCCCAGAGCTGCCTTATCCCCTGGGGGATGCAGACTGTGCACCCCTCTAAGGGAGCTTGCAGTGTCATGAGTGGCGAAGGAGATGAGGCAGGAGGGCGACAGCCCAGAGGGTCTCTGTAGATGCCAGCTTGGCAAGCAGCCATGTAAAGCTGGTCCCTCCAAGAGAGGGCCAACTGCCGTAGAGACAGAGGCCAGAAGCCTGCTGTGAGAAGGGAGGATTAGAAGGGGTAAGTTGTACAGGCAAGAAAGTGAGAACAACGGTAAAGCAGATTTGAAACCACTGCCCAGGCAGGGGAGTCAGGTGGGGAGGGCAGGTAGGGTGTGGGGGTGTGAGGGTGTGGGGGTGTAGGGGTGTGGGGGTGTGGGCGTGTGGGGGTGTAGGGGGTGTGGGCATGTGGGGGGTGTAAGGGGTGTGGGGGTGTGGGCATGTGGGGGTGTAGGGGTGTGGGGGTGTGGGGGTGTAGGGGTGTGGGGGTGTAAGGGTGTAGGGGTGTGGGGGTGTAGGGGGTGTGGGGGTGTAGGGGGTGTGGGGGTGTGGGCGTGTGTGTGTGTAGGGGTGTGAGGGTGTGGGCATGTGGGGGTGTAGGGGTGTGTGTGTGTGTGGGTTGTGGGTGTGTAAGGGTGTAGGGGTGTGGGTGTGTAAGGGTGTAGGGGTGTGGGGGTATGGGGGTGTGGGGGTATAGGGGGTATGGGGGTATAGTGGTTATAGGGGTTTTAGGGGGTGTGGAAGTGTGTGGGTGTGGGGGTGTTGGGGGTGGGAAGAGGCAAGAGGAGAACTTTGCAGGCTTTGCTCACCAGCTGATGGTTTCCAAGGAATCTCCATCAGCCAGAACCTCTCAAACTACACTTGAAATGCAGAGGGTTATTGTCCATCAATTATGTCTATAAAACTGCTTCAAACTGCAGAGATGGGCGGCCACCAGCTTGGAACAAAGCCATTCTGGCCTTGGGGAGGGACAGGGAAGGGGTTTTGGAGCAGTGGGGGATGGGATCTCCTTGGACTCCCACCCCATACAGCAGGGGCTGGAGCTGGGTGGTGGGGAGGGGAGGTGGGGAGGAGAGGGAGACCAGGAACCGGTTACATAATGCAGCCCTGCGGAAACCAGCGAAACCCAGCAAGTGTCAGACTGCCCGGAACTATCTGCTGGGTGAAGGTGATTTAATTGGCATCAGAGCTTCAGCTGAACCGGGAAAGGAGGGGGGAATCTAAATAGCAGGATAGCACAGTTCACCTAAGGGGTAGAGTCAGGAAGGGGAGGGGGAGGATGTAGGGAGGAACCTCGCACAGAAGAAGGGCGGAGGCCAGGGCAGGAGAGGGAGGAGGAGGTGGAGATGGGTTAGGCAAGCCGGAGGCGGGCAGAAGGCAGAAGCGGCTGGAAGGGACGGAGAAAGGGGGAGTGGAAGAAGGGAGGGGAGGAGGGGTGGAAAAGTCACCAAGGAGGAGAGGAGGGGGAACCGACCCAGGGAGTCCAGAGGTTGCCCCTGGATCCCTAGGGAGGATTCCTATGGGTGGCTGGCACCCTCCACATGGCAGAGAAAAGAGAGAGCTCGGGGGAGGTCTTTCCTAGAATGAGGCTGGCAGGAGCCACTCGGGAGATCCAAGGTGGCGAGTCCCTCTTGTGTGGGAACCCTCCTGACAGGTCCCCTCCTCACTGAGGGGGAAGTAGGTTCATACAAGAACAGTTTGGGGTCATAGGTTTGGCTCAGGTACCCAGACAGTCTAGCCCAGGACCACGGGTACTCAGGAGAGTCAAGGGCTAACCTGGACCCAGCAGCCACTATGAGGAAACCTTAGCTGGATGAGTTATCTTGTTAGTTCCCATCTCCCTTGTTCTCAATGGACCCCCAGGATTCACTTTCATGCCTAGCCTCACCCCTCAAATATTTGACAGAGCATGGGAAATTCCAGCAGGACGATTCCTCTGAGTGGTGGCTGGAGCTGGGGCGTGAAGTAACGCTTGTGGTCACAGGTGTCTGACTTAGAGCCTTGATGCCCTTCTCTGTGCTGTATATCCGGGTGCCCTAGGGATGAAAAGTCCAGCGGCAGGGATTGGAGAAGGCGGGCGATTTCTTCTTTGGGGAAGATGGAGTAGGAAGGTGGAAGAGTTTGCAGTACGGAGGGGAGGCAGGAGGCTGTCTGGAAAGGTGAGGTCAGAGGCATCAGAAACCCAGCAGAAAAGGGAGGGCAGAAGGAGGGAGCAAGGTGCAGGAGGCCTGGGATGGTGAGCTGGCACCTGTGGGAAATCTCCTGGGGTCAGGCTCAGGGGCACCCAAGCTTGCTTTCTTGGACTGACTGGATGGTAGAAAGGGTCCCCTTTAGTCCTTCTCTGTGCTCTGCCTTGAGTGCCTCAGGGACATGGACCTGTGAACTACAGGACCCAGTAAATGCCTGTGTAAAATAGTAGGGAGAGGGGAGGGTACAAGGGTGGATACAGCCAGGCAGGCTTGTGCCCAGCGGGACACATTTTCAGAGGGTACTGGAGTGAGTAGGCTTCCTGGAGAGGAAGGGGGTACAGCGCACACTGGGATGTCTCATGGTGGAGGAGGGGGAGGAGAACAGTCCCCAGCGAGTCCCCCACTGGGAACCTGGCCATGGGGAGAGGGAGTGAGCTGTCAGGGGGCCAAGGGGAGAAAGAAAAGGGGAGGGAAGGCCAGTCTTGTGGTCCTCCCAATAGAGGGGCCTCTGCCAGCCCCAACCATCCTTGGTTTTGCAATGTGCGTGGCCTCCCTGGAGCCTGCCCCTTTCTAGAACTGGAAAGATCCAAGGCGACTTCTGTCCTGAAAAGCAGCGCTTATGAAAATATTTTTGGTGACATGGTTCAGTCAGTAAACACGCCTGCTTGCCGTGCAAGCCGGACAACCTGAGATGGATCCCCGCGAGACCTCTGACTTCCACACTCACTTATAACAACAACAACCACCCCCCAAAAACAAAGAGCAAAAATGAACTAAAGGGTGAGATATAGAATTTGTAACCAGGAAAATCACTTATGTGTTGCATCAAATAAACACGTAAAACAGCGCAGGCATAGGAAGACCAGTGGAGAAGAAAATATAGGGCAGGCTGTTTGAGGCTGTGCCTGGGAGGGTGGGAGCAGGCCTGGGAGGGTGGGAGCAGGCCTGGGAGGGTGGGAGCAGGCCTGGGAGGGTGGGAGCAGGGCTTATAGCATGCTTTATTGTTAGTGGACTCAAATAAACGTAACTTACAAAAAGGGGAAAACGTGCTGCACTTTTTCAGAAGAAGACCTTCCTAGTGAAGTTGAACTAACAGCAGTCCTGTGCTCATAAACCCTTCTCCACCTTTCCCTCAACCTGGGGAGCCCAGAATCTTCCCCTGGCAGGGACAATCCTCAGAGAAACTTGTGTGTAAGTAAAGGGGCTCAGTCAGTATGGGATGGGAATGGGAGAAGGACCCATTCAAACAGTGAGGAAACTGAGGCACAGTGAGGTGAAGTAACTTGACACAGTCTCAAAGACCAGACCCTCCATGTCAGCTTATCACTCCGTTCTACTCTACACACTGGCTGTGGTCTGGAGCTGTCCCCAGAGGCCTCTGTATTGGAGGCTCGGTCCCCAAGACATTCGTTAGTATCAGCGTCATCGTCGGCCCAGGGCCATCTTCTACTAGGGCTGAGGAGTGGTCATGGCACATACGCACTTTACACACTGGTGCAAACTGATCAGAGAGTGGTACAGTCGCATTAAGGATGTCCAGAGACTCCTGACCATGTCGGCATCGGTCACCCACACTTCCAGCAATACTCTGTCCCTCAACTGCTCAGAGAGCTGTGCTGTAAAGGTGTGTCTTACTCAGTCTTCACTCCTAAGTGATCTTTGGGGAGTTAATTGCCTAATTAGTGCATTTAGAGGAAAGCTTAAGTCATAGGCCCCTAGAAAGGCAGCGAGACCATGAAACAATTGCTCTTGATGGCTCCTTGCTGTCAAGCTCCTTGTCAGTATCGAATTATTAATTACGATTCTTAATCACTCCATTCCAATCAGAATCCCTGAGAGTTAATTTGTCTCATCGTGTGGCTTTCCTGGAATTCACAGTTCTCTCCTGGGCAACAAGTAAGTGGCTGCAGGTAGCCAAGCCCTTACTCTTCCTGCCCAGACTCAGCTGAGGCCTGGGAGTCCCTGTGCCAGCTGGAGGCCCAAGGAGATTTCAGAAGGGGTGACCAAACCAGTCTAGGGCCCAGTGTGGAGGGAACGTGGGAGAGGGGGATAGCAGAATCGGCGATCCTGAAACTGCAGTGAGGCTCTCTTCCTTTGCTCAGGTGGACAGATGACAGCTGATGTGTAGGCTGTGTGGAAGACTGCACAGTAACTTTCCACCAGTTACAGCCGTGTCCAGGACCATCTGAACTGTCTGGGTGGCAAACTGGCCTCCAGCTGTGGGTTTCCAGCATTAGTCTCCTCCCCCCATTTCCACCAAGGCCAAGGCTGTCTCATTCCTCCTGCTTGTGACCTCAGCACCTTCCACAGCCCCAGAACACACAATGGTTGTGAACTTGGGTCAGAATAAAAGCACACTCAAATTCAATAAGGAATCACAGTCTTACATGCACAGAAAATGAGCATGGGCCCACACATACAGAAAATGACCATGGTCCCACACATATAAAAAATGACCATGGTCCTACATACATAGAAAATGGCCATGGTTCCACATGCATAGAACATGACCATGGGCCCACATGCATAGAAAATGACCATGGTCCCACATTCATAGAAAATGGCCATGATCCCACCTTCATAGAAAATGACCATGGTCCCACATTCATAGAAAATGACCATGGTTCTGCATTCATAGAAAATGACCATGGTCCCACATACATAGAAAATGACCATGGTCCCACAGGTGTAGAAAATGACCATGGTTACACAGGTGTAGAAAATGACCATGGTCCCACAGGTGTAGAAAATGACCATGGTTCTACAGACATGCAAAGAAGAATGTTTTGACTGGAGACCATGTCAGGGGAGAGTTGCTCCTTATGCTTTAGTTTTTTCTAAGGATTGGAATGAACTCATGATGTATTTGTGAAAAGAACAATTAGTTCCAAACTTTAAAAGTCAGTGTAGATAACTTCAAGATTCTTTAGGCACTACCCCCTCCTGTGATGTCTAAACACTTGGTCCACCACAGTGAGCAGCAACACAGGGCAGTCCCGAGGCTGTTACCTAGAGGACGGAGGCTGAGGGGAGAAACCAGAGTCCTGAAGTGTGGAGGGCAGCAAAGGGCTATGGGAGGCATTCTCTGGTTCTTGTCATTCTGCTGGGTGTGAGGTCACCCCAGAGGCAGTTCAGCATAACAGGGGCCTGAGGCTGAGCCCCCTCACACACACACCCCTCAGTAGAAACTCGGACATGGCCAGCCTAGGGAGCAGGAGGACACACGAAGAGAGGGGAGAGGGGGAATAATAAACACAACCTTTTTTTTTTTTTTTTTTTTGACTAGGCAATTAAGTAGCTTAAGACCTCAAAATGATTAGTTACATTTTCTTTGAGCAAACAATTCTACATTTGTTTATCCAAATAGTTAAGTGTAGGCAATGGTTTTGTTACATGTTAACCTCAGTGTTGCTATGTTGGGGAAAAAATTTAAACGTTCAACAAAAACACACGTTAGTTAAATAGAAAGTGTGGGGTTGTACATTTATACAGTGAAATGACTTGTGGTCATTAACATAACATAGTTCAGTGTCGTATTGACATAGCAATATGCTGGGTTAGGTTGTGACGTGTATAAACACAATGTGTACAAAATAATGCCAATTTGTTTTTAAAAAGAGACATTGTGGGGGCACTACAAGGGTGGAGGGCAGATATGGAGGGACTGGGAAATGAGTGGGATTGGGGTGCATGATGTGAAATTCCCAAAGAATCAATAAAAAAATTATGTTTAAAAAAAGATGTAATGTTTGGGTGTGTATATGTGTGTGTATGTATATATGTGTGATTATGTATGTGTATATGTACATATATATAATTCAGAAGAATTATAAGATTGTAAGTTTAATTTTCATTTCTTGTTTATCCTTCTATCTTTCCTCCTTTGCTTCCTTCTTTTCTCACTTTTACAATGGACAGTGTGTTACTTTTCTAACTTAAAACAGTTTAAAATTATGCCCAGGTTTTTCATGGGAAAAGTTCACCTATAAATGGTTGAGCAAAGAACGGTTTAGGAAGTATCCATGTAGTAAAATATCCCATTTGTTAGGTAACAGAGGGAAAAGTAGAGAAAACCACAAGTGCTAACAGGGGTCAGGGGGTACGTTTCTAAGTTAGGGGATTATTTTTCCCTCTTCTTCTGTTTAAAATTTTATTTATAAGATATGCCCTTCAGTGACCATGATTTTGAACTTTGTGACTGTGTGGGACCAAATGCCGCAGGAGACTCAGAGCATCTGAGGGAGAAACACAGGGTTGTCAATACAACATAGACAAACCTGCCCACAGAACCCCAAGTCGGCAGGTCCTGACTCTTGACAACCTTGGGTGCGTCCCTGTCCTCTGGATGAGCATTTTGTTGTGGGATGGGATGTGACAAGAGGGTCTAGTCTTTGGACCTGCTGGCCAGTAGACACATTTGTGAGACCCTCTAACAACAGGAACCCCCCAAGACAACTAGTTACCCCATCTGTTAAGTAGAGATGGTCCCCCCCTCTTCTTTGGGCTACAGATGTACCTGAGATAGTGTAACTCCACCAGATTCCAGCTCTGGTGCTTAGTGATTGGGGAAATCAAGAAGAGGTAAGACAGGAGTGAAACTGGCTTCTGGCCAGCTTGGAATGTACTCTGTTCAGCAGTAGTTAGAGGAAAGGGACCATCCAGAAGGTGTCCCAGCTGGCCTAGGTCACTTGGCCTCATTAGAGGTACTGGGGTGTGGCCATTTTCATTTCACTCTAAGTCAAGGGGAATGCCGAGGAAATTCCCAAGTCTAGCATTTCCTCTAGGACATGTGCAAACAATGAACTCATCCCAGACTCAGCCATGGACACAGTTTCATCTCAAGAGGTTTTCTGGCTACCAGCAGTGTGAACTCAGCCACAAGCAGGTAGTACCAGTAGCTCTGCTTGCTAACTGTTTGAAGTAGGGTCTCTGCCCTCCATCAGCAGGACACATTCCAAGAAGCAGGTTGTTGCTAGTACACCAGGTGGCTGGTGGGACACCATGACCAGATATCAGGTCTGCCTTTGCTCTGAGTCTGTTTTCTTGTCTATAGAGCAAGAGCTGAGCTGTCCCACTTTTGAGATCCTGGGTCACTTGGCCTGGAGGAAACAGTTCTGTCCTTGACAATGGCCACCACAACAATGGGTACACTGTAAACTCATGGATGGCAGAGCTCAAGAAAAGACCTGATGCTCTTGATGAGGACGTGGGGTAACCCAGACTGATGGATAGCTGCGAGATGACCATGGTACTGGCCTATAGAAAACAAGCTGGAATTGTGTTATGAATTGAACATGTGCACAGCCTCTTACCCAGCAACCCAACTCCTGATGCAGAACAGAAAAACTCCTAGGCGTGTGTTCTGGGAGAACAGAAACCAATGTTCCCAGAAGCCCTGTTTTTAAGAGCAAAAGCCCTGGAAATATCTCCGATGTCACTCATTTAAAGGATAAAGGATGAGTAGGCTGTGGTTTAGTTCACATGGTGTGATGCTACTCGGTATGGAGGACAGCCTGATGCCCTACCACAGACGAACTGAAGAAATGACACCCACTGAGAAAAGCTGACTGTAGAATGCAGTTTGATTTGACTTATGTCCAGTCCGAAGACTGGGAAATAGAAATAAATTAAATATATGTAACATAAGATTTCCTATTTTAGTCACTTTTATGGATATTAATTTTAACTTAAAAATTTAAATAAACACATACACACACAATTACTACTACCTATTTCTAGCCTTTTATCATCCAAACAGAGACCTGGTATTGCTTGAGCACTAGTTCTCCATCTGCCTTCTGGTGACCTGTATATGTATTTATGTATGTATATATGTACTTATACATACACACACACACACACACACACACACACACAGAGTTCCATAATCCCTGTATGGGTCTGGACAGCAGGGCCTCAAAGGGGCATATTATAAAAATGGGGGAGTCCTAGAGTTTGGAGTGCACCCTTTACTTATACGTGAACAGGTTATTTGACATATTTGCATTACTGTCCACATCTGCATAGTTGAGAATCATTTGCTACATTAGTTGATATATATATATATATATCAACAAATATATATATCTATTTCTTTTACATGTATCTTTTCACATGTATACAGATGCTGTTTTTTTAAAGCTCTAGAAAAATAAGTTTGTTCTCGTATCCTCTCTCCACAGGACAGCAGGATAGATGGTCTTCCCTGAGGTCACAGGGTGGAAGAAGGGGAGAGGCCACCACTCTATTGAGCAGAACAATTCTTAGCATGCCCTGGTCAACAGCTTCATGCTGTCCTGTCTGGTCTGTGCCCTCCCGGAGGGCAGTCATAGACCCTGGTTGCCTTTGGACTTGCATGGGATGTAGTACTTGCTGTGCATACATTGGCTCGATAAATAAATGAATCTATCAACAGTCTTTTTACAGGATCAGCCAGCTGTGCTCCTCCACAATTCACACCGCCATGCCACACACAATCTGACCACAGGGCAGGTTCAGAGGCAGCTATTGCCCTGGAACCATCTGTTGCCATTATCTCTAAGTCAGTTGCACTGGGAGCAGCCAGGTGCTGGCTGCCTGTAGGTCCCTTGGATGGTTGGACCATTCCCTTCATGTCCGCACCTGTCCTGTACACCTGCCACTGACCAGGACCTCTGCTGTCCCTTCTGGACCCCTCCCTCCCCTCTATCTCTTGTCTTAGCTGCTGGAAGCCTTGAGCTAGGCCCTCTCCGGGTGTAGCACTTTTGTGCTTTATACATACTTAGACTCAGGGCATGTCCCTGATCTGCTCCCTTTGTGTGCTAGATGGGAATAGACCCCAAAAAAGGCCATGGAGCCTATGACATGGTTGGTGGGTAAGGAGCTAACGGTGCCAGAAGCCTGTGTGTCAGGGGAGATGGAGGAGTCTGCTTCTCTCTTTACCTCCTCTGCTGCTGACAAGGAGCAGGTCACTATCTGCCCGTCATGTGGAACTAATTTTTCTAACACAACCAAATTCCCTGGGCCCAGAACTCCACATTCTCAGCCCTTTCTGCTCTCGCTGGGCTCCTGACTTTTTTGTATATCCTGCCCAGGCCAGGCAGCCTAGGGCCCAGCTCTCAGAGGAATCCCATAGAGCTGGCCCAGCATCACTCAGATGCCAGGCTAGGTCCAAATGCATCCTATAAAGTGTTGTCCATCAAACTCTCATAGTCTCTATCAGTCTGGAGAGCAGGGCTTTGAAGGGGTGTTATAAAAGGGGGGATCCTGGAGTTTGGACTGCACCCTTTACTCATATGCAAACTGGTCATTTGATATATTTGCACTGCTGTTCATATCTGCACAATTGAGAGTCATTTGCTACATTTGTAACCCATCACTTCCTTTTTATGTCCCTGAAATACAGGACTCTAGTCTAAGCTTCTAAAAGTTCTTTTTACGTGGAAACTTTTTTTTTTGCCATAGATGCTTTAAGTGCATATGTTTTAATTTTTCCTTTATGATAAAATGTTTATTAAGAAACCTAGACTATTTGGTCTTTGACTTGTCTTTGTCTAATACAATAATCAATGTACAGGCCAGAATAGAGTACTTGTTCTCATGCCATTTATATTATAGGGGAATTAGGAAGTGATCTAAATATATAGTTATTATGTTTCACACGTGAATAGTATGTAGCCAGTAGCCATCAAAGTGATTTCCTGGAAATGACTAGCTCCAAGATAAAGTGCTAGGATAAAAGTAGCTTAGGGGCCAAAGTAATTCCAATTCTTTTTAAGAGAAAAATATGTATGATTTTTAAAAGTTTGCTAGAAGACACACCAGAGTACTAATAGTATGAATGGGAGTTATTTCTAGTGTGAGAGTTACTGATGCTTTCATCTTCTCTTGCTTTCTGACTTTCTTAATTTTCTATAAATAAATTATCAGTAGAAAAGAGATGTGCATACTTTGATCCATCTCCCCAACTCCAGGATGCACAAAATTAGCCAGGAGAGCTGTTAAAACAGGGCAGTTGGGGCTAGGGATAAAGTGCTTGTCACACAAGCATGGGGCCTGAGTTCAAATCCCTAGCCCCCACATAAAAAGCTGGACAGAGTGGCACATACATGCCTGTAACCCCAGAGCTGAGGGAGAGGAGACAGGTGGATCGCTGGAGCTTGAAGGACAGCTGGCCAAATTGGTGAGCTCTGGGTTCGGTGACATCCCTGTCCCAGAAAACAAGATGGAGCACGGTGGACAGAGTACTGCTGAGGTAGACACCCTGTGTTAGTCTCTGGCATTTACTTGCATGCACACCTGTGCATGTGTGCACCTAACACACGCACACGTGCATATACAACACACACTCGAAGTGGCTACATCACACCTTAGAGTCTTGGAGTCAGCAGGTCCAAAGGTGGGGCCTAAGATTCTGCATTTCTGACAAGTTCCCAATTAACAGGACCAGCTGCCATTGCTGGACTAGGTGGTATCCTTAGAGAGCCTACTGTAAAGGTATTTCTTCTCTTGTGGCCTTGTCTCCATCTGAACTAAGGACATGAAATATATTCCCTGATTTTAATCTTTGAAGACAGTTTTCACCAGGAAAGAAAGATCCAGAATATTGCCACCAGCCCAGCATGGTAAGGCCCATCCCCATTGCTAGCCCTACATTCCAGAAAACATACCTTCTACATGATGCTGCTCAGGATGCACCAGACATCTCCCTTCTTCCTATTTATCACCAAGTAAACCTGGAGTATGGGGACCACTTCCCATTTGTATTTAGCTTCCATATTTTAAACTAGCCTTGTGTGTAGCAGGCAGCCCCCTCTTGCCTGACCTTGTACTCAGAGGGCCCAGGCATCTTGCTTAGGCATATAACAGGTCCCTTAAGAACCATGCAGCTTGCTTGTGTCCAACCTGCTCTCCAGGACTGTCGTGGGAGGGGAGAACACAGGTGACAGTGATTGTTACCCCAGTCCTGTGTCATGAAGCTTGCATTCCATGCTAAGACATCTAAGGACACATCGGAGGTAATGATCTAGCTCACTGATGGGCTGTACTGGCTGGTTTTTGTTGTTTTGACACAAACCTAGATGTTATGTATAAAGAAGAAATCTTAATTGAGAAAATGCCTCCGTAAGATTGGCCTGTATGCAAGTCTATAGGGCACTTTATGATGAATCATTCATGTGGAAGGGCCCACGTTCAACTCCTGGGTAGGTGGACCTGGATAGTATAAGAAAAGAAAGCAGGTTGAGAAAGCCATGAGGAGCAAACTAGTACACAGCACTCCTCTATGGCCTCTGCATAAGTTCCTGCCTCCTGGTTCCTGCCTTGAGTTCCTGTCCCGACTTCCCCAGATGGTAGACGACAAGCTGTAAGCTAAAATAAACACTTTTCTCCCCAAGTTGCTTTTGATTTTGGTGTTTATCCCAGCAATAGAGACCCTATGAGACATAGCATACACACTTGGAAGGAAATAAGAATAACAGTACAAGGACTTGGAGTAGGGGATCCTCCAGCTGGGTGCTCAGAGAAAGTCTTCCAAATCTGGAGTGTACTGGTCCTAAGTGAAGTCAAAGGGGCAGGTTAGGAGGTCATGGGGTTCCCTCAGGCTGCTGTCTCTCAAACTCCCATGTGCAGGCAGCACAGGGTTTTTGATGCTGGAGGTTTGGGGTGGAGCCCGAGATGTTACATGCATAATAGACTCCCAAATGGGGCCCAAGCTGCTGGTCCCTGGGTAGGCTCCTCTGTCTCAAGACCTTAGTGCACAGTAAAGAACTGAGAATTGAATTGAATTACTCTGGGGCACCACTGAGGAGTTTGGAGCTGGAAGTGACATATTCACTTTTTAATTTTTAATACACAAGCTGTGTTCTATGGGAAGAAGGATGTGTGGGAGAGCTCAAAGCAGAATACGGGAGGCAAGAGTTAGGTGGCAGCCGAGGGTGCTGGACCTGAAGGAAATGGCAGAGGAGGTGGAGAATGGATACAAGAATCTGGGTGGCAGGCTATAGGACAAGACGCTACAGGATGATGGACGGAGCTAGAGAAAGGCTCCAGACCAGTGCCTGCAGGGTTAGGTCTGCCCAACTCCAACTTCCAGCATTATGTACTCAGCCTGAACATCAAGCCTCCCCCGACCCGCTGAGCATGCTGGGAAGAAGCACTGCCAGCCTGCACACTTGCTTCTCCGAAACAAGTCCTTGACCAGGCTTGGGAGAGTGGGGTTGTGGTACACGTGGCTTTCGGGGGTCCGGGAGAGCCAGGAACACCTCTCTGGTCTCTTCTCAGTCCTTCTAGGGCTGCTTTCTGCTGTAGGGAAGGCAGCCACTTCTCATACTGACTCCTGTACTTTCTGCCTCCAGTAGACAGATCCAGGCCATCAGCTGGGCCATCATCCAGGTCCAACTTTGCTGGGTGGAGGTGGAGGTGGACCAGCCACTTGGTAGCAAAAAACAGGACGTGAGCAGCTCTCAGATGTGGATGTGTTTGCATATTCCCAGGTCACCAGTGCCCTGCCACTGTCATTAGAATGGGGGCAGGAGGCCTTTCTGGCTGCTTTAGATGAGAAGCTTGAGTTTTCTACTACCCTCTACCACTTTAAAATTGCCCTTATAGTCCTCTTTAAAAGTTAAAAAGGAAATTTTAAATCTCAACACTTGGGAAGCTGAGGCAAGAAGATTGAGGGTTTAAGACCAACTTAGGCTCCATTACCAAGAGCCTGTCTCAATAAACAAAAGCAATCGCCAACAAAAACTGAATGGCAATTTGAAAGATGTATACACCAGAACCCTCCCCCTTTAACACAGCTAGGAGGGAAGGAAGATGGGGGTGGGGCATTAAAGCTGGAGCTGGCCAGTGCTTGGGGCCTTGGAGACCCTTCTGTCCCCGAGGACTTGAAGCATAACTGGAGGCTTTCTGCAGGAGCAGAGGAAGTGCCAGGCTCCCTGCAGCTGGGCAAGCTGAGCTGGACTCACCCCAAGCTCTCTCTCAACGCTGCTGTGAGCAAGCCTATTCAGGAGACCTTGGAAACCAAGCCCACTAGGACCACGGAGGCTGTACCGTTCCCAGCTTGTCTCTTCTGCAAACAGCCGCTTCGTGATGTGCAACGGCTGTTCATTTATAATGTTGAGACACAGGCGTGCTGTGTAACCCATGTTGCTCTGAAACTCACGATGTGGTCCAGACTGGCCTCAAACTTGAGGTTCCCCCCACCTCAGCCTCTCAAGTTTGGGGATTATATCACGCATGACCACACCCACCCCGTCTGACCCTTATAATGGTGCCTGACATTGAACTAATTGTACAAGGACAACTGATGTCACTGCTGTCTTTTCTAGATACATACACCGATTGTAAATGATTTTTTCCCCCTCATTTTCTATAAAGATGAAATGGTTGCTTTATCTTTATTTTATGGGCACAGAGCTGTGGAGCTGGGCATGTAGGAAGTCGGGGGCAAGGACTGAATAGTCTGTCCTGTCTGTGTAAGCTCCTCCTGTTGGAGGCCTGGCAGCCAGTGGCACCAGTGAAACCCCAGTGCCACACAGTGACAGCAGACTCTGCAGGGAAGAGACCGAGGAGCTGCGACTATTGAGATTGGACTGACTGAACATGCTTCCGCAGCTCCATGAGATGCCTGAAATGGGCAGCAAAGGCCACAGGGGTGGAGCTGGGACGGGGGGAGGGGAGAGAACCTCAAGGGAGAGGAAGCTGTGGGAACCAGAGGTCAGACAGAAGGATCCAGTGCTCTCTGGGTTGGTAAGCGGGTGGGGTCCCAGGATTCCAGGCGAGCTGCCTGCACAGTCCTCCTGCAGTCTACAGCTTTGCGCAGCATCACTGTGGGTGCTTGGGAGTGAAGGGAAGGGACAAACAAATGGATGGGAATGGTTTTTGTATCCCCCACACTCTCTAACCCCTGCCTCCCCGACAAGGAAAACCAGTATGCCTACCAGGGTCCTGGCTCCCTCACAGGAAGGATATGGATCCAGAGTTCTGGGGAGCCTATCCCTGGGGCTCTGTCTGGAAAAGGCTGATACCTAAACTTCTCACTTCTGGCAGTTGTGGGTGCCTATGTCATCTGTCCCCAGGCCTGGAGAGCCTGGAGTCCATGCTGTGCCTTCACCTGGATCACTAGCTGCTGTGTGGTTACCTACCAAGTTCGCAGCTGCAGGCTAGAAACCAAAAGGCGAGCAGAGGGAGAAAGTGTAGGCGGTTTCCTACCTCCAGAGAGTTAAGAAACTGAAGAGAAAGAGGAGACAGACTGCAGAGGCCACGGAAAGGAGTGACCCAGATACAACTCCAGCTGCTAGGAGGGAAGTCAGTGGTCAGGACATCCTCAAGGCAGAATGTCACCTGGCCCAAGGTAACACCTTCCCATGGACTGATCACATCCAATAACTGCAGAAGGCATCGGGGACTCTATAAAGGCCTGGGCATTTTGACCCAGACTGGGACGAACCCGAGGGGCCATAACTGTTCCGGAGGTCCCCACGGGGTCGGTTGAATTTGTGAGTATCACTGCAGTTTCTCCTTGGCCTCTCCTGCTTGTGCCCCCTGCTCTGTGCATGAGTCGATCCCTCAAACATCCCATATATTAAACTGTTTTCTGATCTGTTGCCAGAGACCCCCAACCTTTGAGAAAGAGGGAACACAATATTGGAAAAACAATTCACACAGTTTCAGACAGTCCATTGTCATCATGGTGGGTGCATGGCAGCCCTCATGGTGCTGGAGCAGTAACTGAGAGCCAATCAGTAGGCAGAGAGATTCTTGGCCTGGTATGAGCTTTTGAAACCTCAAAGCCCACCTCCAGTGAAACACTTCCTCCAACAAGGCCACACCTCCTAATCCTTCTCAAATAGTATCACTCCTTGATGACTAAGTGTTCAACTATATGAGCGAGTAGGAGCCATTCTCATTCAAAGTATCACAGTTTCTGTAGTTCCAAATCTAAGCTCTGTAAGAATGGTGGACATGGAAATGAGGGTTTCAAGATACATCCTTAAAATACAACTTGTGCTTGGAATGTTAACGTATGTTTTTCTTAATGAATCTGTTAAAAAAAAAAAAAACCAACCAACCAAACAAACAAACAAAAACCCCACGTGTCCATTGCAGCCTCATTTATTAGTAGGAAGAGTTGTTCCTCTTACTTTTTATGTTTGTGGCTCAGCTTTGGGATCGTTGATGGACAGGCAGTGATGTAGCCTGGGGACAATGCTATGGTTTCTTCCCTGCAGGATTCAGTGAGCCAGGAGAAACACCGATTAAAGCAAATCTGTCTACGAGGAATCAACCTAGCTGTCAGATTAGCCCTACAACCTGGGGAATCACAGGCTGGGTGCCATGTCTCTGCTTCTCCAGGCAGACTGGCCCCTTCAATTGCCATCACTTACTCTGGGGCAAGGTGAGCTCTATCTAGAACCATCACATGCTCTGGCTTGATGGAAGAGTCCAAGCAAAGCCTGAAGTCTGTACTCCTGAGTGTGACCTGTGAGACCGGGATGAGAGGGATGGGAACAGGTGTTGAAATGGGAATGGGTGTCCCATGGGAGATTCCAAGAGACACAGGGTGCACATACCCTCACTGAAGTCGATGGCACAGCCTGGAGTAGAGTCCGGCACCACTGTCTGGAGAGCAACTAAGCACAGCCAACTCTTGAGACCCACAATATGTTGCTAATTACCCTTTTGGATACTTTTACTACTGATTTATTGTCTATCTTGTTACTGATTCAAGTAGTCTTTACTAGAGAGAAGCCAGCTGGAGCTGGAGTGTGAATCTGGGTGTCCGGGGTCTTCTGACACATCGATGCAGAGGGCTCACAAATGATCCTTGGATCTTAGGATTAAGGAGAGGCACTCACCTTCTCATGGCATTCCTGGTATGTTAAGGGCTGAGCCAGCCCAGGGAAGAGTAAGGAACTAGGGCAACAAAGGCACCTCTTGGGGACACAAGACTGGAGGATTTTAAGCACTAGTTGGGAGAAGGACCCTTGATGTCACCCCCTCTCCCAGCCTCTCTGTGAGCATCAATGGCCATGACAGGAAATAGTCTCAGGCCAGGCGATGGCTGATGGCGCATGCTATCATGGTGGCAGTGGTGGCGAGGGAAACGCTACAGTCACTTCATTTGGTGGCCCTGGCAGATCAGGTGATTCAGGGCAGCAGCCCTGCCAAATGAGAGATGGAAGCAGGGCAGGAGGAGGCTGTGCACTCTAAGAATGTGGCACATCCTGTAACCCCTTCCCTGGGTACTGCCAAGAGCGGAGGAAATGCAGGCAGCTGCAGAGCTATGGTCAGAACTCATGTGCACCTGCAATCAGGCCGTGGCAGCGCCACACATTTGGCTGGATTAGTCTTTGGTGATCTGTTGTTTTTATAACATTTGATTCTTATCAAAGGATAGCATTTCCAAAGTTTGTGTTCGGGTGCTAATGTTTTCTATTTCCTTTATTGCCTCTCGCACTGATCCCCCCCCCCCCCCGACACACACACACAGTATTACCTTTTCTGATTTAGTCCCTGGCAATAATGATTTTGAGAAACTCATTATTACGTAATTCTTCATTAATGTTTCAAAAGTCTAAGTGCTGATCTAGGTTTGTTAGTCAGGTCCAGGTAGTTTCTGGCCACACAGATAAAATAACTCTGCCTTAAACACACTGTACCCTAGACACCCTAGGACCTGAATGCAACTGAGTGTTGTCCATCACATTAGAGCTATGCTCTGAGCCCAGCCCCGGCCGATGTGACCCCCAACCCCTCCTGAATTTAATCACCCAGGACTGACCATGAGCTTAAGCCCCCTTGTCTTCCAAAATAAGCTTATTTCCAAAATTTCACACAGTTTGAGGCTCCTGGGGGATGCTGTCTAAGTGAGAACCCTCACCAGCTTCACGGTCCTGGGAACACCTGCTTGAGTGGTCCATGGTGACCAGTCTTGCTTTCTTAGGAGAATTCCACGGGATGCTTACATGACTCTGGGTTTCATGGGTCGCTCTGAGAGACCTGGGATGGGAGGAGACACAGCTCCACAATGAGTCCTTGGAGCTGTGCAGCCAGAAGCAGCGACCCTTGGGAGTTGCTCCTGAGGTGAACCCTTGTGAGAATAATCTGAACACTCCAGCCCTAGGACACCGAGGAGGGGACATTTGCCCTCCTGTCTGGGTACAGGTTAGGGGAGTCACCTTCAGGCAAGGAGAAAGTGATGGGAAAGGCTGGAGGGAAGGGACAGCAGCGGGTAGAAACAGGGAGGGTCAAGGGAGAGCAGTGGGCATGATGTGTGTGCTCAGTGTAGCAAGCTCCTTCCAAACACTGAAGGGCACCACGCAGAGAGCATGCTTCACAGGTCACGGCCTTGAGAGGCCTGCCCCTCCCCCTAAGGGGCTTCGTTCTCCTAGCAAATAGGGAAACCTCAGCTTAGACAACTCAAATAGACAGCTCTAGACAGCTCGACCTAGTGGTTGAGGTCACAGAGCCTATTAACGGCAGAGCAGAGACTGGAATCAGGCCCTGGCTGGAGCCTATGGGCTCACAGCCTGTGCCATTGGCCTTGATCATCATCATCCCAGCTCAGAGCACCTCCTTAAGCCCTCAGCCCATTGCACTATCTGATTGGACAGTACTTCTTCCTGGACCAGTCAGCTGAGGGCGTGCAGACTGTGTAGACTCCACGCTTCCTTTTCAATCTAGACAGATGGCAGCCACTGAGAAGACAGGGCAGAGCCCTGCACCTGTGGCCTGCTGGGCCAATAGGGGCCTGGACAATAGTGGGCACTGCTCTGTCTCCACTGACCAGGTCCCTCTGGTGATGGCCCTGTTCGCTGTGGGAAGGCCTAAAATGTGCACCCCTCCTTCCAGGACCCACTGTGTCCTCTCCGCAGAGGCCCTCAAGCCAGGCCCACTGGGGCTCTGCTCCCAGTCAGTGCTCAGGCTGGCCAGTGCCCAGTCCCCTCCTCTGCCTGTGTTTGTAGAGCTCCTCCATGTCCTTGTTATTGGACAAGCTTCCACGAGCTAGAGGCCAGGGTCACTCAGAGGCTACGCCATGGGAGTGGGGAAGGAGGGGTAGGAAGCATGGTGGGAAGCTGCCTCTCAGCAAGGAGCAGCGTCAGAGAAGGGAGTGGGGAAGGGGCAGCAGGCTAGAACACCCCACCCACCCCAGCTAAGAGCCCGCTGAGGCTGAGGCCTCCCTTCCCAAGGCCCGAGACCTGGAATGGGAGCAGCTGTGAGGCCCTCTCTGTCGGACCCCTACCTTGCTGAGGCCACACCCGGTGTACCTGGAAGAAGCCCACTGCACAGAAGAGGAAGCCACTGCTCCTGCAGTACAGTGGGTCCCTTCGGCTACTCCTGGCCTTCCTGGCCAGGCCCACCAACTGCTGTCCTGTCCAGCGCCCTCACTGGGGTCCTCCATCCTCCCTGCCACTCAGCCTCCTGCAGCTGATCCTGAACACAGGCCTCACAAGCAGTTCTCACATCCCGTGACTCACATGGGTCCAGGGTTCCCTCCTCACAGGTATGGCTGGTCCCATACTGCCCAGGGCATCTGCTTCTGTTCTTACTGGAGAACAGAGGAGGGTGGACCAGCCAGTTTACTCTTTTAACACCACACAATCGGAACTGGGAGGTTGTATCCCGTGGACGAGTGTCAATAGCGGGGTTTTCCTAGAACCAAGTGGGTTCATCAGAGCCAGGGAATAAAGAGTCTGTCAAGAGCGTGCAGAGGGGTATAACTATGGAATAGAGAATAATGCCGGAGTTGGCAGGTGCCTGTGGGGTGGAGGGCAGTGGAACAGTGGAGGAAAGGCTGAATAAAAAGTTTGCATTAATGCCTGCTTCCCTGTCCCCAGGAAGATGCTAAGGGGAGAGAAAAATCAGACAAAACCAAGGGCCAGCAGCTGGAAAAATGGCTTAGCAGTTAAGAGCCCTTGCTGTTCTTGCAAAGGACCAGAATTTGGCTCTCAGTGTCCATATGAGGTGGTTCACAACTACTTATAACTCCCGTTCCAGGGGATCCAATGTCCTCTTCTGATCCTCATGGACACCCACACACATGTTCACATACATATGTGAACACACACATATATACATAAATAAAACAAGACAAAAACCAAACCAAACCAACCAACAAATAAACAAAAAACAAGGGCTGAGGCGGGCATAGAGGTACAAGCACCGGGGAGCACCGGGGAGCACCTGGGAGGAGGACTCAGGAAAACTCTCCAGCTTGGGCTGTAGAGTGCAACCCTGTACTGAAACACAAAATCAAACCAGGGTCAAGAACGCTCAGGGTGGCTTCATAACTTCCCAGTGTTTCCCTTACCTAGTTACCTTTAGATGAGTTGGTCACCTCAACTAAAGCTTAGGCATTCAGTCAGGACACACACACACACACAACACACACACACACAACACACACACACAACACACACACACACAAACACATACACACACACAACACACACAACACACACACACACAACACACACACACACACCAACACATACACACACACCACACACAACACACACAACACATACACACACACACACACTCCAGAGGGTAACAGCTGTGCCCAGAGAACTACCCCAAACATGTTCCCTTCAAAGCTGCCAAGCGTGAGACCTCCTCCTCAGTGGGCAGCAGGCCAAGTCCATTTCCTTTCACTACAACTTCCACCCTTCTAGAGTTTCTCCTTCTCGGCAGGTCCTGGCCATGGGGACATTAATCCCTATTCAAATGAACCTTCAAGGCTCGTCCTTCATTAAAAAGAGAAAAATGTCTCCCACCCCCTCAAAGCTGCAGTCCCGTGTGCATTCCCAGGAAGGGAGGGGAGGGCTCAGCTCTGACATAGAAGCTGCCTCAGGTTTCCTCACCTGGCTCTCCCTTGTTGGAAAGTAGAAATGCGACCCTTCTTTACCTCCTCCCTGAGGCCCCCCTTCAAGAGCTTTAATAAATGCTGATTATTTCAGTCCTCGGAGCACAGCTGTCCTGTGAATTGTCCAGTCAGGGTAACAGGGTGAGAGCCAAGGCTGAAGCACAGATCTCTTCCTTCCCTCCTGCACCGCGTGGCCCAGCAGGGGAGCGAGGAGTTGGGGTGGCCGAGATCAGAACCGTAGAAGCACTCTTTAAAAACTAGTCTCACGCATACTTTGTTCTTATTGGTCCTCTATCTCTACTCCCCCACCCTGTTTCTATCCCCTCCTGCCTTAGCTTCTCCCCTAAGAGCTCTTCTGCTTCCCCTCTCATGGGCCACTTTCTAGTTTCATAGTCTCCACTCTCCTATATTTATATGAAAATATAAAAATTAAAATCTGTGCTCCACAGATGAAAGACAACATGTGGCATTTGTCTTTCTGAGTCTGGCTTGTTTCATTTAACACAATAATTTCCAGTTCCACTCATTTTCCTGCAAATGTCATCCTTTAATTTTTCTTATGGCTGAGTAAAATTCCATTGTGTACAGGTACCACATTTTCATTATCCATTTATCTTTGGGTAGACACAGGAATGCATTAAGAAGGTCATCCATCATGACCAACTTGGTTTCACCCCAGGGATGCAAGGGTGGTTCAACATACACAAATCAGTGTAGAAACACATGTGCAATGATACAGCATGGAAGGAGGCTTAAAGACAGAAATCACAATCATCGCAATTGACACAGAAAAGGCGTTTGACAGAGCTCGACATCCCTTCATGATAAAATCCCTGAAGAAATTAGAAATAGAAGGGACATGATCAACATAAGAAAGGCCACCCAAGACAAACCTATAGCCAACATTACAGCAAATGGGGGGAAATTGGAAGATTTCCTCTGAAATATGGAACAGGACAAGAGTGCCCACTTTCTCCACCCTTGCTCAAGTTGGCACTTGAGGCTTTCAGGATAGCCCTGAGAAAGGGCTACGGACAGGAAGGGAGGAGTCGGATGGTCCCGACTGGGCTGACACGATCCCGTGCTTAAAGAACCTGAAAGATTCAACCAGAAAACACTTAGATCCGGTCAATATTTGCAGAGCAGCTGAATACAAAATCGCACAAAGGTCAATAACTTTTCTACGTAACAATAATGAACATGCTGAGAAATTCAGGAAGAAAGTCTCATTCACAATAGCTTCAAAAAATAAAAGAAAATGTCTAGAAATAAACGTTAAGGAGATGAAAATCCTTTACAATTAAAACCAAAAGACAATCAAGACAAAAAGTGGAAGAAGACACTGTTCCATGACAGAATTAATGTGTTTTTTTTTTAAAGGAGGGCTATATAATCAAATATATGGATTCAATACAATCCCCACGAAAATTCCAATAACATTCTTCATCGAACTAGGGAAAAGTTCTAAAACGCCTATGCAAATGAAAAACACCCTGAATAGCAACAGCCATCCTACACAGAAAGGACCACATTTCCAACTTCCAGTACGGCAATGTCTGATTTCCGTGTATACCACAGAGCCATAGGGAGAGAGAGCATGGTTCTAACACAGAAGTAGACACGTAGCCAATGGACGAGAATTGAGGAAAAAGCCTACACAGCTCCAGCCACCAAACTTTTGATAACAGTATCAAAGATATACATTAGATAAAAAGCCTCTTCAACAAATAGTGCGGTGGGATGGGGGGGGGGAACCTGACATCCATAAACAAAAGAGTAGAAATATATATCTTACCCTATACAAAAAATCAACTCAAAATTAATCAGTGTCTTCATATAAGGTCTGAAATGTTGACACGGCTAAAAGGAACCGTGTTAAGATATAGGTGCAGGCAGAAAAGGACCCTGGTACTGGAGGAAGGAACACCAAGAATTGATAGATGGTGCTACATGTAGTTAAAAAGTTTCTATACAGCAAAGGGAATAACACCCGAGTGAAGAGACAGCTGGAAAAATGGGAGAAAAGTCTTTGCCAATTCAACTTTTATATATAGAATAGATAAAGAACTGGGGAAAAAAACTGACCACCACCAAATCTTCCAATCACTAAATGGGCTAATATGTTGATCAGATGGTTCTCAAAGGAGGAAACGTAAATGGGAGAGCTGGCTCGGTGGGGAAAGGTGCTTGGTGCCAAGCCCGACGACCTGAGTTCAATCCCTGGGATCCACACGGTGGAAAGAGAGAACTGACTCTTACAAACTGTCCCTTGGCCCCCACACATGAACTATACAGTACACACACACACACACACACACACACACACACACACACACACACATCTCAAAATGTAGTATGTGAGGGCTTCTGAAAGTTAGTGAGAAATATATATATGTATATATTATTTTATTTTATTTTATTTATTTTTTCCAAGACAGGGTTTCTCTGTGTAACAGCCCTGGCTGTCCTGGAAATTGCCTTGTAGACCAGGCTAGCCTTGAATTCACAGAGACGCACCTGCCTCTGCCTCCTGAGTATTGGAATTAAAGGCATGTGCCGCCGCCGCCGCCGCCACCACCACCGCCCAGCTGGGAGTTACATATTTTTAAAAGTGTTCAACATCCTAGCCATTAGGAAACACACATTTAAACTATTTGAAGATTCTACCCCTCCCCCCACCCCCAGTCTTAATGTCTAAGATCCAGGAAACAAATAACAACAATGAATGATGTCTAGCCACGGCTGATGGGAGTGTAGACTGGTCCAGCCACTGTGGAGATCAGCATGGAGGTTTCTCAAACAGCTAAAAATAGCACAACCATACAGCCCAGCTATACCACCCCGAGTTTTGTACCAGGGAAACTCAGCACAGAGATGCTTGCACATCAGTGTTTACTGCATAATTACGCAGAAGGGCTAACACATTGCAACAGACAGAGGCACTCTTTGAACAATCTGCCTAGGGCCAAGCCACAGTGAGGAAGGGTGGGAAGCGGAGCTTGAAGACAGGTTTACAGGCACAGCTGCCTTCCCTCCGCCGGGAATTCCGGTCTCCCTGGCTCTCCTGCATCTCAGTCAGGGATGTCTAAAATCGCACCTGTGGGAATCAGTCTCAGGATGGCTCTCTGCTTAAAATGTGCTGGTACATTATCCGAGGGCAGAAATTGAGCTTTGGTTGATTTACTATTCATAGAACAGGGTTGGGAAATGTTGGTTGAGGAATGAATGAATGAATGGCGCTCTAGGCTGCTATTAGATTTATTAGTAAAATAAGGCAGGGAAAGTTCTAAGGCTTTCCAAGGAAGTGGGTAGGATATCACGGGGGAGGGGACAGAGAAGAAAGTGGCACCAAGTCAAATTCTGTCACATCACAGCTGTTTACGCCCCGAGACCAGCCAGAGCAGCCACAGTAGATAATCTGGTCATCTGGTCCCTGTCCTCAGAGAGCGTGACTCTGAGCACGTAAGTTCCATTTCGTAACTCCTGCTCCAAGAAGTTGGAACAACTGTCATCTGAGAATGTGACACCTGGAATGGTCGAAGCTAAACGTCAGAGGCTTCTCTCCATTCAAGGACTCTGAGTTGCTCAAAGTGGCAGAAACTCTTATCAGGAGTTAAATGTTGTACTGGGCCAGGCTTGCCCTGAACTGCTCTACTTGAGTGAGCTGTGCGAAGCTCTCTGGAGAAAGAAGAGCCTAACCTATAAGAGTGGAGGGAGCCAAGCTACAGAAGAGACTGTGGGTCCTTAAACTTCGTCACCATCACCTGCAGCCTGGCTGCCACTGGTTCATCTTCTGCCCTCTTTCTCAGGCCTCGAGACGAGAGCAACGGGTACTCAAGTCTGGGGGCTGGTGAACCAAGCCCCGGTTTGAAGGTGCAAAGCCTGCTCCAGCTTGTTCTTGGGCCACACTAGTCAAACTCTAACATAGTGACTCCCCGAGGGAGCTACTGGAATCCCCTTCTAGTGCTGAGGTTTGGCTCACAAAGCCACAGAATGTCTAACAACCTGCACTCAGCATGCTTGGATGAAAGGCAGGATTTGTGATCTTTGATAGTATTCAAGTAAAGTGAGTCCCCTATACCACAGGTCCCAGTAACTTCTGTTGCAAGAGTGTTAGCCCTTCCATAATCCTAGCAATCGCAAAAATTATATCATCGCAGACCTTAGATGCCACTGACAACAGAGCACCTAGCCACACAGAAATTACAGAATTGTTACATAGAAATTTAGAGGGGAAACTTGGTATGAGTTCGGATAAGTAGGACTTCCCAGAGGGCAAATGGTTCTCATGATAACTATGGCGAATGTGACTGAGCTCACTCCAGACTTAAGGATGTTGCTTCCTTAGACAAAGAAACCTTTAGTAAATAGGATGGCCTCCAGGAATGGAGGGAGGCACACATCTATGATCCCAGGACTCAGGAGGTTGAGGAAAGAGGCCAAGGCCAGCCTGGGCTACATAGCACCACTCTCCCCATCTCAGAAAACAAAACAAGACGGAACAGAGGAAATAGGAAGACTAATTGAACGATATTATACAGCAGTATTGACGAGGTTGTGGAGAAACAGAAGCCGTTTTACACTGCTGATAACAATGTGCAATGCTACGGCCATGAAAAACAGCCCAGAAGTTTCCCAATATTTAAACAGGGTTGTTATGTGACCAGAAATCCCACTTCTAGGGATATACCCAAGAGAATGAAACCGAGGGCCACACTAAAGCTCATACACCGATGATCACAGAAGTTTTCTTTATAAGAACATGAAAACAATCCAAATATCCTTCAACTGGAGAAAAGATAAACAAAATGTGATAGGTCCCTGGCAGAAATACCATTTGACAATGAAAAAGAAATCAAGTATTGATGCACGCTCCAAGTATCTGCCTCTGAAGAGCATTGAATGAACTAAAGAAATCACAAAAGATCACATATGATATCATTCCGTCTATAATAATGTCCAGAACAAATAAGTCTAGAGAGACAGAGAGTAGACTACTCATATGAAGTGGGCAGTGACAGCTAATGGGTACAGCACCTCTTTTTGGTGTGATAAAAATACTCTAAAATTGATTATAGTAATAGCTGCAGGACCCCTTTTATACGTAAGTGAAGCGTACACCTTAAATGAGTAAAGTGTGCATATGTGAACTACAGTTTGATGAAATTACTATTCAAAAAACAAAAGCACATCTGTAATCCTGGTATTTCAAAGCTGAGACAGGAGGATCAGGAGTTCAAGGACATCCTCAGCTATGTAGGGAAGTTGAGACAAGCATGGGCTACATGAGCCTCTGTGTCAAAACCAAAAACAAACGTGCTGGAAGATGGCTCAGCCGTTAAGAGTACTTGTTGCTCTGACAGAGGACTCAGGTTTGGTTCCCAGGACTCATATGGTGGTTCATAACCACCCACAACTTCAGTTCTAGGGGATCTGATGACTTCTGCACGTCGGCAGGCACCAAACCACACGTAGTACACGTATGGGCAAAACAGTCGTACACATAAAAATAAAATAGATGAATGTTTAAAGACCAGACAAACCCATCCACAATTCAGCCCCCAAATCTAAAACAAAGCAATCCTCTGAACAAATTCTTGTTTCCATTCTGCCTTCTATAGGTGGCCTCTGCTGCGCTTCTCTCACGTCAAAGGGAGGCCAGCGTCAACAGGAGTGGGCCCACTGTCCCTTCTGCAGTGACCTGCACTAGCAGCTTCACAGAGATCACTGGGGTAATTGGGTATCTCTAGATCACTAAGTAGAATTATCTGTCAGAAACCCAGCATGATGGTTCATCAGGTAAGAGGGTTTCCTGACAGCCCAATAGCCTGAGGTTGATCCCAGAAACCTGCATGGTAGAAGGAGAGAGTTGACTCCCCAGATTGTCATCTTAACAACACGTATGCTCTCTAACATATGTATCTGTGTCCCCCCTCATGAACACACACACACACACACACACACACACACACACACACACACACACACACTAAATATAATAAAAAGTTTAAAAAGAATGGAGAGACTCCATAGAAGAAAATCAATGGGAGTCATACATGTGTAAGTTCCCACACATGTGTAGCAGCACACACACTGCTGAAGGTCAAGGCAAGCCACATGATAGCCCTGGGAGGGTCATGTGTTTGGCTGCATTTAGTTTGTATGTAACTTGGAAAAGCCCACAGAGATCGCACACCTTCTTAAGCTGCTTTTCAAGTTTGGAATCTCAGAGTAGTTCTGCACTAATTGTTCTGTGGCTGGATCACTTATTGACTACTGGATTACTGTTTGTCCCCAGGCTCCTGTCCTAGGACCAGCAGGCTGTGGCTGGGCAGCCTTCCCTGTCCCCTGCTCCCTGAGTATCCCCGTCATGTGAGGGTAGGATAGGAAGGTGATCCCAGTTGGATCCACAAATGGACCAACCAAAAAAGGACCTTCCAAATGGAGCAAAAACAAAGGCCACCAGAATCCGTCCTTGTCTAAGACCAGGATCAAGCCCCACAGAGGGATACAGAAATCATGCTTCGATCCCAAATGTCACCCACAACGATCATTTCTCTCTTCAAAGGAATTGCTCATTGCACTCCATCATAGTACATCAGGGTCGATCAGTATTCAGATTTATTAAGTAATGACATGTAGGATGTAGGTTATCAAAGGCTGGTTTCATCACTCCATCCTCCAAGCTGTTTTTTTTCCCCCTCTTTTCTTCTGTTTTCTTTTTTGCTTAGTCATGAGAAGATTAGCAAGTTAAAAATCAAAACAAAAGCTAACACACACACACACACACACACACACACACACACACACACACGCAGAGCCCTTCGTGGAAGCTGCTATGTGGTGGCTTCAGAAAGGAAAACATCTCTCTGACTAATGTGAAGGAGACTCCAAATTGCTCTTGGCAACAATCTCTCAACCAGTTCCCCTCCCTCTATTCATCTCCTCAGTTCCCAGCCAAAGGAAAACAAACGGAACAGCCCTCTCTGTGGCCCAACCTGTGGGGCTGCACGGCTGAGCAGGGCCGAGCCAACAAACATCCCTGTGCAATTATACACCTGTGTAATTGCTGTAAACACAGGACAGCCAGCCGAGTGTGAGCTGTGTTCATCAAGCCAACCATCTCGGTATTAGGAAGAAAATGCCTGTATTCTGACTGTGGGATATCAAAACAGAATGCAATCTGATCCAGGAACCTCAAGCTCAGATTTTTTTTCCCCCTTTAGGAAAAAGAAGAAGAAAGAAAAAGTAACTATCATCCTGACTAGAGTACTGTGAATTCCAGAGAGGCAAGATCCCAGAGCATGACCCTGCCAGGCAGGAGCGATGATTGACATGTATCAGTGTGTGGTCCTCCCAGAAGTGACAGTTAACATTAGAGGTAGTTATCATGCCATTTGAGATGGAAGGAGAGTCAACAGACCAGATCCTGAAACATGTATGGCTTCTGTGTCTTCCATCTGACATCGTTCTGTTAGGACAGATATGTCCGGTCACCTAAGAGGGCAGAGTGTCGGGCAACACAGTTGATATAGGGATCTTTTCGGTCGAGCCCATAAACCTCCAGGGTAGGCTAGAATAAGCTATCAAGTCCTGTGACCGTGGGCAAGCTCCTGTCTTATGGTAAGGTCAAGGGCTTAAAACGGCAAGTGAGCCCTGAGAGCATGGGATATAC
Organism: Peromyscus eremicus; assembly: GCF_949786415.1. Classification (NCBI taxonomy): domain Eukaryota; kingdom Metazoa; phylum Chordata; class Mammalia; order Rodentia; family Cricetidae; genus Peromyscus; species Peromyscus eremicus. Next base: position 63,586,433 of record NC_081435.1, on the reverse strand, counting down.
CATCCTGGCTACTGCGGAATGTGACTGGTACGTCAGGAGTGGTCTTAGCCAGCCTGGCACTGCTCCAGAGAGAGGCCAGTCCTCTCAGAAGTTGCACAGGGCTGCTTCTTCTGTGTCAAAACTACAGGCTCAATTCGGACCTCACAACCTTAAGCCTGAAACTAGCAAACAGCCGAGCTTGGTCATCTTCCTGGGCATTCAGGACAGTGCTGATCATGCTGTGTGCACTCTTTGGGCCAGAGACAAGTACCTGAGACTGCAGTATGGGGACAGTTGTTAGTCCGGCGCCTATTACCACCTTCCTCCCTGCCTTCTCCCATCTCTCCTCAGGCCTCCCATGACATCTCTCCACCCACGGCCTTACTTAGTCAACCAATTCCCAGTGAGAGCCCGGCATTCCTGTTACGACTCCCACTGGCAGAGGTCAGGGTCTGGCTGATTTCATTTACTGAGGGCGGCTCAGAATTTATCATAGTGCCCAGAGCCATACAGCACACAATACAATAACTATTGAATTGGTCTGACTGGAAAAGAACGTAGTTTTCAAAAAAAAAATAAATTAATTCTATCTGTAACATTTACATACTACTTTATGTTGTACTGTAACTGAAACAATCTCCTCAGTTATGGCCTAAGAGTCTAAAAGATGGAGGGTATGATGGGTAGCTCTGAATTCAGGCTCATGGACACCTAGCTTACTTAACGCTTGTGAGCCTCAGTTCCCTCATCTACGAAGTGGGTCTGATGATTCCCACCCAGTGGGGCTGAACTGAATCGTCCACAAGAGAAAGTGTGGACGAGTGCTCCCTGGCACAGTGTGTCTCTCTGAGCTCCACCTCTTCCTTTGGCCTCCAATCTCTGCTTTATCTTCAACACTGAACCTGACCAGGCAGGCCAAGGCTCCTGTTCTGGCAACCTGCAGGCCTGGGCTGTCTAGGTCTTCCTACTTAAAGTCCCTGGCCCCCATGTCATCTGCTTTTTGAAATCTTTCCCCAAGTCCTCGGGCAGTCCGTGAAGAGCCTTTACTTCTCTGGGTTTCACTTAGAGCGACACAGGGATCGTCTATGGTCTCATCTTATACCATGGAGGGGAGGATGGGAGAATCCAACTCCAGAACTCCGCGCCTTGCTCAGCAGGGTTCCACAATGTCCTGTGTGCCCCGTGTCTACCACTTATATCAAGTGTGCCACCTCCCCGGAGGTGGGGGGGCGGTGTCTCTAGGACCTGGTTGGCACAGATGCCCAGTGCTCTGAGTAAGGGGCCCTGGACTCCTCTGCTGTCTCCAGTTTGATTTTGGAGAATGTTTCCCACCCAGTTTCTCACCTGTAAAATGGAGTGGATCAATGGGGGTGGGGGTGGTTTGGGGGAGCTTGGGTGACAGCACCATAGGAATGACAGCACCAATCAGAGAGAAACAGCTTTTTGAAAGAGTGGCTTTCTTTCCCCACTCAGCTCTCCGTGGCCCTTAAGGGGTCATGGTGGCAGTACCCAGGCGGCTTTTAATTCCTGGAACTCCATCCAGAGGGGGCTCCTGCGAACTTAGTGAAAACGGGTAGGAGTGGAGCTAAAACTTGAACCTTTGCAAGCTCACCCCGATCCCTCATGCATGTCCACACCACATCCACTCCCATCCTCCCGACCCCTCCAAAAACCCATCGAATCTGGAGAAAACTGCCACACTGCTTCGATCGCTTCCTTTACATTTTTAAATTCCGCAGTTAAGGAGGTTGGAAGTGGCATCACCCCAGCCAGCACCGGAACTGCACAGAGCCAGGACCAGCTGCTCCACCAAGAGGGCAGCGGGCCCCTTGCCTGTCTGTCCACCGGGCAGCCACAGGCCGGGCCAGGAGAAGCCAGGGTGAGAGTCTACTGCCTGGGGATCCTCACCAGAAGGCATGAAGACTACAGGTCCTGCACGGAGAAGCTCCCAGCGGGGCTGGGCTGGGTGGTGGGCCACTCTTGCGTCCCACCTAAGTCCCTGGGGACTCAGGTATTGCAAGGGCGACCGAAGTGAGAAAGATTGGGGAGGTGGGGGGCGACGACTTACCAGTAGGCTTCCCTGCACTTCTCACACCAGGTTGCCACACCGCCAGAGCTGCAAGACCCCAGCTTGACTCACTAGACCAGAGAGTTTTCACCGTCTGCCCACTCAGGATGGAGGGAGGACACCGAGGTTCCTCCACTCCATCAGCTCCAGAGTCAAGCTCCAGGACCCTGATAGTACTTCCTTCGCTGAGCTTAAGGACATCTGTGGATCTCCCTTATTTTTCTGCTCACGTCTGGGGACCAAGAGTTCTGCCAAACTGCCATGGTTTTGTTCCTTAAGTTTTGCTTCTGATAGTCGGACAGAACAACTTGCTTCCCCCCCCCCCCCCCACACACACCCTGAACGCGGGTGTGCAGTTTAAACTGGTCTTATTTGTCCACAACCGCCTTTAGCGGTCTCAAAGGAGGCTGCCAGGAAGGGGAGGCCACGGGTGTTGCCGCAGAGTTCCCCAGGTTCTGTCCCAGGTTGGGCCCCCACACCTCCGCACCCTCATCCAGCAAGGCTAGGGTGAGAAACCGACTCAGCTGCGGCGCCTGCCAGCACCGGCAGGAGCCTCTCCGTGCCCGGAGGCGCCTCCCGGGCTACCGGGTCCCTGCCGAGCCAGGCGCCTGCCGAGCTCCCCCGGGCTCTCCGCCGGGCTCCCTCCCACCTCCTCCTCGCAGCCCCTGCGCCCGGGAGCTCGGATCACATCCCCATTCCCGGCCAAGGCCTCCGCAGACCCACCTGGCCACCCTGGGGACGTCGCGCTCTTGCCCGGGGCCGTATCCTGAGCTCCGCTAGGGTCCGAGGCTGGGAGTCCACGCGGCAGCGCTGCTCCGGGAGCCTGCCGCTGCCGGGGAGAGGTTGTCATTGATTTGCGCTGGGCGAGTTAAGCCACTCCAGGAGTGGTTTGGAGCGAGCACTCCCAACCCTCCCTCCAACCAGAAGTATTTGGCAGCCAGCCCCTTTCGTCCACCTGTACTGTTAAACGCGGGACAAGGACCAATTGCTCCAGTGGCTTTTTTTCTGCATTTCTTTAGAATACGTAAATCAACCCTTTGGGGAAGGTAGAACAGAAGGAAATGAAAGCCAGGACAGCGGTGGAGTTTTTCTTTCCTCCTCTCTTCTCCCGGGTCCACCCCCCCCCTCTAATATTTCACAAAAGCCTTACCACTTATCTCCAGGCAAGGGAGGCATTTTATTATTATTGTTTTATTCAATTCTCTGTGTCTGTGTTTTATTTTTAGAGGCAATTTTGTTTCCATTTGCCTGAAACCTGAGCCCAATAAAATTACTCGAATTATATGTTTTCTCCTTAAAGGGTCGTGATTGTAACTTAACCAAATCAAACACCGTATAGCAATCACTCAAACCACAAAAAAAGTGTGTGTGTGTGTGGGGGGGGGGGGTGCCAGTGGTAAGCATAGACCTGCAGATCCTAGGGGGTCGTGGGGTCTGGCCTGGGTGGGGTCATGAGGCCTAAGGAAGGGGCACCCACTACCTCCTCTCCCCATCAACAATCACTCACTTCACAGTCTGACTCAATCCCACTTGGGGTGGGCCAGCCACCATCACAGAGGTGTGGCGCAGCACCCTCTCCCCAGCCCGCCACACCACACCCTTTTTGTAAACTGCCATCTGGGAGGCTCCTAAGGGCTGACTCCTAAGGGCTCCTTCCTCGGGAGCTGTCTGGTCACCTGGGGGAAATGGCTATTAACTCTTGAACAGCTGGCTGTTCTCAGGAACGGGGGAGGAGCCAGGGAGGGAGTCCTTGTTGAACAGATGTGCCCTGTGTCACAAACCACAGGAGACCCAGGGATGCTTGGCCTTCCGTGTCACTCTTCCACAGGCAGGCCAGAAGCCCTAGCATGTCCGGCAGCCAAGCGACAGTAACCCACAAAGAATTAGCTGCAGAGCCCCCCACTCCCCTGAAGATGGTCCCACTAAAATATGACTGTCATCAGGTCACTCCTGCCTGAAATTCATGTTAAATTCATGTCTTCTTGGAGTGTGTCCTGTGCAGAACCCATCCAGGCAGGCATAGAGAAAGGGTCTCTCTGTAGTTCCGATAAAAGCCAGAGTGCTTGGAACACGGGTTCCCACATAGCCTGGAATGAACTTGTTAGCTTCTCCAAACATTAGCAGAAGAACCCAGAGGCGGTGTGAGGGAGAGGGGCTAGAGGGGAATAAGGAATTGGGTGTTGAGGGGACGAAGGGGGCACATCATCAGAGCAGGTAGCTTGTCTCAACTGCAAGATCAAATGAGTCTATCATCATCAAAACAACCTACTCCCGGAAGAAAACCAAAGAATGACAAGTTTGCCCGCATAGTCACTGGTTATATAAATAAATAACCAGGGGAATTGTGCTCCATTCTCAGACCTGGGCAGGTAAATGGGCCAAAACAAGATCCCAGTGGAGCTGGGACCCATCCAGAAATGCTTGTTGTGTAGGTACCCGAGGAGTTCGCCTCAGCAGCCGTAGACGGGACAGTGCAATGGGGGCCACTCTCGGGCAGATATCTTGGGCAGATAAAGCACCTGGTGGGGGATGGGAAAGTGTGGAGCAAAGTGCATAAGACATCATCCCCTAAGGAACAGGGTGTGACTTCTACAGAGTGCCAAGGGACCATGGCGACTAGAAGACAGGCTTATGTGCACAGGCAGGCCAGAAGTTTATGCAGCTGTGAGAAGGAGGATATGTGGGAGGAGAGTTGGGGAGTGAAGACTGGAGGTGGAGTCCTGGGCAAGCAGACAGCTGGCCCGGCTCAGAGGGTCCTCTTAGCGGGTCAAACAGTAGGTGGGGGGGTCTATGGGGTAAAGCCAGTTCATGGATACAGCTTCAGAGCAGGGTAGGGCCTGCTTTCTGGAGAAGAGAGGGGGAGATTTGGAGCATTTTTTTTTTTCTAAAGCCAGATGAAGCAGGGGTGTGCAAGGAGGGTGTGGGCAAAGGGGGTACAGGAGGCTGATGTGGGGAGGGGTATAAGAGGGGAGGTGACTGGCCCAGCCTCTCCCAAGCAGCCCTTCCTCACAGGACTCCAGCCAGCTCTGAAAGGAGTGTCTGGGTGGTGCCAGGGCCACTGAAGTTACAGCCAAGAGCCAGGAGGAGAGCTGGCCAATGTCCAGTCTACCCGCTGGGTCCCGTAGTGGACGGCCGGTGTCATGCCTCCCTCCCTCTTAATCACTGTGTGCGCCCTGCTGGGACACTCCCTTTGGAATAGCTTTGGGCAAAAAAAAAAGGGGGGGAGTACCACCCCTTTAGCCTTACTCTGTGCCAGCTGCCTCCTGGGAACAGGAACATAAATAAAGGCAAGTCAGAGAGGGCTGGTAGGCAGAGGGGCATAGGGAGGCTCCCAAACCACCCACGGAAGGGGCTCTGGGCAGGGCAGACTCTAGACCTATGATTGCCCATTTCCTCCTAGGCTTGTTCCTTCCTCCTTCAGGCTCTCCATGGTCCCCTCCCTCTTACTCACCCAGCTCTTCTGTCCTCTCCCTCCTGCCCTCCATCAGCTGGCCCCACCACCCTCAAGTCATCTCTCCTCAGAATCTAGTGATGCAAGGCCTCCTTCCTACCTCAGTCACAGGCATGGCTCGGGACATGCAGACGTCCCACAATCAAATGAGCTACTGTCCTGATAGGAACCCCAGGTGGGGCCTGCTTGTCACCATGATGTGGTAACATAGACAGCGTCTATGTGTGGGCCACACAGGAGCACAGTGTCCATATGTGCGGACATAGGAGCAAGACACATACCTGAGCTGGGCCCATGGAGAAGCCACAGAGCATTTGTCAAGGGTCTACTCCCTCCTTCAGTCCTCTCATCCATACCACCAGGCATTCCTATTACCTTGCCATCATATTGATAAGGAAACTGGGGCCCCAAGAGGTCTTAGAACTTGCTCAAGGTCACACTGCATGATACATAATAAAACTGGTCACCACACCTTGATCTTCAAGGTTCTGGTGCCCAAGGGCTGCCCTGGAGTTCAAGTCTCAGATCTGTGTCTAGGTATGTTGTTTGTTTTCTGTAGAACTGGGCTTGGCCCATGCGTGCCTCAGTTTCTCCACCTGCTGCACATGAGGGCAATGGCTCTTACTGACCCCAGAAGGTATTATTAGACAGAAGGTTGGACTTGGCTGTAGCTCTGGAGAATGCCCTTGTCACAGGGAACTGGTGTCACTCAAGCTGGGGACAAGTCAACTTTGCTGTCTCCTCTTTCATGGCCCTTGCTTTGCCCATAGTCAATCACCCACCAGCTAGTCCATTTCCTCAACAGATTGCGAATCTCTTCCAGCTACCCCTTTGGGTCCCCAGTGTCCCCCAAAACCCTCACAATGACTTCTGCAGACACACTTTAGCCTATCTCTCTGACCCACCCCTGCCTTGCTCCTTAGCCCCATACCACATGACTGTCCACAGAATCTGATCGAAACGTGAATCCGGTCCTGCTGTATCAATAGTAAAATGTTTGTCTCACATGTATAAGGTTCCAGGTTCAATCACTAGCACTATTAAAAAAAATCAGATCATGTACAGGACACTTGCATTGCTCTCTGGACTGTGTATGAAGGCCACAAGACACTTTGAAATCCCAGCTGCCCTCTCCAAACCACTGCCCTGCTGCCCCATACTCCTGTCATAGGCAGGCAAGTCACATTCCCTTTCCTTGGCTTTCATTTCCTAACCTGAAATGCTTTCTTCCACCTCAGGTCTCACAGAAATGTCACCCCCTCAAACAGGGCTTTCCAGACCACACAGCTAAACCAGAAGCTCCCCTTCCTCCCTGTCCCCTGTCCAAAGCCTTTGATCAAGCATCATGTCACTGATACACTTTATTTTACGGGATGCTACAGTTGATTGCATTCTTTTCCTGTCCCTCCTTCGGAACAGAGGTTCCCTGAGGGCCAGGACCTGGTATCTCTCAGGCCTGGCATGTGGTCGGCACGGGACTGCTGTGTGCGACAGCCACTGTTTGAGAGAACTCACAGCTTGGGAAGCACAGCTCTGGATCTGGTCTGGGTTTTGCCACGGGTAAGCCGTGTGCCGCTGAGGATGTTCCGCACCCTCGGTGATAGCATGTGCCTCTCCAGATCCTCAGCTTCACCCTCTGTAAATGAGGACCACAGATGTGATGCTGAGTGTGATGCTTCTAGCACAGATGTTCCACATCCAGACTTACTCATCCAGAGAGAACTAGTGGAAGGGGATGACGAACAGAAAGTGTCCTGGCTACAGTGATCTGGGTCCAGCTGTGGCAGGGCCTGACTTCTCTTTGTTTAGACCCTTGACTTTTTGTCCAAGACAATTTGAGGGAACTGAAGGACTGAAAAGCATTATCACATCCCTGATATAGGACTTAGTGATTGTCTGCAATGCTAGCCTGCCCCCACTGCTGACAAGCCACTCATGCTTGGAAACTGAGCTCCTCTGGAGATAGATGCAGCGTGACAATTGCCTTCCCAGTCGCCGTTTGCTCCCAGTATACTGGCTTTGAGGGTCCAGACTTATGGTGGTGACAACTGGTATACACGCAGACAGAATGTGCTCACTTTAGCTTCTCAGTAGTGTTCTACACCTGCTATCTTTATTATTGTTGTTGTTGTTACTATTATTATTTGGTAGTGCTAGAGATCAAACCTAGGGCTCTCTGCATTCTAGACAACTGGTCTACCACCGAGTCACATCCTTGGTCCTTACTTGGACTTTTACAATAGTCTTTGAGAGCAGTCCTAAAAGGACCTGCATCCCCTTGCAGATGAGGAAATCAAGGTCCAGATTAAAAAGTGAATGGCAGAAAAAGGAGCCTTTCGGCAACAAAAAGGAAAACTCCCAGTGAGATTCAGATTCAGAGTCTATTAAAAAATTATATGGCATTTTTCCATGTTAGAGAAAACTTATGAAACTGAAGCAAGGTCACCCAAAATGAGAGAGGTGGATCTCTGGCAGCATGGGCAGCTGGTCTCCATTCTTCCTCTCTTAAGAACCCCACACTGCATTTCAGTCTGCACTTGACAACATCCCACCTTGAACTTGTTAGGTGCACAACAAATATTTACTCAAAGTTTGAGGAAAACAGGAGCCCCAGGAGTGGGATCAATAGGATGATTGTGTCCCTTCCCACAAAGATCCACCCGGAGGGCCCTACCAGCCTTTCTCTTGGTAGCTTCTCAAGGTTCTACGGTAACAAGTCAAGACTTTGACTCTGAAGTTCCGGTGGTCTCTGAGAGCTAGCCCTGTGCCAGCCCTCTGATCCACATCCAGAGCTTACTCAAGTGTATTAAATGTCAACTTGAAATAAGAAGCCATTGCTGTTTGTCATCCAGAACAGAGAGGAAGCCGTGGACAGTCTCAGGGCCACTTCCACAGTACTGCATGTGGTCACCCCCGTTTATCAGAATCTGCCAGCTGCTGGTGTATACTTTTTGGCCACTGTGTTTCAGTAGCAGACCCAGTCATTGCTGAGCTCCCCAAACTCCTCCATTCCTCCAAGTACCCAGCAATTATCCGGAGAAATAGATCCCTGGGGCGGCCTGGCCATTAGCTGTCCGGTCCTGTGGGAGTTGGAGGGTGAGGGTGAGAGACTGTGGCCCCAAAGGGAAGGACTGAATGTCTTTGGAGACTGCCTCTCACTTCTTGTTCCTGGGCCAGCTGGTGCTTGTCTGGGGCCAGGGAGCTTCAGAGGGGAGGTGCTGATTAAGCAGAGATGATGCTAGAGTGTTTGCCCTAGGGGAAGTGAAGGAAAGAACCCTGTGGAGCTGGGACTAAACCACAGGGACAAGGCTTAGGCCCTGAGCCTGGCTGGCTGTGTGGGTAGCAGGGAGGGAGAGCAGCATCCTAGCCCTCTGCCCAAGGTCTGACTTCCTCTTTGATTGTATGTGGCACTCAGGGCAGCAGGAGGAAAGGGTGCCAACCAGGAGCTTGAGCTAAGCCTGGATGGGGTGGGGCTGGGCCTGTCACTACCAGAGCAGGCTGGTAGCAGAGGGAAGGAGGAGGCTAGGTCAGCTCCTGGCTAAGGTGGGGCCCTGGTAGGAAGAGGAGACATCAGCTGGGGGTGGGTGGGCTCCCCTTCTTTCTCCACCTCACTCTTCCTTCTTCTCCCTCATTCCCCCTCTCGCATCCTCTTTCCCTTCCTTTCACGGGTATGCACTACCCTGTTCCCCCTTTCCCACCTGGACTTCGGCTTCGGCACTACGATGACAAACAAACCTCTCCGCTGGACGCCTCCCAGAGCTGACCTTCCAGCAGAGGGACAATAAACACTGTGTGTCTACGATGACCTCAGAAGGCCACTCTGCTCTCAGCCCCTTCCACAGCACAAAACCTGTCACCTCAGCTGATCCTCACCCTGGGACACCAGAAGAGCCGGAATTCTACCGCCTATATACAGTGAGGAAATGGGATGGAGGGTGGGGAGGTGACTTATTCAAGGTCACCCTGGGAGTAGGCCTGACTCCCTGCCCAGTGTTCCTGTTACCAGCCCTCTTCCCCTGCAGAGGAGGCTTAACTCTGTGCTTCTTACACACAATATATTTTTTTAAAGGGAACATTTGTACATAGAAAATTAAAAAAAAATGAACAAAGAACTTCAACCTAGACAAAGCTGTGAATTTGTTTAACATTAAGTGAATATTTGTTGTGTAAGATAGGCTCCCTATGGGTCCAGCTGCTCTCTGGCCTTGACCCACACTCCCTTGGGTAGACATGGTGAAATCTGACCTGTCCTCTCTGGGTCCTTTGCATCTGTGAATTCCCATTGCCCAGTTAGATTACTTGGACCCTTTGGACATAAGAAATATTCCCTGGGTGTGAACAGTCTATCCTTAGCCAAATTTTAGACACGGTTCTCCAAGACTTCTGTACTAGGCCATGTCCTTAAACTCAGTCTGGGGTCTGCCTAGGCCAATTTCAACAAAACCCTGCATAGTCTGAAGAGAATGCTGTCTACCCATTCCTGATATGAAAACACTCTGGCCGCCTTCTGGGAGAGTCCTAAGTTCATTCAGCAAGAATTTGATGCTTTCTCTTATTATTTTCTACCCACAGCCACTCCCACATACTCCCTTTGTGTCCTACGGTTCAGAGCTGAGCCCAGTGTCTCACCTGATGCAGCCCTGGATCCACTACAGTCAAAGTAAGGACAGAGGACCTGCCCCATTGCAATAGCCCCCAATAAGGTTTTTCTTAGCCGTTTTAGCAATGTATGAATAACTGTTCTTTTAAAAGCTATCAACTCAGAGTTACATTCAGTTCTGACCCCCAGATTCACATCTAGCACCCCAAGTTTCTACTTTGATGGAGTGACCAGAGAGACCCACTCTTGATCCAATACAGAGTTCTAGGCGACAGTCCTATGTGGCACATTCAGGATACATTTTTATCCTTAAGATTCTGAGAATGCTCTCCCAGGCTAAGGTAGAACTCCAAACTTCTTTGGCCAAAAGGTTCTTGTTTGAAACAAATCTTTCTGGATGGAAATGCCTTTGATTCTCTTCTGGTGATTTATTCCTAACTCCAGAGCAGGAACTTCTGGCTCTTTTGTGAGGCACTGAGTCCGGGAGCTGTGTTAAAGTCAGGGGCAAACTGCAGACCCGTTAGAGCGAGAGGCCAGAGCTTCTTGGTTTGGGAGGTATCAGTAGGTGAACTTCTGGGTTGACCCCACCCCAGCCGGGCGACCTTACACTCCAGCCTTACCACTACAGAACTAGCTCCACCCTCTTTTGTTGGCATAATCAGATCAGGAGACTTTTGAAGTTTAATGGCTTCTTTTGGAGGTCTTCTTCCTCCTGTTACTCCTTCAATCTCCTCTTGACTCCCCCAGCCTGGCCATATGTTCCCCTGTGAGACCCTCCTTCCTCCATCTCTGTTTACCCCACAGCCTCATTCCTCCCACTTCAGCCCCTCAACTTCTCACAGTCACTTGAACTTTAGACTCTTGACCTTCCTGACAGAACCATAAGCAACTGTATATGAGGGTAAAAGACAATCTTGAAGGTCTCCTCCATAAATATTGGTAGCATGCTCTGGCCTTCCTATTGAGTACTAAGCATATAACCTTAGTTCATTCCATCTGTCAGGAACCAACCCTAATGAATAGGAAATGGAGCGAAGTCGAGGGCCAGCTAGAGTGTGCAAACCAAGGCGTTTACATGCTACATTTGCACGCCTTACAGTTGAGACTTAAGAAGCACAACTACAGTGTCAGTTTGTGTCTGTTTCCGTACTCAGGTGTGCACATCATATATATGTGGTACCCTTTATCTCCAGGTGGTACTATCAAATTTACCTATAAAACCCTCTAAGACAGCTGTGTTCAAACTGGCTTAGAGATAAAGTGTACTTGTCTCCTTTTGTCTGTGGGTTCACTTTCTACAGTTTTAGCTAAGGACAGTCAACCTGAGTCCAAAAATATCAAATGAAGAATTCCAGAAAGAAAAAAGTCATTGAATTTTAAAATATATTTTGTGTTGGGGATTGTTTGAGCACAAATACTGTAACACGTGATTTGAGAGCGCTACTAAGTAACCGGTGGGTGGGTAGCATACATGTATGGGATACACTGGATGGAGGGAGGATTCACATCCTCGGCATGACAAATGGGAAGGCATGAGATTTCATCATACCATACAGAATGACGTCCTGGGGATCATGGAGGTAAACAGCAGCCTAACGTTACAACACATGGTGAACAACCTGTGCTGTTCACCTCAGTTCATCCCATCATGTAGGTGTTGTATTTTAGTCTTTCATCATCACAGCACAATACAATAAGGTATGTGGAGACTAGAGACTACATTTACCTGAGTTTTATTTATGATTGCTCTGCTTTATTGTTAGCTATTGTTGTTGCTAATCTCTTACTGTGACTAATTTACAAATTAAACTTTATAAAAGCACGCAATGATAAGAAAAATAGTATATTGGTTTGTAGGAATTCAGTGGGGGTCTTGGAACATACTATTGTGTTTATAGAGATTAAATATTCCTAAAACTCTCAAACATATGAGTTTATTCAAATGTTTCCCAAGTTCATGTAATTTAGGCAAACTTTTTGTAAATAAGACAATTTTAATATTGCTGGTTTCATAAAACTAGCAATGCATTAAGTATGATACAAGCATATATTTTGAATTTAATGTTCTTTTTGTTCTTTCATTCTCTCTATATATATGTCCTAACATGCATGTGTTATTTAAAAAAAAAAACAGCTAAGAGGGAAATAACCTAAATTAATGGACAGCTCTGTTTAACATCTTATACAGTTTTCGTGAACAACCAAAGCATAGCCACTATGAGCATGTGTACTGACTGTAAGTGGGATAAACATTTTATGAATAGACTTTCCAATAATAATTATGTTGTGGGTTGGTTGAAATAGTTTTCAAAATCTCCTTAGTAACTTGCTACCTTAGATCTATGCTAAATTAAATAAAGCAACAGATCTTCATTAAGGGCCTAGGTCACTTCTAAGTAAGACAAACTACTGAGGCACCTGAGTCACTAAGCTCAAGCTTACATTTCTGTGCCCTTGGGTCCTCACTTTTATACAGTACAGGAAGGCTCTATAGACTGAATCTGTCCAGAAACATATTCTTTTTTTTTTTTAACCACATGGCAGTTGTGCTGTGAAATAGTATATCCCATAAAAATGTGAGATAATGTACTTATAAATTTTCTAGTTTGCTACAGAATCCTGGCATGTGATAGATTACTATCTATTTCAAATCCTGAATGAAATACTGACATTAATTTGATTTTAAAGGATATTTTCTCTCACCTTGTTAAAAAAAAAGAAAAGACAATTAGGAGTCAGGCTTGGTGGTTCCTGCCTGTAATCCCAGCACTTGAGAGGCTGAGGCAGGAGGATGGCTATGAATTTGAGGCTAGCCTAGACTATACAGTGAGTATTAAGGCAGTCTGTGCTACACTGTCAGATCTTTTCTCAAAACAGTAACAACAATAGTTTATCTGATGAGTTAACTTGCATGAAAAATATTATCAAACACAAGAAGATATTTCATTTTTCTTGTGTGGCGTGTGTGTGTGTGTGGGGGGGGGCTAAATGGCATTAGTGGAGACATTTTGGAAGCTGCATAAAGTCTTCAGATGTGTAGCCTTGTTCAGAATAACCCTTGTTGTTCGTGACGTGCCTGGGATAATGTCATCAGTCATAACTTTGAAAACTGTTTTCAAACACCATGCCATTGAAGTAACCAGACTTCCTAGCAAATGAATTCCCATCAGGTCTTTGACCTTGACCCTCTTAACTCTGCTGTCTCATGTGGAAAACTTGTGCTTTACTGAGTCTTATCTGAACGGCATTGCCACCAACGGCTTCCAGAGTTCTCTGTCTTCAGCAGAAAGGGAATTTCTCAGAGCCCCAGTGGAAAGAACTGTGGTAGGCAGAGCCCCATGGAAAGAACTATGGTAGGTTCTCTGGGGCCCAGGCTTCTGGTTGTTGTCCTTAAGTAACTGTGAGCTCTACCACTAGAGCAAATCGGGACTTCTAGACTTGTAGGACAGAGGCTACTGTATCCATAATCCCACTAACCCCAGGGTAGCAGAGCCAGGAGTGATGACGAGACTGAGCAGAGTGATGGAGGATGAGGACTGGCATTGCTCATTACGTTACCGCTGCTTTGGGGGAAACCCCTTCTCCTTTTGCATTGAGCTATCCAGAACCTATGGCCATTTATCTGATGAAACATCCACCTTTTCCTTATGTCTGATCTGTCCGTAATTCTGAGTGTTTTCCACTGGAGGAGGACCAGCTATGGGTGCACATTCAGTAAGAATTAGCTCTCTTTGTAACAGGACGTGATTAGAAACATTGGTGGTATATAAGACTGGCTGGACTGTCACATTTGAGGATGTGGTGTGAGATATGACCCGGGGTTCCAAGGAGCTAAGGGTGACTTCATAGAGCCAATGCTTACAGAGCCCTCTTGGGAAAATCAACCCAGAACCTGGCTTTGTATATGCATAACAAAGGTCACTTCTGAGTAGCCCAGGAATTTTAGGATATTTGGATATTTAAGGGTGTGTGTGTGTGTGTGTGTGTGTGTGTGTGTGTGTGTGTGTAGAGAGAGAGAGAGAGAGAGAGAGAGGTGATACACACACACACACACACACACACACACACACAAAGCTTGTCAAAGTGCAGCCTCAGAGTCCATAGGTTAACTTCCCGCTTAGCAAACTCTAAAAAATCCCAAGTTATCAGTTACCATTCTTGCTGCACCCATGTTCACAATCTGGCCAAATCAAATGAGACCAGACTTATTTAATAAACAAGAATAATCTTACATGGATGGTCTTTGTTAAAAAGTAGAGAGCAATTATGGAAGGTAATTTTGTAATTCAACAGAAACCACTAGTACACCCTTATAGTCTAGTGACATCTGTCCTCTTCATCAGCTGTGGGGTTAAGAGGGAAGGTGTGTGTGTGTGTGTGTGTGTGTGTGTGTGTGTGTGTGTGCATGTGCATGCATGTGTGTGCACACTCATGGGTGCAGGTGCAGGTGAGGAGGCATGGTGGATAGAAGGACCAGTAGTTGGCTGGGTGGCTGATTGCTGAACAGGACAAGGATGTTTACCTGTACTTTCTCTGTGGCATCCACACTAAGTGGAGCATGTGCTCTGGGTGACTCCCATGTACTCAGGCAGAGACTGGACTCACTCACTATGCTGGTTAGCTGGTCAGTGAAGGATACTGCGTGTGGCTGAGCTGTCTACAGTCCCTCCATAAGGCCAGACAAATTGGAGGATGTAGTGGCTCTGCACAATGACCCTGGTCTTACTGCAAGGCCACTGGGACAGAAATCTGAATTGCAGCTAGATATTTTCTATAGTCTTGGGTTAGCCCTCTAGGATAGATAGAAGGACAGAGCAGAACTAAACGGCCACTACAAGATCAAAACAGTGTACTTGGCTTCCTGAAAAAACCACATGAAAGAAAAGACTGATTGTTCACCCCCAGAGACGGGGAAATGATCCCGACAGCTGTGTAACTGTGCTTGGGGCTTTGCACAAGTTATTATTATTTTTTATAGTCAACAACAACCCCATAAAGTCAGTATATTATTTTCTTTTTTTACAGAAAGACGACTTTGAGCCAGGATCTGAACTCAGCCCACATTTACCAACTCAGAAATCAGCCGCAATCACGGGGAACTGGCTATTTTGGGGCTCTTAATGCAATAGGAGAAACCGAAGCAAAGTAGAAGGCGGGCTCTGCTAATCACAGCAGAAGGAGAACATGAGTCAAGGCCCTTGCTTGAGGCTGTGGATGCTGTTTGGGGGCGTCTGCTAACAGAGAAGCAACAGCTTTCTGTCCAGCAGGTTTTCGGAGACATGCGTTTAAACAGTGAGGACACTGTGAAGTTCTCAATAGGCCGAGTCTCACCGAGCAGAGAACAGTGCAGTTAGTGGCCATGCCGTGCAGCAGCAGAACCGTACCTAGGCAATGCCATGGTTGGGATGGTACCTGGGGACTTCATTGGCCAGGGAGTTCGCTAGTTCTACTTCTCCAATCTCCCACCAGGCTGGAGGAAAGTATCAGGGCTGACCCTCAGTCTGGGTCCCAGCCACTCTTTCAGCTCCTGCTTTGAACACAACCTCCTGTGCTGGCAGCTTACAGCTCCTTGCTCCTCCTGGCATGTCTGCTCTGAGGGCAGGGCCCTCTGCTCTGCCCATCTTTCACACCCCTTCCTCTGGTCAGACACGGGGAGGTTATGCACATCTGCACTGTGAATTGGATACAAATAATGGTTGTGGGTAGTGTTCCTGAGAGTGGAGAAGCAATGGGACAAAGATGAGGTGACAGCCAAGAGGAACAAAGGTCAGCGACCCCACCAGCTTGATCAGAACCATTTGTGCATACACGGGACAATGTATGGAAGGATGGGTGGAACCAGGTGACGTTACCCATGCCAGACTGTGGAGTGTAACTACTGGGGAAAGGTAACAACAAATATACTCCTAAATAACCATGACTGGGACGTGGCTATTTATGATGGGCCTTGACTCTGGTTTATCAGGAGCCTTGCCTGTGTGCCACGGCAGGCTGCAAGGGCTCCTTCAAACCTAACTAATCAGCGGAACTGAGGATGGAGCATGTTTCTTTTTCTGGAGGAAACGGTTCATGTCATACATTAGATTTTAAGTTTATCAACTCCTAAAAGTTCAAAAAGATCATTCTCGTGAAAGGATGGAAGTCAGCTAGAAGTATAACTATTACGTGAGTTATATACGTATTGCCCGTGTCAGAAAGAGAGGGAATAACTACAAGTGGTCTTCCTCAGATGGATGATGGGCCAGATAGACTGAAGGTTTTCCATGAGAGCAAGATGAACGTTAATATGAACAAGATGTCATATTAATAAGACAAACAAACCTACTCATGACATATAGGGGCAGCAAGGAATCACCACGGGTGCCACCCACATGCTCTACTTTTCCGCTGCATGAGTAGGTGACATGGAAGCGGGGAAGATTCAGGCCCCTGTTGCAGCGATGTCCAGAGTCATTGCCCTCCAAGGATGATGGGAGGCAAAGATAAAGCCTCCTTGCAGTGACAAAGTCACTTTGTGGGAAAACGGGATTTGGTTTCACAACTTTTCCAGAACTGTCTCTTGCATAAGATGGGACACATTTGACAAGAATCCCTTACTGAGCGGTCGGACACCATGCGAATCTCCTTACAAGTATTATCTTGTTTATTCTTACTGGAGCCTGGGTAGGTTGAGCAGTCCTAGAGTTTCTGTTTTACAAGGGAGGAAATGGAGGCCCAGAGGTGTTGAGTCATTTGCCCCAAAGCAAACAGCGGGAAGTGAAACAGTTGTACTGGGAGCTAGTTGGATTGGTCCCCAGCAAAGTTGGTACTTGGACGCCCTATGATAGAGGAGATATCTTGTGGTCTAAATCAGCTCCATCACTGTCTTCCATAGCAGGGCTGGATTCTGAATGTCTTAGGCCTATGGCTCCATTTGCCTTTACAAAGACCATGCTGTGCATGCACTTAAAACTACTCTGCCTGGTACTTCATACAAGTATGCCAATACTTCTGATTTGTTGGCCATCTAGATGAGTCATTTTCTTAATGCCACCCGTTTAGCAAGTTTCTGAGGTTATCATTTCACTGATGGGGTAAAGAGGTAAAAGGAGGCCCAGAGAACCTACCTTAAGTCAGCTAACAAAGGGGTGGAGCTTGACTGTACCCATCTTCTTTCTGCTTTCTGGCCTCTTAGTGAGCAACGGACCTAGAGATGCAAGGGTTAGCTTTCTTGCTGGATTTGCTTCAGATGACGGGGTGTGGAAAAGCTCCCTGCCATAGCAAAGGGAAAGGAAGGACAGGGAGGGAGGGCAGGGAGTCAGGAAAGAGGCAGAGGAGGGGAAGGGAAACTTGGATGAGTACGGGATACGTATCGGGAGTCATTAAAATATTGAGGGATGACCTAAATACATAGCTGCAGTCTCCAAACCTTTCATAAAAGTGGCACTGGCCACAGAGCTGGGGCTCAGTGAGCCACTCACTGCAGAATACACGCAGGTATGCACTCTATCTTCTGGACTACGGTTTGAGGTCAGAGCTCCCTGCTTCGTTATATGCTCCTATGGAGACAAGTATGATCCTTCAGCTAAAATCAGTGGCTCTTAAACTTCTTTTCTTTCAAAGAATTTGACCTTGACTTTTGAAGCCCTAGGGTCTACAAATCAGGAAGTATAGCAGGCAGTAGGAACAGCACCCAGAGAACAGAATCAGCAGATATGAGTGGATAGGGCAGCCTGTATAGGTCTTGCAAAATCTAGAAGCCAAGCTGGACCCAGAATCTGAGAGGTCCTCAGTATTAGAGCATGCAGCCAGTGCTCCAAGAAGTCAGGCAGGGGTCAGAGCTGGCATGATTCCAGGTGTGTGACCTGGGTCCCGAGTCCATCTGAATAGGTACAGTGAAGTAGTTTGGGTCTGGATCCAAGTCCAAGTGAGGTAAGAGTAGCCCCTTCCTTCCAAATGACCCAGTGACCTTTGGGGACCCAGGTAAGGAAGTTCATGGGTGGAGGTACTGAGCTATGGATTCATGCTAACGGGGCAGGATGGGGTTGGGGTGTGGCCTGGGAGAGTAGTTATAGTCCTGACTGTGACCCAGAAGTCAGGCTGACCCCACACCAGCCTTTCTGCCGTAATAATCTCCCTGTTGGTTCTTAGAGGCTCACTCCACAGTCCTCCCATGGCTGTGGTTTCCTTTCACTTTTGAAATGAAAACTGCTTCTTAATCTTGAAAGAAACCTTGCATGTTTCTTATCTTTTTTTTCCTTTTCCTTCAATTACTACTCTATGGTGGCCATTTACCCATGATG
The DNA here is from genome assembly GCF_949786415.1 of Peromyscus eremicus. NCBI lineage: Eukaryota > Metazoa > Chordata > Mammalia > Rodentia > Cricetidae > Peromyscus > Peromyscus eremicus. The sequence goes on along the minus strand of NC_081435.1, from coordinate 63,568,053 downwards.
CACTTCCCTCATCCTCTATCCCTGTGTTTTCCATTACCATCTTACCTGCAGGTGCCTTGGGCAGCTTAAACCAGTGGTCCTCTGAGCTATCCTGTTAGACATTCAAGTCCTGCTCTCTTCAGGAGAATTGATTAGCGGATCTGAAGAAGTTTGCATAATAGAAAACCCATGAAACCTTACACCCTTACCCTATAGCAGCCCTTACCAGCACAGCCTCTCAGGGTTCCCAAATGAGGTCAGAGCTGATACCAAATGGCTTTTCCTCAGCAGGCATCTACCTCCACTCCCATTTTCCACTTGGTGCCATGAAGACTCAGAAATCCGGAAGCTAAGTTTGTTAGGACTGTGCATAAAATAGAAGCACCTAGACCCGCACTTGACATCCTAGTCAATGGGCCCCAGGAGACTGTGTGTTAAGACTTGTGTTCCGTGGCCTCTTCCAGAGCTTCAAAATTATTTGATTCTCCTTCAGGTTCTTGGCAAGCCAGAGGACTGAGTTTCCCTGGACTGCACATATTCTTTACTGGATTACATGGGACTTTATCTCATTGAAATTTTAAGTTAGTGCTTTCTTGTCACGAGGATATTTGCATGGCGTGGACAACTCAGACTCCCCTGGTCAAGCTGATAGTCACAAGCTTAGTACAAACTGTAGCCCAGATAAACAAGTTTTTGTTTGTTTTGTTCTTTTGAAACAAGGTCTCATGCAGTCCAGGCTATGTAGCCTTGAACTTGCTCCATAGCCAAGATTGGCCTTGAATTGTTGATCTTGTCCCTGTCTCTAGAGTGCTGCAGTTAGAGGTGTGTGCTACCATGCCCTGCAAAACCAGATTTTTAGATCACCCTTTTCCATCCAGCTGTGTGATCCTAATGAGGTGGGGGATAATAGCATGCTTGGGCTGTCACAGTCACTGGGCTCCCAGGAGACCCTGGATTCCCTCACTTTACTCCTAAGGAAGTGGGATGTGGCAAGGTTACAGAAGACACCTCTGTCTAATCAGTCTCCTCTGTAGAGATCTATGAAATGATGCACAGCAGCCTGGGAGGGGTGTGTGCACTTATGCCCCCACCTTCATCTGAAAGTGACTGGGACCGGCACCCCAATATGACTGCAGTTTAAGGGAGACATCAGAACTCAGGAAGCAAATGAGGTAAGGGAAAGCGGATCAGATGGAGCTAGGCTTGAGGTGAGCGTGAAGAAGAACACCCACAAGTCCTCGATGTCTACAGACTGAGTCCTGAGGAGGAGGCTGTGTTAGTCTATGGGGCTCTGCCTCCTTAGTCTCTAGGACTTGCCTCTCACTCACCATGTGCCAGTCTATCAAAAGGGCAAATCTCTGTGCAAATCAAATCACATTTGAAAGGTAAAGTATGAAACGTATAGAAGGATTGCTTGTCCTGACTTTCTTGTCTCCTTAAAAATGCCTCTTACACTGCTCAGGTCCGTGGGATGCTTTGACTGAAGCTGTCATCATTGGTCAATAATTCTGAATGGACACCCAAAGACGTCAAACAAACACGGGGACCATCTAAAACACGAACAACCTTTTCTGAGCTCAAATCACACCTATCTCTCATATGTGTGTGAGGGGGTGGGCATATTCCATGTTCTGTGTGCCCCTCTCCTGGCTTCAACTGGGAGACGTTAAGGCACCTAGAAGGGAGCAAGAAGGGACATCAGATTGCAGTGTAAAGTCTAGGTCTCTTTAGGACTCTCTATCATCTGCAGCAGGAATGATGTGGGATAACAGGAAGAAAGAGTATTGGGGAAGAAAACCTCACACCTTTAGGGGACTCTCCTGCTGCAAGATGGCAGGCAAAGGAACGAACTGTCACTCAGGAGACTTGGGGTTGGATAACTCACTTTCAGAATGAAGATCAAGATGTTAGCTGAAAGTCAGCTGGAGATCCAGGGCAGTCAGGTGTAATTTCAAACGGTGTGAGTGGGGCAAAGAACTGTGGGCAAGCATGGAAGGTTTTGTCTGGCTTCCCCAATGTGGTCTTTGGCAGTAAACTGAGGGCGCTAACAGAGGAGAGCTTTTTAATAAGCAGAAGTGTTCATTAGTAACAAAATGTTTCACATAAACATCATATCAATAACACATCTCCAATACATTCGGTTTTGGTTCGACCATGGGGAAAAGGGGTTCCCTCTATCCAGATGAGCCAGCAGTGGGGTGGACCTATCCAAGCCAGGAGCTAAGTAAGACAAGACCTGGTCCTCCTGTCTGACGCCCTCCATGTTTCCCAAAGTGACTATCCTGGGGGTTGACAGACGATGACTTAGCATCCTGGTGTTCAGAGGTGGAGACTGAACCTGGGCTTGGTGAACTGAGCTGTCAAGTGACAGGGGTTTGGCTCTTCCCCAAACTGCCCAACTCTCGAGTGAGACTCTGCCTAGCTCTGTCAACTCTCACTATGTGGCCGGTGGCAAGTTCTTTAGCCCCTCTCTACCTCTTTTCCTCATCTATAACAGCCGCTGGCTAAATTACACAAGCCAGGATGTGGAAAGTATCAAGAATAGCCCTTTGACATACACATAGTGCTACCTCAGAGTGCCAAATGCAGAAACTCCCAGCCCCTACACCAAAGGAAGCCAATGGCAAGGTCCCAAATATATACCTCATGCTGCAGGAGAATCCCACTCAATACTGGTCAAGGTAGTCAGTGCAGGGCGGAGAGGGACTAGAGCCCAAGGGATGTAGGGAGCAGGAACCTGGAAATTTTCCCTAGTGTCCTGGAACAGTCTCTGTGTCCTCTCTTAGAACGTTGCCAAGGAGGAACACACAGGCTGACTAAGCCCACGCCAAACAGGAACAAAAAGGTATCTGGGCCAGACAAGCTGATACATTAAATATGCCCAGGTTAACACTGGGCAAACACTGACTCCCAGCAGGGTCCCTTCTCTTCCTCCTACTCCTTCTTACTGCTCTTGGTGGATTTGTTTTAGTTCCTGCCAAGAGTCCCATCAGAAATGACCACTGGTTTCTTTGCCTTTGGGGAGGGCTGCAAAGGAATCAGGCAAAAAATCTCTGGCTAGCTTTCTCATCATTTTGGCTTTAACAGGCCACTGGATGACCCTAGGACTTCAGTGGTTTCTGAAGTCCTGGACCTAAACCTTAGGAGCAGGGTGTCAACTGTGGGGCAAAAAAAAAAAACCAAAAAAAAAAAAAAAAAAAAAAACCCTGCTGCTAGCCTTAGCCTTGTGTCTATGGGTGCACATCCCTGGGAAAGGGCTTTTCCTGGTCCTCACAATCTCCTGGGTCTGGAGGGCTGAGAGAGGCAGATGGACTTGAAATTTTTTGGCTCTCTCACCCGTTAGTTTGGTGAAGTCCTCAGAGGTTAGGCAGCAAACCAGTGGCATTCTCTATGGCTGTGGCCATGGACAGGGCAAAGCGGGTATGTTACATGGCTGAATCTATGCTTTCTCAAAGTCTGGAACTCCTTGGTTAAGATTGCCACCATGCACACATTAAGCTCAAATAACCAGGATCTTTAGCTGGATCGCATGCCTCATCAGTCAAGTCCAGGCTGTTCATTTCTGGGCAGAGTTATTAATTATTGCCGTTGAGCCTGACTTCTCCTGGCCTCTGGCTTCTTTTTTGCAAGACTTTCTCAATTTTTATTACTGACTTGGCAGGACACTGGGGTGTTCATTCATTCAACAAATGCAGAGAGTGTCTTGGCGACTCTGGCTCTGCCTCGGTGGGCTCAGAGGGGAGCAGGCTGCAAAAAAGGAAGATGATAAGAAAAGGAGAATATCGTGCATGGTCTTCTCCATGCCCTGTCCATCCATCTGAGGCTCCTGAAAACACCTATATTAATGATGGTTTGGGGCCGACATGTACCTTCTGGGAAGGAGGCAGACTAGGGTGTAGCAGGAAGCTGGGAGAAGGTTCACAAGGCGTCCTCTCCAGTGCGAGCTTTTCAGGGGTTAGAGATAGGAAGACCGAGAGATGAGGATTCAGCCAAAGCCTCCACCCACTTCTTTCTCAGCCCTACATCTGCTTCCAATCAGCCAATTAGAAAGCGGTGTGGGGTTTCAGATCAGCAACCTTTCTCCCTGGGGTAAGCCTCTCATATACTGTACCCTCAAGCTACAGTCCCTGACCTACCTCCACCCCTTTCTCTCTCTGTCAGGTCTCCCAAGCTGGCCATGAAGTTGCTGTATAACTGAGGACAATCTTGAATTTCTTATCTCTTCACCCCCATCTTCCGACTGCTGGGATTACAGGCGTGCACCAGCATGCCAGGTTTATGGGGTCCTGAGGTTCAAACTCGGGGCTTCGTGCATGCTCAGAAGGTACTCTACCAAGCGAACTACACCCCAGCCTCATCCTGAGGTTCTATTGGGTGCTTCATTTCTATTAGGCACAAACATTGTGGGGTGGGCAAGGGATAAGAGGGACCTAACCGGTCCTCAACAAGTGCAGCCTGTATCACAGTGTAACTAATTGGCTCAGTTAGTGAGTGTTTCCTAAACACCAGGCCCTGCATCCATCTCTCCCAAATGGATCTGAAAATTCTGGAGGGGGTAGTCATAATTTATTATTTTACCCTTTGTTTTCCTAACACATAAAATATATGCACATGCTGGGTGGTATTGGCACACACCTTTAATCCCAGCACTTGGGAGGCAGAGGTAGGCAGGTCTCTGTAAGTTCCAGGCCAGCCTGGTCTACAAAACAGATGCCAGGACAGCTAGGACTGTTACACAGAGAAACCCTGTCTTGAAAATCCACTGTATATATGCACATATTGTAGAGCCAGACTTCTCTGGTGTAAAATCTAGAGGCCTTCCACATATCGGCCTCAGTTTCTTTGACCATAAAATGGAAAGAACAATCAATGCTACCTCCTAGATTCTTATGAAATGTGGATAAAGTAACCATCATAGGTCATGCAGCCCAGGGCTGGACAGATACAGGATGTCCAGTGAATGTTCACAAATAAAAGACTTATGAATCTGAAGAGAGACAAATTACTTCCGATCAAAATCTCTCTTCATAAGCAAGTTACCCATGTGTCTTCCTCCTGCTCCAAGTCACAAGAGCATTGGTAATTTATTCATCTGAACTCTATGGTCAAGGACAATACAAAGACAGATGTCACAAGCTCAGTGACCTTGGGGTCCAGATGACTGGTGTCTGAGTCCGTGATCTTTTCCCATCAACAGACGTATTAGACTCACTCATTTCAGCCTCATTCCTCTCTAAATACTTTACTGAAATGCACAACAGTGGCCTGAGTGACTGGCAGCTCTCCTGCTGTACTTTCCCTGGATGCTGCCCCTTCCCATGTGTGGACCCCAGCAGTGCTCACTAACAGCTACAGTAGAACCCACAGGCTTGTGGGACAGCAGGCTCCTAGAGCAGTCCAGAGATGACAGCCAGGGCCTCTTAGTCCCCAAAAGTTCAGCTCTCTGGAGCCACGGTCCCCCAGTACGATGCCTGACAGGCCTGCAGGATGACAAGCGCCCCTACAGGAGCAGACATGTCCCAGTCTTGTGCAACCTGTTCAGATATTGGTTGAGCATAATGAATGGAAAAGTCACCATGTTAGCCGCTCCAATCTGAAGTTGCCAATTTGGCTCACACTTAGACTCCCCTTCCATCTACACTGTCCTCAGCACAATGACTGGGTCTGAAGGGAAGGGAGGTGATGCCAGGCTCTGCTAACAGTCACCACTGGCTGGTTGCCCTGGAGGAAGATTTTGTTGCCACTGTGGATGAGAAGGGGCTAGGATTCCAAGTGCCTCTGGGCAGTCCAGGGTCTTCTCACATCTTCCCAAAGTAATAGTAAGCCAACCGTCTTGTTGAGAGCTAGTATGGTTACCTCATCAGTGTTCCCTGAGCATGAGCTTTGTCATGCTATACCCCTAGCATGGAGATGCCCTAAAAGTAAAGCAAGAGTACAGTAAAGAGGCACAGTAGGGCAGCAGCTCGGAAGCTGGATAGGGTTCCAACTCTGTCACTAGCAAGCAGTGTGACCACAGGTCACCTTCCTCTGAGATTCAAGTGCTCCACTTACAAAACCATGGGCTTGGCTGCTGACGCCTGTGGTCCAGCTCTGTTCAAGATCCTGATTATTTAATCTGTTGAATAACATCTGATGTGGTGTAGGTGTAGAGATAGTGACTATCTTACTCAAGAAACTCCAAGCACGCAGAAAGCAAGTGATGTGTGCACCAATGTCCCCCAGGTCACAGGGGAGTCTGATGTCTGGAAATGCAGCTTTGGGATGAATGAGACGTTGACCTAGCCATATAGAGAGACATAGGGACAGCAGGGAGTTTATATGATGGCTTTCTTCGTGGGACAGAAAGCATCCATGAAAGATTTTCCTTGCCTCAAATAACTAACTGCTCCCCACTCTCCAATCTAGGTTCCTACTCGGGGATTCCACCATTTAAGAGAGATAACATTGGGGTTGAATCATCTCTGATTTGAAGGCTCTGTATGACCAAGGTGGACAGCCAGGGAAGGATGCTGGTCCCACCAGGCTCAGATAGGAAGCCTCTGTGGCGGCCAGGCGGAGCCTAAGAGTCTGATGCTGGAAGAGAGGTAGTAGCCCCGAGGAGGCCGCAAGAAAGAAGGACCTCTCAGGATGAATTCAAGTTAGAAAACCTTGAATTAAGTTCCAGAGGACCCAGGGAGCTGGGCAGGGGAAGAAAATCAAGGGGTGTGCCAGGAGAGAGCAAACTGGGAGTGGAGGACACAGTGTTTGCCTTTGGCTAACCGAGTTCATCCAGTAGAGGATGTAACCCCGCGAGGGAAGGAAGGGAGGGAGGCTCAGAAGACAGGGTGGAGCCAGCAAGGGGGAAACTGTACACCCAACTGGGCGGACTCACGGAAGAGTCTTCAGGCCGGAAGTGTAGAGAGTGCGGGGCAGCACCCCTCCCCTGCCTCTTCAGCTACCCTGCCTGTCCAGACCAGCCCGCCGCCCTCTCTCAGCCAGGCCCTTTGGCTGAAACCCTGAGAAAGCAGAACGGGGAACACGATGTTAAGACAGCTGCCACCAACCCTGGGACTGAGCACGTGTTCTCAGGCCCTTCCCCGAGCCCGCCTCCTCTGGCCCCGCCCTTTTCCCCACCCTCAGCCGTGACCTCGCCCCCTCTCCGCCACGCCACGCCCCCACCCAGCTCTTCCGTCTCCTGGACCCGCCCACCTCCCCGTGCCACACCTCCTCTGGCCTGCCCCGCCCCTTCCGTCTCCAGGGTCTGCCCACCTCCTCTGACCTGCCCCACCCCCTGGCCGGCGCTCCCCTCTCCCCGGTGCCCGGCGTGCGCTTTCCGGCCCTCCCGGCGCTCCCCGACGCCCGGACCCTCCCGCCGATCCTGCCAGCCTCCGGCCTCTCCTCCGCAGCCCCACCACGCCCTCGACCTCTCACCCGCCACCTCCCGGGGGGACCGGGGCTCGGCGCCTCTCCTGCCTGCTGTCTGGGCAGGAGAGGCCAGCGCTGCCCCGGAACGCGGGACCTGCGTTGACCCGGGAGAACCGAGGACGCGGGCCCCGGATCTGTCCAGCCCCGGACAGGCTCCGGCCCGCAGACCGCCAGCCAGGCTGCCGCTATCATTGGGTGACCCCCCAAGGCCCAGACGCCGCCGCCTGGCAGCGCCTCTCTACTTTGGGCACAGAGGCGAAGAGCGTTGTGACTACAGAGAGTCTGGCGAGGCTGAAGCCCAGCTCAGTTATTTTCAGAGTGACGTGGGCATGTGGTTGCTTCTCTCAGCTTCAGTTGTTGTGTCTGTGAAATGGGGATAATCATGCCTTCAGGGATTTTGTGAGTTCACTAGTAATAGTCACCGTGACCGCTTTCCTGCCCTTGGCCCGTGGTCAGAAGGGGTAGAAGATGCTGAACCTTGAGGCCCCGGCTGTGTTTGCATAGGAGGCCACTTGGGGTGCTGCAAATCTGGCAGTTAGGTGTGGGGTTGCACCTGAGTGCAACCTTGAGAAATGTATTTCTCCTCCCTGCACAGTGATGATAATCACGCAGAGCCAAAGCTTGGGTTAAATGAGATCGTGTGGGGATGGTCTGGGGAAGCATTCAGCACACAGTATGTGTCTTTCAGAATGTAAGCAGGGCTGGAAAGAAGGCAGAGATGGGAAGGAGAGGTTCCCGGCTGCTTTATTGGAACAGGAAGGAGGCCGAGCTCTGTGGTGTGGGTCAGCGTTTAGGGCCATCTCTGAGGTCAGTGGGAAGGCAGATCTCAGATATCCTTGGGAGATGACAGGGGATGAGCCCTTCAACCGGCTCTCACCAAAGCTAGGTGTTCGCAGGCACTGGGCTCGTGAAGGAATGATGCTGTCCCTCCCTCAGTGACTAACAGGCTGTTTCAGCTTCTGCTTTATTGCCCTGGCCCCCCAACACTTGGCCACCTCTCGTCCTGGCGGAGGAATAAAAGGGCAGTTGGAACATCGGCCCTGTGCGAAATCTCTGCCTTCTACGGTACCATGACCTGTTTGCTGCCCTGGGCGGTGGCTTTCTGAGGGCAGCTTGGAAGACCCTGTATTTGAGATGTAGGTGGGGATGCTACAGCCCTCCTCACTTCCTGAAAGTGTACTGCTGTCAGAGCTGGAGGAATGTAGGGGAGAAGGCACCCCTTAGGGTGCACTCATTCTACTGCGGGAGGTGCTTCAGAGAGTGAGAAAGCCACCCTGAGCAGCCATCCTCTGGAGGATGGTAATGGTGGACGGTGGACAGCAGCCCTTGCCAGTGGAGGGGGATTAGGCCTTTGTGATCACCGCTGCAGGCTCCACGGAGAGAGTCCAAGGGCACGGGGCTCTGAGTACTGATATGCATTTTTATTCTGCAATAATTTTCATACTGAGTTCAAGAGGTACCAGCTCCAAGTACATAAAACCAAATCAAATTAAATTAATTGATTGTATTGAAACCTGCGGCCGTTGTATTCAAGCCCGCAGCTAGGGGCATGACCCTCGTGAAATACCAAAGGGGCTTTCGAAATAATCAAATTAATCACACCCTGGGTTCTGCACAAGGGCCTGCCTCTGTGCTCACAGGCAGGCGTGTTCCAGTCACAGCCACAGGCAAAGGGACAGGTGGTTACCGCTCAACCAAAAATGAGGGGCTTCTGATGGGAGGAAGCCCAAGACCCAGACCCCTCGCTCCGGGATCTGCCTTGGTTACGCTTCTAGCTTACATGTTCTCATGCACAGAGAATTACACCAGCACTCACATTCCCACACTCACATTCCCGCTTGTACACCCACCAGCTGGAACACCCCCGTCCTACGGTTTGCCTAGCTTGGCTCCGGCCAAGTGCTTTCCACCTGCCTCACCCCCACTTCCAGGCAGGACTCACGTGACTCTCCACTCTTTAATTCATTCAGTCCTCACCACAGCCCCTGTCCCTCTCTCTCCAGTTGCAATCACTGACCTTTTTTGGGGGGAACTGGTTGTCTGTCTGTAGCTCTGGCTGGCCTCCTACCTCTATCCCTTGAGGCTAGGATTACAAGCGTATGCCACCATGCCCAGCTTGTCTTTGTTTTAAAGAGGAAGATACTAAGGCACGGAAAGATAGACCAACTTGCCTAGGCCACCCACTTGGTAAAGGATCCAGGACTGCTTCCTGATACTTCCCACAGAGAGTCCCACAGGCTGCCATGCCGATTCACAGTGGTGTCATTACCTCTTGTGAAAGCATCTCCTCACTGCTAGGGGCCCCATGATGGGGTGCAAGGGTCACTGGCCAACCCTTCACTGTACAGAGGAAGGATTTTGTAAACCAGCAAGATAAAGTTCATGTCCCTTGTCACAAATCAATTTAGACAGAGTAGGTTGCCCCCTGCTGGTGCCCAGCTCTGGCTTCCTGGGACCCTTGTAGGTTCCAGTCACTCCTGTGTTTGGGGCTAAGTTAACCTTTAGAGACCTGAGTGTCTGGGGATGGGGAAGTCACCCTGTTGAGTGGTCCACAACAGTGGCCTACACAGCCCTTGCTCTACCCTGCCTTACTTAACCTGCCTGGCCACCTGAGGAGGCAAGGCCCATGTTCCATCTTTGTATGGCCAGATTCCAAAGTCCACTTATTCCTTACCAAATCTCACTACCAAATGCTCTGGCCTCAAAATAGAGCCCTGGATGCCGGCCAGCACACATCTCCTCCCTAAGTCTGTGGACTTTAATGTTTAGCATTAATGAGTGGCACAATCATCAAAACCAAGACAGCTACTCTTCTTGGAGACCTTTGTGCTGCTCCGGGCCTGGTGTATGACTGCAGTTCCTCTTCAGCCCCTTAGCAGGTTCATTTTACAGGTAATGAAACTGGTAAAGGGAGGTGGGTGGCCGGCCCAGGACACAAAGCTAGTGCTGGGTGGGGTCCAGACTCAAACACAGGTGTCCTTTCCTTTTGAAAATGACCAACAACATGATCTCTCCAGTGCACTCGCCTCCATCTCCCGCTGTGCTGGCTAGTTTTGTGTCGACTTGACACAAGCTAGAGTCATTTTGGAAGAGGAACCTCAACGGAGAAAATGCCCCCCCCCAAAAAAAAAGATTGGCCTGTGGTGCATTCTCTTGATGGGTGATTGATGTGGGAGGAACCCCACTTACCGTGGGCAGTGCCATGCCTGGGCGGGGCAGAGGGGGCATTCTGAGTGCTTTAAGAAGGCAGGCTGAGCAAGACATGGACGGGGAATAAACCATTAAGAAGTGCTCTTCCATGGTCGTCTCTGCCTCAGTTCCTGCCTTGACTTCCTTCCATGATGGACTGTGACCCCAAGTTGCTTTTGGTTGGGGTGTTTTTATCACAGCGATAGAAACCCGACCTAAAACAGCTTTTGAGAAAGGGTCTTGCTGTGTAGTTCAGATAATACTTGAACTCAGTCCTTGTGCCTCTGCCTCCCGAGTGCTGGAATTGCAGGCATGTACATGCCTGGCTTTTCCCCATATTTTTGGACCTGTACTCTTTGTCTCTTTTTAGGATAATAACTTTAAAACTGTGGCGAATATAAAGATTTAAACGTTGCTATTTGGACCGCTCTAAGTGTACAACTCAATGCCATTGAGTACACTTACAGTGTTGTATGGCTGTTATCACTCCTGCCAACTCATCACTCCCAACGAGCTGTATCTGTTAAGCAGTGCCTTTACTTCCCCCTTCCCCAGCCCTGTTTGCTTCTGATACCCTCCATCCCTATGAGCCCACTGTCCTAGATGCTGTGTAAGTGGACGTACACAGCATCAGTGACAGCCTCTATCCCTATGAGCCCACTGTTCTAGATGGTCTGGGTAGGTGGACGCACACAGCATTGGTGATACCCTCCATCCCTATGAGCTCACTGTTCTAGATGGTCCATGTAAGTGGGTGCACATGGTATCACTGCTTTGTTTCAGCAGACCAGGTTCTGCTACAGCAGGAGTCCCCAGTCTCTCAGGCCCTTAGTGTCTCACCTGCCAAACAGACCCAGGAATCAAATCAAACCTCCCCATCAGGGAAGCCACCTTGAGGAACACCATCCTGAGAGGGCCAGTGGTGGGATCTGGAAGTCCCTGGTTCCTCAAAGACAAGAAGTGGTTTTGTCCAGAGTCATAGCAACAGGAACGACGGCGAAGCAGCAAATGAAGGGGAGGGAGTCTCAGGCGGGAAGACGCAGCGCTCCCGGGGCACGGGTACCAAGCTGACGCAGGCCGGGACCAGCCTGGCGCTGACTGTACTGCCTGCAGCACTGAGTGATGGTTTTGCTTAAGTGGGTCTGAGACCTGCTGTGTGCAGTAAAACAAGCCCTTGGAGACTCAGGGAAGCCAGTTACACTTACTGAGTGCCTCTGGTATACTGAACCAAAAGGTAGCTGGCTTGCATGGTCAGTACTGGACCCATGACGTAGAAACAGCACTTGCTGTTTCCTTTCTCGTTCATCAGGAGCCATGGCCCCCCACTTCAAGGTCCAGGCTGAGCTGACACAAATTCCTGCCCAGCCTGATGATCTCCAACCCACCCTTCTAGCAACACGGCCTGTGCCAAGATCCACAACTGACCATTTGCAGGTGGCACTGTGACCGATCCTGCTTTGGCCAGAGGAAACACCTAGAGCTTCCTTCTACCCTCACAAGCCTCACACCTATTCCTGAATTCCAACTCCCTTAGCAAACTCTCATGGACCTGTGATCTGCTGCAGGCCACAGGCACAAGTCCATCCTCCTGCTTCCCCTCCCAGGGGCTGGCCTACCCATTTCCTCTGCCCTTTTCAGCCCTTGGCGCCAGGGGCCGGCTATTCTGAGCCTTTGGCTGAGTGCCTTCCTCCTTCCAGCTGCTCCTTGATGGGGGCTCCGTTGAAGTTAACTGTTACCTAGCCCTGCACACACACACACACACACACACACACACACACGGGCACCGGCACACCCTGAGAGCATGTGGCACTAAGACAAAAGAGCACCCAAGGCTGTGACTCAGCACAGATCCAATACCAGAGTTACCTGCTTGGTTGGTCAGGAACCACTGACTAACCGCTGGATTGAGCTGGAGGGAGGGAAGGTGGGGAGGGAAGGTGGGGAGGGAAGGGGGAGGAAGGGAAGGGGCTGATAACAGACTCTAGATCTGTGGGTCTAAGATCCTTTTTGAAGCAGTCCTTCCAACCTTACCAGAAATAAGTAAGGCTGAGCCCCAAGAGGATGGAAAGTCCTTTTCTGGTCACCCACGCATCTCTCATCCTTTGGAACACGGCAGCAGCCAGGGTTCAAGGTTCCTTTGAGTAGATGTGAGGGCAATTACTGCAGAGCTCATAAAATCACACTGAATGGTATGTTTGAAAAGATAATTTTCTGTGTTCAGCTCAGGGGGAAAAGTTTCTCACAGAAGCAGCCACAGGCAGATAAAGGTGCCGCCCACATCACAGGGTTTCAGGAGGGAGGGGAGTGAAGAGGACCACTCAAAAAGAAACCAGGTCTGCTTGTGAGCTGACCTCAGTGACTAGGGAAACATACCAGGAAGCTGTCATGGTCAGGATTCGCTTCACTGAGCATATCATTAAGCCCAGACCCTCGAGAAGCCAGGGCAGAGCCTGGCTCAAAGCATTGAATAGGGGTGAGGGCCACTCTGATAAGATGTGTGGACCTCCTGTGTGAAGGCTGCTGCAGGACAGCCCTGGGGAGGGATGTGCTTGTTGCAGGACACCCTCCTTCAGAACAGCCTCCTTCAGACAGGGCAGCCTCCTTCAGGACAGGACAGCCTCCTTCAGGACAGGACGGCCTCCTTCAGGACAGGACGGCCTCCTTCAGGACAGGACGGCCTCCTTCAGGACAGGACAGCCTCCTTCAGGACAGGACGGCCTCCTTCAGGACAGGACGGCCTCCTTCAGGACAGGACGGCCTCCTTCAGGACAGGACGGCCTCCTTCAGGACAGGACAGCCTCCTTCAGGACAGGACAGCCTCCTGAAGTTTGCAGATCTGGGATAGCAAATGTGTAGCTCATAGGGAAAAATTATGATGTGACAAATATAACACCTCTGTGCTCAAAGCAGAGGAAATGTTAAATATGACAGATAAAGGTTGGAATTGATAAGAAACTCTTTTTTAAAAAAAGATTTATTTATTTATTATGTATACAGTGTTCTGCCTGCATATATGTCTGCAGGCCAGAGGAGGGCACCAGATCTCATTACAGATGATTGTGAGCCACCATGTGGTTGCTGGGAATTGAACTCAGGACCCCTGGAAGAGCAGTCAATGCTCTTAACTGCTGAGCCATCTCTCCAGCCCATAATTTATCTGTATTTTTTTTCTTTTTTGGTTTTTTGAGACAGGGTTTCTCTGTGTTGCTTTGCACCTTTCCTGGATCTCGCTCTATAGACCAGGCTGACCAGGCTGGCCTCGAACTCACAAAGATCCGCCTGCCTCTGCCTCCCAAGTGCTGGGATTAAAGGCGTGCACCACCACTGCCTAGCAAGAAACTCTTAAAAACCAATGAGGAAACAAATATAAATGCCCACTGATTCTTAAACTAGGAGCTGGGGGTATAACTCAGTGGTAGACAGCTCATGGCATGTTTGAGGCTTCCATCTGAAGCATGACAATTATTTAACTGCTTATTTTTGATGTTTTAAAATATGAAAATAACTGTTAAGTGCATATGAAAAAGGGGGGATGGGGACAGGTGACTGTTCTGGATCACATTACCTGGCCTGTGAGACCTCAGGCAAATCATTTTCCCTGTGTGGAACAGCTTCCTATTATTTAGGAATATTAATTTCCATTAATATTTTAATGGAAACCAAATCAAGAATGGTATTGGTCTTGTGACCTGTGGACCAAAAATGAAAGTGGTTTCTGATCACCCCCTCCCGACATCCCTCGGAGGACTTAGTACACTTTCTCCTCCATCTCCTTGCTGGATGCTGGACACTGATCAGAAACAGGACTTTGTATCTCCTCTGCTGTGGACCTGAGAGCAGAGGAGGGAATTGGGAAGTAGTCCCCGAGCAGCCATGATAAGTGTTGCCATTGGCCCAGGATTCTGGACCTGCCACTTTGGGGTCTACCTGCACCCCAGGATCTGCTGTCCAGGTGGCTGCCTGAGGACTAGGAAGCAGGCATAGAGTAAAAATTAGAAAGGAGAGGAATAGGGAGAGGCTCTCCTGCCAGGCAGCTTGATTTGAATCTCTGCTCTCCCAACTTCTAGAAGCACACTGCTACACCCGTCTGTCAGTCTCCTCTGCCATAAAATGGACTTATCCTGTGCACCTGGGACATGTCCCTACCAAACCATTGGGCACACTTCAGGAAGAGCCTGGCTCTGCTCTTACAGAACTGCTTTCTCCCCATGCCAAACACACACACACACACACACACACACACACACACACACACACACACAACCAACCCTGTTACCTACATGAGCATGAGCTGGAGTGTCTCTGGAGTGTCACTAAAGGGACAGGGGACCCAGGGCTGAAGAGCTGGACCAAGGTTATGGTCTCATCTGTAGACTTGCAGTATTTGGTCAATTGTCACACACAGAAGCCACGGAATAGTATCTATACAATGAATGGATGAGATGTACGAAAGAGGATGGCAAGGGTCAGGGAGGCGAGGGACTTGCTAGAGCTCTACAGGACCCTAGTGACCCAGATAGGTTGGGAAGCCAATCTTTGTCATGGTTATAATGGAAAGAGATAAGGCAGCCAAATACAATAGCTTGTGGAGTCTTCTGTTTGCCAGGAAAATGCCCACTCTGCACCTGCTTTTCCTTAGAATGCTCTTTGGGGACAATGAACTGTCTGTCTTCCCCGTTGTGAGGAAGAGACTCTGTTTCCTGACTCCATCTCTCTTCTCACTTGACAACTATCTTAACTTTTGCCAAAATACAACAGAACGGCCATTTCGTCTCCTAGTCATTGAGAGCCCCATGTGAGCATGGCTCACCCAAAGACCCCTTCCCCCAGCAAACCCGAGAAAGATAGCAGCCAGCCATCACGGGTGCCGTGTGATGGAGTGTTCGGGTGCTTTGCTGCTTCACCGTGCCTGGGAGTCAGCAGACCTGGGCCCTGCTGTGACATCCTTGATGAACTGGATTACTGTGAGCACCCTGTGCCAGGCCTGGCTCAAACAGAATCTAGCCTTCAATTTGGGGGATGTCTTGGTCCGTCAGGGGTGAACAGGGACTTTTTATCACAGCTCCCGGGTTGGGAGGAGATGACATTTCTAGTGTTCAGGCTTGCTTAGATAAGAGCAGAGGCTGCTGAGCTCCATCTTCACAGAGAAGAGTTGGGTCAGAAGTGTCTGAGAGACAGCAAGATGAAGAGGGACATCCTACGGGGGAGCCCGCCAAGGGGCAGACACAGGGATGACCATTTCTACACCTGTTCTCTTACATCTTAGCAGATGCGTTGGTTGGAAGGACAGGGGTGTTCTCTTGCTTAGAGGGAGCCAGTTAATGCGGTCCCTATGTATCCACACACAGTTCAAAGCCTCCACAGGTACCTGCCAGGGTTTTCTGCCCCAGTTCACTTCCCCTCCCATCCCATGGCCATTCTCTGTCCTAACAGATGACGGAAGGAAGAGAGAAGATCTGACGTGGCTGTAGGGACTTCCTCTTGCTGCTTTCCGGGCGTGCCACAGGAGTGTGGTGCTTCCCTTGGCCCAAGCCCTGCATTCCTGGGGGCAGGAATGGGCAGCTGCCTTCCCGTCTTGACTCAGCACACAGACTGCTCTCGACATTAAACTCAGTGCCCAGCTGGGGGTGGAGCATAAGAAGATGGGATGGGGGGGGTGCACGGGGTGGGGGGGAGTTCCATTCTTTTGTCCCGAATCCCTGTGGCATCAGATCTCCCTGGCTCTTTCTCTGTCCCTGCCTGAGCCCACAGAGCTTCAATGTCCAAGGCTCCCAGGCTTAGCCACACGCTAAATAAGGGAAGAAAGCTGCCCTTGGTAGCCTCTTTCCCAAGCTGGATGTACCCACCCCGAGGAGGACGACCCGGGCCACTCTAGCATATCTTGTGTGGTGGGGATCTCGAGAACTTGAGAACATAGCAACGGGTACCTCTAGATTCCCTTTCCCACAGTGCCCCATGTCCCCTACTTAAGAGGGCCCTGCCTCTCTGTGATCAGTGTCTCAGAAATGTCCTTCAACAAGTTCTGGGCACTAATCCTAACTTCATGGCTATAAGGACTGGGACAAGCCACTCTCCTTGCGACAGGGGAGACCGTTAAGTGTGATGATAGAGACACTGTAATCATTACCACAGACTAGCCCCAGCCAGCTGGATAGCTCTTACAGAGGTCTAAAAGTGGCCCTCAAGTGTCAGCTTGCCCCCGTGGTCTGTCCTGCATAGCCCTCCTCCGTGAGTGAAAGACGATGCCTCGCTCTAGTCAGCTGGAGCCAGCCGCTGTTCCAGGCACTTAGTGCTTTGTCTGGTGCAGGGGCCTTGCAAGGCAGAGATGCCAGCGGACCCTGTAGTGAGTGAGGAAATAGAGGCTCAGGCAGGGTACACGGCTGCCCTGAGGTCAATCGGCAAGAGTCAGGTCAGAGTTCAAGGTCACTCCTTCCTGTCCAGAAAGCCTGTGATCTCTTCATTTGTGGCTGGGGGGGGGGGGGGGGGTGTTTCAAAGTGGAGTAAGCGGTGTCCCACTTCACAACTTCCTTTGAACCAAACGAGACATAGGAAGGAGTGCTAAGGCCATAGACATGCAGGGGGCATGCAGAGGGAGATAGATGGTCGGCTGTTCTCCCCTGGAGTTTGACCGGCATTTGGGACAGGCTGCAGAGCCATGCCTAGGACAGGGTGGGGCTGGAGAAGCTGGCAAAGGAGTCTGAAGTGTTGATTCCTTTGTGAAGAGCCCCTGGTGGGATGAGCCTCCCCAGCACCCATGAAATATATCGACCCAACCAGTTCCCCAGCTTCTGGCATGGCCGGCCGCAAGGTAGGGTGGGGAGACTGGGGGTGGGGTATGAGGAATCTGCCAGGATGGTTAATTCTCATCAGGAGCTGCAGGACTGAAGGGGGCAGAAGGGTGAGAGCACAGTCTTCATCTGCCCTTCCCCCCTCCACTAAGCTTCTGGAAGATTCTGCAACCTCTTGGCCTTCATCAGCAGGAGCCAGGGGAGCAGATAAGCCAGCTCGAAAGGACACAGTGGCCACATTGCTGGAGACTTATTATTTTTCTCACTCACTTGATTGACATGACCCATGGGGCCACAGAGAAAGGCCTTCACTGGGCTATTTACTAGGTCCCTCACCGGAATTGGGGGAGAGGATCAATGAATCCCTGGGGTCTTGGGTAAGCCTCCCTCAGGGACAGCCTTGGGTACAGAAAGCACCAGAATCCGCTGCTTCCCTGGCTCCTCTGCCAGCTCCCAGCTCTTCCCTTGTTCTCTGTTGTGGAGATGGGTCAGCCCTGTACAAGGAGAAGTTCCCACTCTCAAGGCTGTCTAGCAAGGCCTCCGACAGAGACGGAGAAGCCAGGAGCTGGAGGAAGGAAGAGCCTGCCTGTGAACAAAGGCTGAACTGATTGGAAGCCACTGACTTTCTGTGAGAGTCCCATGCTTTAGTCCCTAGCTCCTGCTTCTGCAAAATGTGTTTGAGACCCCTCCTGCTAACTCCAGCTCTCTCTAGTCCTTGATCAAGCCCTTCTCCCGAGGTGTTTCTAGACCTGAGTTCATCTAAGCTTGCTTCGAGTCCTGGGAATGCCGAGCAAGAGCTCTACCACTGGTCCCCTGCCCTCTCTCCAGCCCTTGTATTAGCTTTCTTGTCCAGCCGTGTGATGTGAATAGGTGAGTGTCATGGGCATTGGACTTGAAATCAGATTAAGAAAATCACTAGGTCCCTCAAAACACGAGAAATAATTGTCGAAGCGCTCTAAGCAAGTCTAACGGCGACGGAAATGGTTTCAATCATTATCTTATTTAATTTTGACATCAGCCCTGGGAAGAGGCTACTTTCATTCTCGTCTCTCCCCACTGGGCTCTAATTTCTTTCTTCAGTTTGCAGTGATTTCCCACCGCCTTTGGGATAAAGTCCAGGTACCTCCCACCCATCTTTCCAGCACCACACTATGCCCTCACTCCTGACCTCCTGACTTGGCCAATGTCTGACATCCTGGCTGCTCACTCTGCGGTCTCATTGTTATTCAGGGACTCTCCTCTGCCATTCCACAGTTCACAGCCTGTATAAAGCTCACCTGCAGGTAGCTGCCCCACCCCTGGGTAGCTGCCCCACCCCTGGGTAGCTGCCCCACCCCTGGGTAGCTGCCCCACCCCTGGGTAGCTGCCCCACCCCTGGGTAGCTGCTCCACCCCTGGGTAGCTAAGGCTTTCAGAGGGAGTCCCTCCTTAAACATTGCCTTATCAATGACCTGTCCTTGTGTTTCTCACCAGTCCAAAGGACATCTTCCTCCTCCAAATGTCCCTGCCACTGGATGGCAACAGGGGTTATGTTTACCCCATGTAGCTCGCTTTCTTGTGCCAAGTACCCACAGCTGCAGGGCAGGGACCCATGCTTCCTCTGTCCTTTTCCTAAAGCCAAAAATGTTTGGGCTTCAGCATCTCTGCATTGAATTTCTCTCTCTCTCTCTCTCTCTCTCTCTCTCTCTCTCTCTCTCTCTCTCTGCCCTTCGCCCATCAGCTTGAGGATACAAATCCATCTTTTAGAATTAATCTTAAAATTATAGTTTATCTTTTCAGTGAAATATGTAGCTACTAAAAACTGTGTTTGTACGTAGATAAATTCTTCTATGGCTTGGGTACATGATGAAGTTTCCCCACTGTAACTACAAATACAGAGGTAAGACAAGATTGAATATCACATACACACATACACACACACACACACACACACACACACACACACACACACACACACACACGGGGGGGGGGGCATGCACACCAAGCCCCATGGAAAGCAAAACTAAAGGAAAATGATAAACCAAGAGAAAACATTTGACACAGACATCATAGACAAAGGCTTAATACTAATATGTATAAAAGGTTTCTGAGCAGGTTGTATTTATATACTTAGGTTAAGCAGGGGTATGTGTGTGTGTGGGAGAGAGAGGAACACAAAAAGAGACAAATGATTCCAGGGGGTGGGTGCTACATAAGAGAGATTTGAGGGAGGAATGGGAAGGGGGAAGAATAATACCATCATATTTTAATATTTAAAAAGTGAAACATTTTCATTAGAAACGCGAGGAACAGAGATCTGGTGGAAAATGGCTAAAAGTAGTCTTGGAAAGACGAAGTGGCATGCTTCTTATATGTTTACAAGTACGTAAATAAGGGTTTGTGAGGGTGGGCTTAGACTGTGAAACTAGGCAGGGGATCCTGAGAGGGGGTTGGGAGGTGTTGAGAAAGGCCTGGGAGGGCAAAGGTCACATGTCACAAAAATGGAAAGGCAGCTCCTGGGAGGTGGGGGCATACAAGAAAAATGGAGGAGAAGGGGAAGAAAGTGGGGGGAAGAATCAATAAACCCAGATTTTGTTTGAAAAAAATGTGATGATGAAATCTAATCCATTGTAATCTAATAAAAAGTGATGTAAGACATAGACAAGCAAAGGAAAATGGGCAAAAGATAGAAACAGAAAATTTACACAAAAAAAGACATTACAGTCATCCTTAAACATATGCAAATATGTTCAACTTCCATTCATAAGAAAAATGACAGTCAAATTGACAGTAAGATGCTGTTTCGTGGTCACGAGATTGGCCAAACCAAGTTCCAGGAATGGGTGGCACTTCTTGTTGTAGAGAAGCAGGTGGGTGAGGATGCAGGATGGCACCACCCTGGGGGAGATCTGGGGACACTAACGAAACCACAATCTGATTCCTAGGAACAGACCCTGAAGGTACATTCCAAGCAGAAGAGACCTATCACAGGCATGGTGGCTTAATATTCAAGTGCAGAGCGCAGGACACTGCCTATGTGGTCACACATAAGAGCACAGTGAATAAGCCAGAGTATCTACACGCGGTGGAGTAGTTCACAGCTGTGAGACAACAAGGAGGCCCTCTGTGAACTAGTATGAAGTGTGGTCCACCAGCTATTACTCAATGAATGAAGATTTTAAAAAGTACATAAGATGTACCACCCTTTGTGCAAGAAAGGAGGAAAACTAGGAATTAGAAATCCAGGGCAAACTGGGTATGTATGGGTGAATGGATGGTAGGAGAGAATGACTTCCGGCAGACTGCTGCCTCATCCTATCGCAATGAGAAATGGGAGAAGGCAAGAGTTATGTAATGGGAAATTGGATGATAGCTAGACAGGGAGCCAAAATCAACCTCAGCAAGGAAGAAGGCTCCTGAGTGTGTCTACATGGCATTCTCCAAGAAGAGGGCCTGTGTTGGGAGGCAGAGGTGAGAGGATTGAGATTTCATGGCCAGCCTGGGCTACATGGAAAGACACTGTCTCAAAACAAACCCACAAACAAAATCACCCAGAAAGATGGGAGCTGTGCAGGATTCTGACCCAAAACACAACCTGGATCTAATCACAAAGAAACATTAGATTAAATGGGGAATTTCATTTATCAAAAATGAGGGCGTCATAGTCTTCAAAGATGTCAATGTCATGAAAAACAAAGTCTACAAAAATGTTGCTGCCCAAAGGAGGCTAAGGAAGACAGGGTAACACCCATCCCTCAGGGAGATACTGCAACAAGGCCAGTGTTATCTGACAATAATGAAGTAAATGGCGGGTTAGGCGAGAGTGTATGTTCACATTAAGTGTGGCTGCGGCAGGGGATTGGCCTTCTATCACAACATGTGCTGGGCAGGTTAGGGCTATGAAGGGCTGTGGCATATTTACCATATTCTCCTATGGTCTAGAAATTATGCATGGTTGTACATCCAAGTGTGTGTGTGTGTGTGTGCGCGCGCGCGTGTAAATGGTAGACACGATCTAGACGGCACAGTAAACATCTGGGATATAAGGATACAAAGGGACTATTCTTATTTTTAGCCCATTCTTTTGTAACTTAAACTATTCCTAGGTTTAAAAATATATAAATGTGTGTCCCAACCTTAGTAAGGCACTCCTTCATCTAGGAGCAGGCTGTCCTCAGCTAGGGGACAGTTCTAGATTCAAGCTAGTCTGGTTGGACATGTGGCCTTGGAGAAATGGCCACTCTCGGGGTCTCTGCCCCTACTTCTGTGGGGTGATGCTCACTTAAGGGCACTTGGGAAATTTTTAAGAAGCCATCAGACCTGCAAGGGCTGAGCTCAGGCCAGGCCGAGGAAGGGTGGCCCCACTGCCAGATTTCACTTGGCAGCATTGCGTTTCATCAGATGTGTTCATGGTCATGGCGGAGAATTGTCTACCTTTCCCAGAAGCACTTGGGATCCCAGAACAAGGACCTGTTCAGGGCTGGTCTTTGGCCGGCTTCCACCTGGCAAAGCTCCATTGTGGGGCCGTGGGCCTCTGCCAACCCTTAGGAATGCAGGCCCTTGCACTCTGGCCTTGACCTACACTGGTTCCCACTGGCAACATGCTTTTGGGGGTGGGGGCGGTTGATTTGCCTCAAGGCTGCCCTGGACTCTGTGGGCCTCTGCAAGGGTACTTGAATCCTCACTATGGGCTCCTTCATGGAAGGAGACAATGAGGCATTCCAGCTTGGATTCATTTATACCCCACTGCTTCTCCCAAGAGAACCCTCTGTACCAGAACCATTGCTCCCAAGTTCCTCCTAAAAAGAAGTGACAGGTATGATCTCCCGAAAACAGGCTTGCTTGCTCTCCTCTCTCTCTTTGGGGGCCTGGAATTCTCCTGGAGGCCTTTAAATTGGTCCTCAGGCCAGGCTTGCCCTGCTGAGGCCTCTGGGTATAGCCCATCATTTAGGGGCCGGTATGCTGGGCTGTATTGCATGTGTCCTTCCACCCTGCTCGTCACCCTCCTCCAGTAGACACTTTGTCCCCAGAGGCAGGCCACAATCATGGGGGCTTTCTGACGATTCGGCAATAAGGAAGAAAGCAGCAGAGGCCAGAGCGAAGGTAGGATGTTTAATGCCTTGTCTCCCTTTCTTCAGGCTGGCTCTGTCCTTGGATTAGACACCACAGCCCAGGGAAGGAGGCCCCTCCTCATACCCTTCCTGACCCTCCTGGCAGTATGCCTCTCCCTGCTCACCTCTTCTGTCCCAGGAGAGACAGCACCTCATTTTAACAGTCCCGGGGGCTTCATTGGGTCTCATGAATTCCTCCACACCTGGCACTGATCTCTGACCTCAACTCCTTTCATAGAGCCCACTCTGAGCGTGCCATTGGGTTCCTGATGCCCTGACGCAGATGGACACCTGTGGATGTACAGTCCCTCCCATAGGAATATGTGGACATCTGTGCAGCAGCCTAGGTGAGGAGATCCACCTGGAAGACAGTATGTGCTACCCAACAAAAGCCAGGGCTGCCACTCCAGGCCTCCCTCTAAGGTGTACTGCTTTCTAACTTCATCTTTTCATGACTTACTGTTCACCGGGAAGCCACAAGAAGGATTGACAAGAGAGCAAAGTTGGTGGAGGAATGCCTTTCTTCTGGGCCAAACTCTTTGTTGGAAGTGCTTTAGGAATCAGATTCAACAAGGGTGTGGGCACGTGGCTGACCGTGTCCTTCAAAATTGGTTCCAAGAGACACTTGGGGCTTCTTATTATTCATCTATTAAAATCAAGATATTAGCTAATGCCTGCCGTGTCCTTAGAGCAGGCCTGGCAGCTTCTCTGCTGCATTACCTGTTTGAAAGTGGAGAGGGCCTTTGATGGGATGCCCCTGTCAGGTCCATTCTGTCTCCTGCCCTGTGGCAGAGACACTGTCAGCTCCAGGACAAAGCAGTGGAGCTAACAGCATGCCCCACTGTGCCAGGACTCACCAGTGAGGTGGCCTCGAACTTGCTCGGCACTGGAGCCCCTCAAGGCAGCAAGGGGGCAGCCAAGATGGCCTTCCTGGTCCCAGGAGGGTGAACTCCCACATCCAAGGCCAGCAGTGATTTAGAAATAAGTAGATAGAGACCAGAGACCTTGCTTAAAAATCAGAACTGCTGGACAGTGTTCTGGCTCTTCTTTGCAGCCCTGTCTCTGGAAGGCATGGCATCATGCAGATAAATTACAGTCCAGCACGAAGAATCAGTGTTCGCATCCGGAGCCCAGGCCATCACCAGGTCATAGGACGATTGTGAGGCCTTGGCCAGCGAAGGGCTTTGCTGGTCCCGTGGAGGGACTAGCTCATGAGGGTTCCTCAAGTGAGGATGGCTGAGCAGGGCTTTGTGCCAGGTGGCCTGGGTCACAGACTAGGCACATGCACGTTAGGAGATTTTTCAGTGAGTTGAGGAGCAAGTGTTGTCATGGGGCTGCAGGTAGCTGGTGGAGACAGGATTTCCAAGGTCAGGCTGGTGGGCGTAGGGCTGATTCTCAGGGGAGGTGGGATGGACGGGGGTCAAGCATGGTGAGGACAGTGAAGACAGAGAAGCGCCAAGAAGAACAGAAAGTCTCAGAGATCAGGGTGGTAGGAACAGAGGGAGAGTCAGGGAAAAGGTCAGAGGTCAGGCTGGAAGGATACTGACTACAAGCCGGCATATGTCTCTCTTCCCTTCGTTTCTCCAAGCAACCCTGTTCGCTATTAATCTCCCTAGGCTGGTCTTATTGATCAATGTTGATCCCCCCCCCCCCCCCGCACACCTGTTCCTGTTTCAGATGAAAATGTATTATGAAATCATTCCATTCTGCTGGTGATTACCATGGCAATCAGGCATGCTCGCTGACAGGCCAGCACTTCTCTTGAAGACAAGATTCTGCTGATAGGCACTTTCATGTCACTGACACCTGGCTGGGGAGGAAGGGGAAGGAAGGGACGCGGGGTGAGGCTGAAGGATGGTGTCCTTTCCCAGGAGACCCAGGCAGCTAGGTAGCACAGCCCCAAGGGCCTTGAGGGGTGGTATCTGCAGGAAGATGGGGGTTGGGTCAGAGGGTGGGCAGGCTAGTGGTTGGCCAACCACTTGACACACAGCTGAGAAGAGCCTCAGAAGGCACAATCTAAAGGCTATACCTCAGCTACCCGCACCCATGGGTAGACACCTTGACTAGACCATCATTCAACCTCCCGCCGCTGTGGCCTCCTGGGACATCACAAACACGTGACTGTTATTATTGTTGTTCACTGACTGTTATTACTGTTGTTCTCTGTGATAGGATTATGGTGTAGGGTCTGATGAGAGCCCAGGTGGTTTCACATTGTTTAGTCCTGATAGTTTGAGTTTGAAAAGGTTTCAAGCAGACGACTCGGCTTCATTCAGATCCTATTCTACCACTTAGCGACTCTCGGGAAAAGTTAATTAGCCTTTCTGTGTCTCTGCCATTAAAGGCGGATGCTAAACACTTCTAAAGTACATGGTTGCATGGATCAAGTCTGCAAACCCATTAGAACAGTGCTGGTGCATAGGAAGCCCTCCATAGTCAGACACTGGTGTTCTTTAGTCACGTCTATATTGTTATAGGGAGGGCGGGGAGGCCAGGCCATGGGGTCACGTAGACAAGAAAGTCTGGCCTTATTCACTGATGCTAAGGAAACTTTTTTTCTTTCTTTAAATTTTTGTTTGTTTGTTTTTTCAAGACAAGGTTTCTCTGTGTAGCCCTGGCTGTCCTGGAACTCACTTTGTAGACCAGGCTGGCCTTGAACTCACAGAGATCCACCTGCTTCTGCCTCCTGAGTGCTGAGATTAAAGGTGTGTGCACCACCACCTGGCTAGAAACTTATTTTGGATGCAGGAGTGCATGGGGCTGAGCACTGTGAGAAAAGCGTCCTTGCTTGCATCCACATTTTGACACCTGCAGGACTAGCCCTGGGATTGGCAAAGGCTCTTCAGCTAGCGGAGCAGGAAGGGCGGAGGGGAACAGCCAGGAGCATGGACTAAGCGTAAACATTACTTCGCCTCTTTCTCCTGATGCCCTCTTTGGTGCCACCCTCCTCTGAAAAAGGAGGAGCCTGAAGTGCAAGAGATCAGAGCTGGATCATAACAGTGGTGAACGAGACCGGAAGCCTGACTATCTTTCGGCTGTCTCCGAGGGATGTCCGTCCACAGCTGGTCTGTCCACCAGCGTAAGCTCGGTCTAGTCCACCATCCTCTTCACTCCAACTGCAGCTCTCGAAGCTTAGCCTAGGGCTTTGGCACACCTACACTCTGGAAGAGTAAGAATGTCCACCTTTTTTTGCTAGCTCCCCCATTCCTGAGTGCTGTCTGCGGGGGTACAGCTACCATAGGGTAGAACATAGCTCGGGCTGTTCTAGGCCCCACACTACTCCTTTTCATATAATGGCACTTGTCATTAACCGCATTGTGTGACATCGCCACGGACACCGAGCCATGCAAAGCAGGTCAGGAGCCACCATGGGCTCTGTATTACAGAACCCACCCGCCGGAGGCAGTGACAGGCCATTATTCTGTGTCCTGCAAACTGCAGTGATAAGGAAACTTCACCAATTCGATCCTTTATCTTGTTGCAGGTTGAGGAAAGATATTATTTCAATCTAGATAATGATTCAATTTCTTGGACGGAAATGAGATTTTTTTCCCCAAGTCTTCAAGGGGGTGCCACCAAAATCCCTCTTGGGGCTAGAACAGGCCATGCTCAAGTTAGAAGATTTCTTGTAATTTAGAGAATATCCTGGGAGTGGGGGAGTGAACTGAGAGCAGGGAGTTTGGCTGCAAGGGAGAAGCACACAGGCTAGATCATGAACATAAGTAACTGCTATAAGGGTTTTCATAAGCATTATTCCAAACCCATCAGACCTAGTTCAGAAGACGGGTGTGTAGTGTGAGCAAGGGGCCTGGGATCCAGTGGTATAGGACTAAGGACACACAAACCAGTCCAGCTGTGACAGGGCTGTACAGGTTTTTCATATCTGTCCATCACACGGTGGAGATCTGGGCCATTTTGCTGACAGATGGCCTCAATACCATGTTAGAGCCTCCTACCACAGGGAAGTGAAGGAGTCCACCCCATCCCTCACCAACTGTGCCTCCAAACTAAGCTCAAATCACCTCACCCAAGGAAATCACAAGGTGCTGACCATGCGGTTCATCCCTGTGCACTCTGGGAACATCAGGAAGCCATTAAACAAGACGCAAATGACGGCAGGTAACTTGTGCAGCAATGCCTCAGTGATTTGCACCAAATAACGAGTTTAGAGAAATAATACGTTATTTTAAAGGCTCGGGAATTCCAAGAGCTCTAGTACAGCATTCTCAAACTGTGTGATTGGCTTTAAACAATTATTGCAATTAGGGAGTGACTGTCATACCACTTATCACTTGTCATCTCACTTATCACAGAAAAAGTTCTAAGGAGTTTGGAACATCTACAAAGCATGTATGCATTTGAGCCATCCCCCAGAGAGAGCAGTTTCCTCTCCAAAGACAGCTGAGTTCAAGTCACAAGAAGGTGGTCTCGCTCAATATGGCGCTATAGTAACCAGACTCGGGCATCTAAATCATGCTGTTGTCGATGTGAAAAGCAACACACAGCTGTAGTAACATTGGGTGGCTCTAGGAGAATGGAGGCTGGGGGCTAGGGATTGGGAAGGGGCTGTTTACTGGAGACCTTCTGGCACTTTCCAATTAAGAACCACGAGACAGTCACCAATCAAGAATAAGACTTCAGTTAATAAAAGCGCACATTTTCAGTACAGACAGACATCACTATTAGAGGCCGCCTCTTCAGTATCACTATCTCACATCATCTCCAGCGCATGCTTCTAAAACACAAAGGGAGTGGTAGTCAAGATGACTGCCAGGTCAAGTGTCTGTGACACGTGGCTGTCTTTACAACACAGATGCTAATTAGGCATGGAAGTAAATGCCACGGGGGCCAGGCCCAGGTCCTCTTTACCGACCAGCACGTGCCTACCCAGCTGCTGAGTGTATAGCATGAGGCTTTTGCCTGGGACAGTCGCTGGACTCCTGGCTCTTTACTCAGGTGATGTCAGTAGTCACACTCTGTTCAACGGCTGAGGAGTAATGGGCATATATATCCCGAGCCTTGTCTCCAACCCATACATCACCACAGTGCTGTGTATGGAACCGAGGAGACTCACCCTAGCACATATCCTTGATGGGAACCTGGCTCTCACCCTTGCCGCCCTGTCTCCCTGGCAAGTGTTCTCTATTAATGTGTCACATTGGGCCTCATACCATCTCAGGCTCCACTCCCAGGAGACTCTAACAGGTTGTTCACCAATAGCTGCCAGCAGAGCCCTCTCATGTTAATAGACTGGCCCCTAGTGTTAGATGTGCACATGACCTTCTGCTTTGAGGACAGCAGAATAACCACTGTCCTTCCTATCAGAGACCACTGGGCTGGTGTATTGCCTTTGAAAGCCAGAGACACAATACACTGGCCTTAGAAAGAAGAGAATCCAGACAACAGGACCTGGGGGCCATGCGACCATCATTACTCTGCTTCTCCAATGGGGGTACGGGCAGGCCCAGCTGGACTTTAATTAGAGAGATCCAGTGTTCTGCAGCAGAAGGTTGGGTGAGTGTTTCAGAAGCGCCGCATATCAGCCCAGTGAATCTGCGCAGATTTTTAGCCAGTCTCATCCTCAGTGTTTCTAGTTTTACCACAGGAATACCTGGAATCTCTGTGATGCTCTTGAGAGGCAAGACTGCGAAATGTGTGTAAGCAGCTAATGCTCTCTAAATACTACTTTGATTGGCACTGGTATTTCGAAATAGCCAGCCCCTCCCGTTGGCTTGCATTTCTCAGAGACAGAGATTTCAGTTGTCCCTCAGCCTGGGCGCCAGTGGCTCTCCAGGAGAACAAGCGTGATCTTGGTGACAGTCCACTTAAAGCGTAGTGTGTCCCCAGGGCTGGCTTCATGGGTGATAGCAGCCCTCAGTTATGGCTGTCTACCGACGGCTCTGTGTGTATTGGAGAGACACGTTCTAAGGCCTAGGGAAGATCTCAAACACGGGTTTCCTGTGTCTATCCAGTGTTAATATGTGCTGATCTCCAGGTCAGTCTCAAGTTTGGTTAAAAAAAAAAATCCACACAGTTATCTGCACATAATGGAACAGCAGACAAACTGGGCTAAATTTACTTTTATTTACACAGGTGAGGGATACTTTACTGCATGCTGGTTCTTCAAATCTAGACCCTTCACGGAGCCATTCTGGGCCCTCAGCACCTTGCCCAGCCTCAGCAACCTCTCCTCCACTCATCAGACCCCTCTCCTGTGCTGCCCTTCACAAAGGCCTCAGTGTGTTCCCTGGTGAGGCCTCTGCTCTGCCTCCCTCCCTCCCTCCCCTACAGCCCAGATCAAGTCTGTCGTTCCCCAGAGGGTTCTCTCTGACCACTCCCCATCACTGGAGTCTCTTTCTGTGCCATGGGAGCCAGAGCAGGTCCATGTGCCCTTCTAGAAGGTTCTTTGTCTCACGCATCTCTTCCCACACTGATGACAGGATTAGTTTGACTCACTGCTCTGGGTTGAGCACACTGTTCTGTGGTGTGTGAAAGAATTGTTCCAACAGGGACACCCTAACAGCAAACTTAGAACAGGGCAGACCCAGTCCCTCGGTGTGGCAGGGCAGTCTCTCACTGCCCACTCACAGGTCCACAGCCACGGAGTTCTGTCTGGGGAGCCTCCAGGGGTGTTCTCTACTTAGAGGCCAGAGCAGGGTTCAAGGCATCCTCTTTCAACTTGATGCCTTATGTACTTGGGACCAGCCCTGCCCAATAAGAAGGACCTTCCAGAAGAATCCAAAGTCAATTCCACCCAGGTCACACAGTTCCTGCCCTTAGCAGGGAAACTGCCCAATTCCCAGAAACATTGTCAAAAACCACAAAACTCAACAAGCAAAATTCATACTCACAGGCACCGACTCCTTAGGCTTCAATCTCAGGCCACCGGTTTTTCTGCAAACCAGCTCATTTCCTGCAAAGAGAGGGACAGGCAGGGAGAAGCACATTAGCATCTGCTCTGGGTATCCTTCAAGCTTTCCTGGCTGGCCTCGGGCTCCACACCTTCTCCACACGTTCCTTCCTGCAGCACACTCCCCTCCCCTCCCTGGGAACACCATGTTCTGTTGGGTGGGCGCCCCCACTCTTGCAGGCCTGTAGGCTCTGCCCACGCCGCCTCCTCCCGCTCCCGGCGCCCTGCCAGTCTCCGATTGACCACTGCCTCCAATTCCCTGAAGGCACTGGGCTTCTTCCCACTCCGGAGCCAGCGAGGCCTCCACTTCTGTAGCATGGGGTTGCCTAGCAACGGTGCGCGCGGGCTCAGAAGGCCCTCCTAAATTGGACCTCACAGCACAGGGCATCTCCTTGTACAGCTGCCTGCATCTTAACAATCTGCCTCTGAATAATAACACAATGGTAATTGCATTCATGGACCCCAAACTACATTTAAATAATGTTCAAGAGCTGACACAAACCAACAAAGGCCAGAAAATGCATCGGGGAGGTTGACTGCGAGGCCACGCAGGGACGCTCCGCTGTGGGAGGGAGTTGACACCAAAGACTTGAGTTAATGACAACGCTAACCTGAACTGTGAATTCTCCTGCCTTGTGCCCGAGCATGTCACTGCTGTAATGCATTGTAATGTAAGTTTGGACAATTAATGCGAGCAGGTAGGGATGCCTCAAGACGGGGTGCCCTCTGCTTCTTCTGACTTGTACCTCAATTTTTGGGGGGAACAGGGGAGGGAAGATTTCAGAGGAAAAGAAGCCTGAAAGTGAATTTTCTTGGATTTTTCAAACATGGCTAAATACCTTCTCTCTCTCTCTCTCTCTCTCTCTCTCTCTCTCTCTCTGTTTTTTTTTTTTTTCAGACAGAGTCTCACTCTGTAGGCCTGTTTAGCCTGGAACTCGCTATGCAGGTCAGGCTGGTCTCAAACTCCTGGGTACACTTCCTGCCCCTGCCTCTGAGGTGCTGGGACTAGACCATGTCACACTTAAATACATTTCAGAAGGTAAAGGAAGAACTTGGTAAAGCACAGAAGGAGACAATTGCCACATAACTGATGTATTTCAGGATGAGAAGAGAAGGCCCTTTGGAGTCACAGCCATAGCTCAGGTTGATCATTTGAAGGCCTGAAGGGACAAGGCACTCAGATTTGTGCGCCATGTTCAAAACAGACTCATTCCCAATAGCCAAAGATAGAGGCAACCCAAGTCACATTCACTGAGTGAATAATAAAATGTGGAAGGTATAATCATATGGAGAATATCATTCACCCCTCAAAAAGAAAGAAATTCTGATACATCTATACTGTGGAAAAACCTCGAGGCCAGTCACAGAAAGACCATTTCTGCATATTTCCCCTTACTTGACAAGTCCATTTGTTGAGACAAAAAGTACGGTGGGGGGGAGGGGAGGAGAGGGGGTTGGCAGGAGTGGCTGAGCTGGGGGTGGTGGTTATGAGCACAGAGTCCCAGGTAGGGAAGAGGAGGGAGCTCTGATGGGGATGAGTACACAGCAATGTGACATTGAACTGCACACTCAAAAGTGGCTAAAATGGTAAGTACTACACACACACACACACACACACACACACACACACACACACACATTCTGTTTCGAGTTTGGAAATCCATCTGTAACACTGGTGCAAAGCTCATGAGGTTCTTCAGGGCTTGAGTCAATCTTCATCTTGGAGATCAGAGTGGCCCATGTCACTCTCAAGCTTGAACAGGGTAGTGGTGGCCATACTGCTCAGGGCAGCTGACAGGCACGGGCCTGTGCCATGAGGCTGCACACAGGGCCTACATGCTGAGAGGCAGAGTCCTTCTGTGCATCTGCATACAGCATCTGCGTCCCTCTGGGGGAGTGGTTCTCAACCTGTGGGTCGTGACCCTTTGGGAGTGAAATGACCTTTTCACAGGGGTCACCTAAGACCATTGGAAAACATGGACATTTACATTATGATTCATAACAGTAGCAAAAATACAGTTATGAAGTAACAATGAAAATAATTTTATGGCAGGAAGTCACCACAACATGAGGGACTATATTAAAGGATTGCAGCATTAAGAAGGTTGAGAACCACTTCCCTAAGGACAGGGTTCTAGTGCATTTTCCATTTGCCTGCCCTCTGTGCCTCGGCCCACTCTTCTGGGCTCACATCAAATCCCACATCCCTCAGGAGTCTTCCAGATTCCAGACCCCTCTGGTGTTTGCTCTTTGCTGTATCCTGCACTGACTGCAGTAGTCTTGCTTTGCATTCTAGTCTGAGTGGTGCCCCTCCCAGTGAAGCCCTGGATGAAGGACAAGGACCTGTGCCTGCCTCAGGACCACACGTCCCGTTCCAAGAGCTCCTGGGCTCCTCTGCCTCCTTTGGAGGGGACGCCTGGCATGAAGCAGGTCTGCAGGCTGTGCTGAGCAGCCCTGAAACTCAGGACTCCAGGTAGAACCCGCTAGCAGCTGCCGCCAGTGGCTGGAAGGTGCCTCTCTGCAGGCAGCCCACAGTTGAGTATTTACAGGTCTGATTAATTTGGAAGGGTCATTACAGTGAATGGCTTCTCCAGGCAAGAATGAATAAACAGCATAGGTAATTTTTTTCAGTGTCCTAGATTTTCTTTTCTTGGAATGTGCTATAAGCCTTAAAACAGAGTGTGGAGGGGGGGGAGAAGGAAAAAGGAGAAGGAGGAGGGGATTCTAAGAAGAGATGGGAGGAGACCAACCACTGCTCTGGACAAGCTTTCTCTGTCTCCCTGTCGATAAATGAGGCATGATCTAGAAGATGCTTCCAACTCAAACAGATAATAAAATTATGGCTGGAGATGAGAATGGGGAAGGCAGCTGGTAACCTTCCAAGCTACACACTCTACCCCACCATTGCCCTAGTGCTAGACACCACTATCTGGGGACAAGGTGCCAGCCATGTCCCCCTTCGGACAAGACAAGGTTTGCAGTCATTTCACTGTCTTCCCGGACACTGACCCTGGTGCTTTCAAACTTATGACCTCGCTTCTCCTGGCTCTCATTTGATCATTAAAGTCCTCCAGACTAATGACTTGTTTTCCTGAATCT
This sequence comes from Peromyscus eremicus, assembly GCF_949786415.1. NCBI lineage: Eukaryota > Metazoa > Chordata > Mammalia > Rodentia > Cricetidae > Peromyscus > Peromyscus eremicus. Next base: position 63,535,595 of record NC_081435.1, on the reverse strand, counting down.
CCAGGAATGGCTGGAAACAGGCCAAAGGGCATCGTCTAGGCTCCAGCCCTCCAGCCCTTGGCTCTGTGACCAGTGGCCCTGTCTGTCAAGGCTGGCTGCGGCAGAACTGATGCTCAGCCTCTCCCAGACAGGCCAGATTAAATGGAAGGGCTGTTCACAGAGCAGAGAGCTCTGGCTCCTGTCTGCCATCCCAGGGAGAGATAGACGGGGCTGATGACTGTGGTTTTCTCTCATGGCTCTGTTTCCTGGTCATTGTAATGGCTTCCCTCTGTCTTGGCACAGACAGACAAGGGAAGGATGGGAAGCCTGTGTCTGTCGCAAACACACAGGTTCCTACTTCTGGAACACTCGTGGCTTTCAGTGGCAGTAAGATGAACAGTAAATTAAAACGAGATGAATAGTGGAGTTAACACTGGTGTGAACAATTTCCCTTAGCTAATATTTGGACGATGCTCTGTGGTTTAGTCTGGTCCCATGCACCTTCCAGGCAGGTGAGTTAGACTCAGCCCGTTCACTGAGTCCAAGGCCTGTTTCCTGCCAGGGATGCTGCCACAAGAAGGCCGGTTCTAGCCACACTCTTCTCAGAAAGCTTCCAGACAGGAAGGGAGCTGAGTTCCAAGCCTTGCTTAGAAACTTCCAGATAATGAGTGCTGGCCCAGCTTCGGGCCATGACCTTTGACTCATTGGCCCTTTGCAAAAGAAACAAGATGTGCCTTTCCAGGGCTGGGCATGGTGCAGAGCCCCCTGAAGACACAGCCTGGGCCCCCACCCTTTAGCCTGTCCTTAAGACCCCTGTCCTGGGGAGACTGTGTGGAGACTGGGGGTCAGCCAGTGCAAATTTGACATTTGTGTCCTTAAGGAAATGGCAGAACACAGACAATTGGCATGCAACACAAAAATTAGTATTGGCTTTGGAGTTGCTGTTGTATTTTTTTTTTTTTTAGAGGAGAGATATCCATGCTTAGAGGAGTCTGGCAAATCCCCCCACTCAGCTCCTAAAAGCCCCTCAGCCCAGAGAGGACAAATGCTCCAAGCCACACTGAAGACCAGACCAGAGCTCCGTTCACAAGCCATAGACTTGGGTGGTGAGTTCAAATTCAAGCCATGTTCTGCTGATTTTCCCCTCCTGTGACAAGCCTTAGCAGTCGATCAGCAGGGACAAGCACGCCTTTGATGTTGGAAGGTGCATAATACAGGCACACACCATTTAGGAACAAGTGTGGAGTGCCAGAGGCCACAGAAGTTCTCTCAGATGACTGTCCCTGTGGCAGGGTCTGCAGCTCCAGAAGCTGTGACATCTTATGGTTTAGACTGGACAATGGCCACTAGCCATCTGTGTGACCTTGGGTAAGTTACTTAACCTCTCTGTGCATTAGACTTTCAGTAGCCACTCCCATAGTTCCCGCGGAGGCGAGATCAGCAGCCATGGTCTCAGGCATCCACCACATGAGCTGGAAATGTGCACCGGCATAAAGACCTGCATGCCAATGTTTCTTTATACCAAAGACACCCACACATCCTTCAGGAAGCAGATGGGTAGATACGTAGCCAGTCCAGACAGCAGACTCATATCTGCTGGTGAGAAATGAGCTATCAGCTGTGAGAAGACAAGGAAAGGAGCTGAGATGCATAAAGGAGCCTCCTAACCAGAAGGCAGCTGTGCTGCATTCTGGGAAAGGGAGCAAACCCAAAGGTCATGGTGACGAGGGACTGGGGGAGGGAGGGAGTAACACAGCGGGAGCAGAGAGTTTCAGGGACAGCGAGATGTTCATATTTGTCAAAACCCACGGAACAAACACAGCAAGAGGGACGCGACTGGAGCTCACGAGCCCAGTGGATGGCGGTTTGAAAGCCCTGGTGTCTCTGTTCACCATCTTAACTCTGGGAAGTTGGGCGAAAAGTGAGGAGAAAGAGGCCGATTGGGTGCCCTCTGGGCTTCACCTCAAATTTTCCGGAATGGGGGCCTTGGATAAGCCCCCAAGTGGCTGTAGAGGGAACGCTGGGGTCTAAGCCATCCCCCATAGTCCACGTGGCATGAGGCTGGTTTGGTTCCTTCTGAATCAATGAGGGTGGTATGTGGTGGAGAGGGGCTGGGCATGGCCCTCTCAGGTCACTGAGTCCTCCTCCTATCCTTGCTTTGGGTGATGATGGCGCCTTAGAGTCTCAATGACTTCGGCCTAGAATCTTAAAATGGCCCCGAGAAAGGGACAGCTAAACCCAGAGCTAGACCAACAGTGGAGCCTGGGTGTGGGAGAGGAGGCAAGGGGCGGGCAGCCTGTGTAAGGAACAAAGGTGTAATCTACGATCCCTGGTCAGGGTGCCCCACCCTGCTTTCTGCTCAGTCACGCACACCGCATTTTTTTCTGGCCTTGGAGAGGTGTGTCCCTGGACTGAGTAAATCTGAGTCCCAGCAGATGAGGCCCAGGGCTGCTGAGAGAAGGAGGAAAGGCTATTTAGACCCTCCCACACCCTGTCAATCCCTGCCAGCAAGCAAGGGATAGTCAGTGTTATCACACTGAATGGCAGTTTAAGTTTGGGAAAGGAAAAGCGTTTTTCTTCGGATACGAAGAAAAGAAGTAACGTGCAGCAACATGGTGTGTCTCCCGGGCCAGCCCATCTCCATGTCTCCCCCTCTGGGTGAGGGGTGAGGAGTGCTGGTCACTCAAGCAGCCCAGCAGGCTCTCTGTGTCCAAGTCCAGGTCTCCAGGCAATGCTGTTTATGACCATGACTGTGGGGTCCCCTGGCCATGGCCCTAGCCCTGCCTGGTCCTGTGGCCGGTCGAACTGCCGAGGAAGGCATCAGGCTGGTGGGTGGGGGAGGTTCGTCTCATTTCCCAGGGTGTCCTGTAACTCATTCCTCCATCTCAACCTACTTTCCAGAAAGTCCTATCTCCACTTGGTGTCCAGTGTGACATCAATCACTCTTCCTCTCGGAGCAAAAGCATCCTTCCAGGTGGAAGGGAAAGCCATGTTTTCTGAACCCTGCACTTTCGGATCCCTCCTCGTGCAGACAAGCCTAGGGCACACGCAGGGGTAGAGAGGGCAGGGCTCCTCCAGCTGACGTGCTGAAGTGTTGCTGGGAGACAGCTGCTTTGAAGTGCCCACCTCACCGGTCTCCTCAGAACTGGATCCTACCCAACATGCAGCGCAGTTTCAGAAGGGGATCACATATGCACACAGCGGGTCACTTCTCAGAGTGCAAGGGGACATTGGTGAAGGCCACCCAGGGCAGCAGGTGAAAGGTGGCTTAGCTATGCCAACCATGCATGTGGCCCCCACCAGTACCACCCACCTCTGGGACCTGGAAAAGCTCAGGGCTCTTCCTGAGGCAGTCATTCTGTCCTCCACACAGGAGATGGTGTGTCAGTGGAAACTATCGTGAAGTCACCAGTGCTGTCACCGGCCCAGAAGAAACATGGCCTGCCTCGGTATACTCCAAAGGCTCTCCCTAATGCTACCTGAACACATTTCTAGAATACTCCATGAGTACCCCCGTCTCATGAGCACGGGTTTCTGAACACGTGTGGCCATCTCTCCCGCAGATCAAGAGGAAAAGGACTAGCATTTGGCCTCTGGAATGCTTGTTCCTCCCTTCCTGACCCCGAGTTTCTGAGGCAGCAGATGGGCTCTAGAGTGGGGAAGGACGGGGAAGGCCCAAATGTGGGTACAAGGAGAGCTGCTGAGTCGAGCTGCGGAGGCGGAAAGAGCCACAGTTAAAGCCACGGGTCACCAGGTCTCAGGAGCAGAGGGCACACGGGCTCTAAGCAGGCAGAGCCGGGCGTCTATGAAGTCACCGCTCCACCACTGCTAACAGTCTGGGGAAGGATGATGTGGGGCTGGCTTGTGGACCCAAGGAAACGTCTAGGAGAGGCAGAGGAACTGGGCTGGGCTGAAGCCATGCTCTGCTTCCTGCTTCCCTGTATCTACTTCCAATTCAGCCAGTACTAAGGAGCCTACCCAGCTAAGCACTTGTGGCTCGGAGGAGGTTTACTCATACTAGGCTGAACCTGAAGGGTAAAAGCCAGGGGCTGGCTGGTACAGCTGGTCAGTCACCTGAAGCCTCTTAACACCTAGCCCAACAAGGACACCACACAGCCAATAACCGAGCTTGATAATCAATAATCAAGGTTGATGATGCCTCTTATTAACCTTGTGCCTCCCGGATCTCATCATGCCTGCCGTCTTTCATATGTAAGGGACACTCGAACGGTAGGTATTGCCTACAGTTTCTGATTTCAGTATTCTGTTTTCTAGTGGGAGGAAGGATTACAGATTCTTACAAAGTCACCTGAGAGTGGAGTGAAGCTCGGTTGGTAGAGTACCTGCCTAGCATTGCACGAGGGCCGGGGTTCGAGCCTTAGCATCCGGTAAACTGAGCATGGTGCTTCACATCTGTAATCCCAGCACTCGGGCGGTACAACGAAGATCAAAACTTCCGAGTCACCCTCAGCTACATAGAAAGGTGGAGGCCAGCCTGGGCTACATGAGAACCAGTCACACAAAAACCAGAAACTAAACCCTCCCATAAAAATGTGAGTAAAAAGTCTAAGATTTTTTTAAACATCTCCCCAAGCTTTTATTATTTTACCTCGAACTCAACAATATATATATATATATATATACGTATATGTATATATATATATATATACATATATATATTTAAATGACCAGTTTTTTTTTCATTCACTTCAAAGCTTCAATTCAGTTTTCACAGAAGCAACTTTTCTTTTGCAGCAGTATTTAAGTGATTTGTATACTATTTAATTAAATTGCATAATTACAATAGCAAGTTTCACTGGCATAAACAGGTTTGGGCGCCAGGCCAGCTGTTCCAGGGAGGCCCTGGGCTCAGCTGCTGGGAGCAGACGTGGGCAAGTTTTGGAGAGCTGCCTGCCTGATCCGAGCGCTCCTCCAGCTGGAGGTATCAGTCACGGGGAGTGGGGGATGCTGGTAGATCTGGCAAGGTGGTTCATTGCAGCCAAGATGAAGGTTAATTCTCCGGGGCCTCCTTGTACCTGGGTAATCCTCCTCCCAGCTCCAGCTGTGCTTGCTGAGAGGGCACCCCTCTCCCTGTGCATTCTGCTCAGCCCTATCTCACTGAAGAGCCACCCCCGGGAAGCTGTCTGCCAGGGTCTTTCCAACGAACTCCGCAGCTTCAGTGACAAATGACAGCTCAATGCAGTCCTCTCTTGACCAGTGGGTATCTCTCCCAGAGGACTCTCCACTCACGCCATTCCAGGTATATTCAGTAGGAGTTGGGAGGGAGGGGGTCAGTGAGCCATCTGCAAGTCCTTCAGTCTTGCCGTCTAGATGTCCAGGTTATGTCCAGCATACACATTTCTCCTAAGATGCTGCTGTGGGCTCCCCTGGGATTTTAGTTCTTCAAATTCCCAAATCCCTTATCCTGTGGGATACCGTGCCTCCTCACCCCCAATAGAGTCATTTTCTCCATATAAGTAGCCCTCCTTAGCTCATGGGTCACACAGTCAGCCCAACTGCCTTCTAACCAGCCCACCAATCAGCTAGTGTTGCCAGGAGCTCCCAGCTCCCAGGAGAGGGAAATGCTCACCAGACCACATCCACAGTGGACTTGCTGTTTGAAGTTGCCGACCATTTCTCCTCCTTTCCTCTCGGTCAGATAATCGTAATGTCCTTCTCAGTTACTTTGCCTCACGCCCTCATAGCAAATGTGCTCCAGGGGTAGGTCATGGTTAACTTAAACCAATCAGTTCATCTCAAGTTTATCATGAGATTCAAAGACATGCTTTCTAGTGGCTTCTGGAGAAGAAGCCATTACTGATAATGTGGGAGGGGCCTGCAAGGCCTGGAGCTGTGGCAGACTTTTTGTTATCAACATGAGCCCCAAGGACCACACTGAAAAGGCCACAGACAAAAGGAACTGAAGACTTCATAATTCTGCCTTTGCATTTCTCACCCACCTACGTCAATAAAATGCCTTCCCCACTCTACTCCGTTTTTTTTAGCGACTTAGTTTTTTAACATCCAAGTGCATATGAATGCTCTGAAAATTAGAAAGCAACAAAAACTTGATCATGAAAATAGGTAGCCCTTGCTCTAGCTTCTCCCCACACTGAACCCCAATCCTAGAGGTGACCTCTCGCAACTGTTTTAGCTACTTCTTGTGCTCTTGGCTGGACTATTTCTACATAACATAGTGTGTTAGTCAGCTAGGGATGCTATAACAAAAGACCACAGAACAGTAGCTTAGACAACAAAAATTTGCCGTTGCCGGGGTTTAAACCACACAGGAGACGCGGTACAGGTCACAACATGGTGGGTTCCATTTCCGAGTTGTCTCACATCACCCTCAGTGTTCCACCATGTCAGTGTGCCTTCTCTCCATTTTATCCCTATCCTACCTCCATCAAATAGTTCCTGGCTCTTTATCTTCCCATGTTTTCATGAAATCAACTACTAATGTTCGCAGTAATGCACCCATGCAGGTACCGCTGGTGGGTGAGTCACATGAAATGTTTCCTTCCTCGTAAAACTTACATTTTCTCTAGCATTAACAATGGTTCTATAAGCACCTATTCCTACAGAAGCTGCCCTGAGGCCTGTAAAACCCCTCGGGAATCAGTCAGCTCCTTTGGGATTTTCTGGAGTCGTCCAATCTGTTGTTCCCATCCTTCGCTCAATCCTGACTAAGCGTTGCTTTGCCTCAGGCACCTTCACCAGGGAATTCTCCGGCAGACCTCTGAACACCAGTTTCTGGTGCTTTTCCCCCAAGCACCACAAAGAAAGTGGCTACAGGAGCCCCACTTGCCACGGTGTATACTCTCTACTGCTCTCTCAATCTCCTCTTGCTCACGAAGGCCAAGTGGTTACCCTGGTGTCCTGGAATCCAGGGCCCTCTTGACATCTCAGGATGCTGGTTTGCAGGCAGCTTGCACACCATGTGTGACTGGAAGGACCTTTTTGCCATGAAACCTGGCTTTGTCATGGGCTCTGAGGTGAGGAGGTGAGCTTGTCTGATTACCACACCCCCACTCCTGTTTCCAGTACTCATCTTCCCGGTGTAGTCTTAGGAAGGACTGGTGGGGGCATTACATTGAGAACACTCTGTTTGCAATGGCTTGCTTCTCCCGCTCTCTGCCTGGTCCCTTGGTTTGGAAGTGAACAGTCAGGATAGAGCAGGCCAGACAGGTTGAAGGCACTGCCCTCTGGTCTTCTAGATGCCTCATGGCAGGTCTGCCCAGGCAGTCTGGAAGTCAGGCCTGGGGCCTTTTCTAAAACGTCTCTGATACTTCCCATGTGTGTCTTCCTTCTTCAGGACAGGGCTCCTCCAGCTGGCCATACTGCACTGACCTTTACTCAAGTTTCCTTTTCCTGTCTCCATATCGGTACCATCACGTTCTGACAGAGTCCTTCAGTTCCAACTCACAAACCTTCCATGGCAACTTGAACATCTGCCATTCTGTGTGCATGTCCCTATCATCCATCCATGGCCTTTTAATAACCCTTTTATGACCTCTGGTCTCATTTCACAGCAACATCATCTTCTGGTATCTCTGGGAAGACCCCCATTGCAGTTTGGAAGTTTTCCTCCGGCCCTGGATGGTGACTTCCCTGTTCATTCGCTTTCTCTTCCCTCCCTGCCTCCATCTCTGCCTCCCACCTTTTTTTGTTTCTGTAACTATCAGGTGGTCCTTGACCATCAAACATGTTTAAGAATGAGACACAGAGCCGGGCGGTGGTGGCACACGCCTTTAATCCCAGCACTCAGGAGGCAGAGTCAGGAGGATCTCTGTGAGTCTGAGGCCAGCCTGGTCTACAGAGCGAGATCCAGGACAGGCACCAAAGCTACACAGAGAAACCCTGTCTCAAAAATCAAAAAAAAAAAAAAAAAAAAAAAAAAAAAAAAAAAAAAAAGAGTGAGACACAGTCGGGCATGGTAGGACAGCAATCTCTGCACCAGAGATTGGCAAGGGGATCTCAAGTTCAAAGCCTGGACTATATTTTGAAAAACCTTGTAAAAAAAAAAAGAAAAGAAAGAAAGATAAAAAGCCAAAGATCAGTGCCTATGGCCACTTCCTCCCATTAAAGCTAAAGACTTCCATGAGCCTTCAGGTAGCTCTTGTTAGCATTTGTCACATGCCATGCTGCCCATTTCTGACTGGCCATCCAGTTCTTGACATACTTCCCATTTGAAGTCCATAGGCCTCTCCTTTCCCCAGGACTCACACTGCCTTCTATGAGGCAGGCAGAGCCTTCTAGCGTGTACCCCAGGCACCGCCAGCCCACATCCACATTTCTACCAGCCCACAGCCACACTTCTACCAGCCCACAGCCACACTTCTACCAGCCCACATCCACACTTCTACCAGCCCACAGCCACACTTCTACCAGCCCACAGCCACACTTCTACCAGCCCACAGCCACACTTCTACCAGCCCACAGCCACACTTCTACCAGCCCACAGCCACACTTCTTCCAGCCCACAGCCACACTTCTGCCAGCCCACAGCCACACTTCTACCAGCTTAACCAAGTACTGTCATCAGGGACTAATCCACAGCAAAGAGGGCCACCCTGGACCTGTAGTGTCTCCCAAGAAACCTTCAAAGTGAGCAGGTCGGAGATGGGTCACATCCCTGGACTGGTCACTTTCATGTTCCTGTGTCAGAAACTCCATAATTAGCCAAGAAGAGAGACATGTGTGGCTGTTATGTGTGCAACCATACCCAAGCAAGATGAGGAAGGCACACCTAACCGACACCGGCCCACATGCCTCCCCAAGCAGGACACAGATGGAACATCTGACCCCACACATCTGGGTGTGCCATCCAGTCCTTGAGGCTGGCTGATCCCTGGCCTGCTACTACCATTTCCTCATAAAGAAAATGAGACCCCATCCAGCTGTGATTTGATAGTGTCTGCTATGTGTGGTTGATGTCCTTGGGAGGCCTGCTCTTTTCTAAGGGGAGACAGAGGAAGGGTGGATCTGGGGGAGAGAGGAGATTAGGGTGAGACTGAGGGGGAAGGGGAAACTGCAGTCTGGATGTAATATATGAGAAGAAGAAAAAAAGAAAGAAAGAAAGAAAATGAGACCCAATGAATCCCCCAGCAGAAAGGTGTCCTTCAGCAGGAAATGAATTATTGTATGCAAAACCACCTCCGTCAGATAAGCAGTAGACATGCCATGCCCCTGCAGAGGCATGATCCAAAGCCTCAGGATCTAGTCTCAGCTGAGCCCAGATTCTGTACAGAAGCAACGAAAGCAGGGGCATATGTCAGGTGCAGTGATATGTGCCCGCGGTCCCAGCTACTTGGCGGGTGGGGGTGGGGGTGGGGTGGTGCAGCAGGTGGATTTGGAGCACCCTGAGGGACATTGCAAAACTCTTTCATGGAAAGTGGGTGGGGCCTCTCTGGGAAAGTCCCTCCCATTGTCTGGAAAGGCCGCAGACATGGTGCCAGGTGCTGGGGGGAAGTATCCGTGTGTGGCTCTGCAGTGGTAAGAGGCTGCGAAGAGTAGGGCGTATCAGGACTCACCTCTGCAAGCCCAGAGCAGACCCAGGGCACAGCAATGCACCCTGCACCAGGTGAGGGCTTTGCACCTGGGCAGGCATAGGCTCCTTCCCAGGCCAGGCTGGAGACAAGCATCAAACACCCCAAGTCTCACTCAAGCCAAGAAAAGCATTGCTATTCCAGTAGGTCAATTCCAGTGAACACTTCCCCGTAGGTGTCCTCTGTTCCCAGGGACAGATAATGTCCCCATCTTTCAGAAGCCAGACTCTGAGCACTCGGGGTTTTTCTATGCCTGAATTAGGCTTTAAGCGGGCTTTAAGCGTGAGAACAATTCTCATGAAGGGAATTCCCACCCTTCCCCTGAAAAAACCTTGAAGTGCCTAGAAACAAAGTCATAGGTGGGGGTTGAAACTTGGGGAGCTGCCGAACCACATAGGAGGGGATGGATTCTCTTGTAGCCTTGTAAAGCTGATACGTTTTTCTGTTGCCCATGCCCATGATGACACCCTGGCTCTGGCCTGGCCTGACCATGCTCTGACAAGTCCCTGGAGTCCCAGGGACTCAGGATTCAGATTTCCACATACCTCCTTCCATCTCTTTACTAGAATCCTGCCCTCCTTTTACATACCCTCAGGCGACCTGCCTTTTCCCAGGCTTCTCTCTCCCCCAGTCATAGGTGGCCCTAAGCACCACTTCCTTTAGAAAAAAAGGTTGTTCTGAAATATCCCAGACACATGAAAAATCAAATAATTGAATATGACACCTGCAGACATACAACCACAGCATAAATGAGAATCGGTTCTCTAGCCCCAGGCCCCGCCCCTTCTGTGTCAACACATTAGCACCCTCTTCTATTCTTCCTAGAAGTTCACCAAGATTCCCACACAGCAGGTCAGAGGAGAGCTGAGAGCTGGAGGCACTTCCTTACCTCACTAGGGCATTGGACCCCTCTGTAAGTGCCCAGGAATGGGGGCGGGAGGAAACTTTGCCCTCCACTTAGACACAAGTAGGCAGTGCTGGAGTCTAGGGGACCCACCTGTGCAGCAGTGTGGACTGCTGAGACCCAGAAGGCTGAGCAGTGTTTACAGAGGCAGAGAGACCATTCAGGACATTGCAGGTGAGAGAGGCAAAACAGGAGACCCTGCCTGGCTTGGGCAGAGAAAGGAGCTGGGCGAGGAGTAGGTGTTGGATGAGATTAGCTGCACTGGAGCCAGTGGGACCCTCAGTCAGGCCCTCAGTGGTGGAGGGTGTGTCCCTCCAGGAGCCCTTGGTGACTGACTGCTTCCTTCCATCTCTCCCTGCTCCTGCCAAGCACAGGCCTTGGAAGGGGACAGAGGACGGTTGACATCAGCACTGCATGGTTAGCATGGAACATGACTTGCTGGATACCCTCTGGTGGCAGCGGAGTGGAGACTAGAGACGGAATCATCAGGATGAACGAGTGACAGAAGCCAGCTGACAGAAAAGACTGGAGCGCCTCCTCACCATGTAATGAATGGAGCAAGTGCCAGCCAAGTCCAGGCTGTACAAGCCTGAGAAGGGCCGGTGGAGCATGAATGGCTTCTACATCTCAGGGATTTCCCCTGTCTCAGTAGCCCGCTTCCACCTCCAGAGTGCCTCACTTTCCCTTTCTTAATAAACTGATTCTATTTCTATCTCTAAGCATGTGTTGCTGGTGCGATCCTTTGTCATAGACTTGGAACCCTCTAAACTCAGATCTGTGGCCCAGTTCTAGACATAGCCTTCCGTTGCTTCTCTTTATCTCTTTTTCAGATATGGATCAAAAGCCTAAACATGCTTTCCCTGAGACTCTGGACTTTCTCACTGTTTTTCTGAGCTCCAGCCTGTTTTTAAAAGGCATGATTTTCTCTCCCTCTCTCTCTTCCTGGAGGATGCTGGGATTTCCAGCCTGCCTGCCCTGTTGCTTTTCTCCCAAACTCTAATAAAATTGTTCTCAAGCTTCCCTTGGTGTCCGTTTCTAAATTCTCTTATCAACAAGACTAAGAACTCAAAACAGAACCTGGTTCCTCCAGTAGCACTCTCTCCTGCAGCCTCTGCCCCCAGAAGATCAAGGGTATTCAATGACCTGGAGTTCCATGGGGTTGGCACCTACATTTCAAGAAAGAGTAGGAAATTCAAGGATAGAATAACACCTTCCTTACATCCATAGGGGTCTGCAGACTGCCCCTAAGTCTGCCAAAGTCTATGCCCATTTGGTCTTTTATGTTGCCAGGCCCCACCCTTAGTATGTCTGCCTATGACCCTTCAGCAGACCATGGAGGACTGTCAAGCCCTTTGAGAGCAAGATTTAGAAAGACCAGATACGTGGCTGGCACCTCTGTCTATGCCCAGGACACCTTTACAGCATTCCTGCCATATCCCCAGGCTCGTGTGTTTGAACACTTGGTCCCCAGCTGATGCCACTATTTGGGAAGGTTGTGGATGGGAACTTTGGAACACGGATCCTAGCTGACAGAGGCTTCCAAGTGCAACCTTGAAGGATAGCTCACCTCTGATGCCAGATAAGCTATCTGCTTCTTGACTGGTGTCGTGTGACAAGCTGCCACTATAAGCTCTGGTCACCACGAGTGGACGCATTCCGGCCGCCATGCCTTCCCCGCCATGATGGGCTGTAACGCCATGGCACTCAGCCAAAGTAAATGTCTCCTTCCTTGCATTGTCTTTGTCAAGAATCTTGTCATAGCAATAAGGATAATAACTAATACAAGTAGTAACAAACACATGGAAGATAAAACTGGAAAAAAATGCCACTTTTTATCACATTCTCTTAGTAAACACCCAAGGAATAAATCCAATGAATATGGGCACAGCTTTCACTGAGAAATACAAAACAATACTGTGATAAATCAATGACTTAAATAAATGATGGAATTATAATTTCACAGGCTGAAAGTGGTGATAATATGTCTACTTCCTCCAATCTGATCTGTAGCTTCAGTGCAATGCTTATCAAAACCCCAGATTTATGCCAGGGTGTATGTGCATGTGTCTGCACATGTGTGGAGGGTCTGACACGTGATTCTAAAATTATATGACAATTCAAAGGAGATAGGCTACGTAAGGTGATAACAAAGAATGGAGCTGACATGACCAGATGACAATACTTCTGCCATAAAGCTACAGAATGGGCAGAGTGATATGGGTTCAGGGACAGACAAGGGACCTCTGAAAGAAGACACAGAAATAGACACATTCATGGTGACTTAGAATGAAGGCTCCACCACACTCCAGCGGGAAAGGATGGGTTTGCAGTGAGCAGTGCTGAGCCAGTTGGATATCTACATTAAACACTGAGCTCTACTTTATGCTAAAGAAAAATTAATTTGAGAGGCAATGTAAGCCTAAACAAGATAATAAAGCTGTAAGAGAAACCTTGGAGAATATATCCAAGACCTTGAACGGGAGAGAATGTCCCTTAGCGGCCCAGAAAAAGCATTAGCTATCAGCGAAAAGACTGATAAATTAGGCTTCATTTAAATTAAGAATGTCTGTTCATTAAAAGACAAGATAAAAAAAAAAAGAAAAGAAAACCAGGCAGTGAGAAAATGTTGAACTCATCCAGATATACCAAGAAAGACGACAAACAGCCATTGATTTAAAAACAGGGAATGTCTGAATAGGCTTTTCACAAAAGAGGATAGCAGAGTGCCCCATAAACACACAACTGTGCAGATGCAAAACAGCGGGGCCACAGTGACATAGCACACTGTGGCCAAAAAAGCAAAATGAAGTATCCAGGCTGGTGAAGGTGTGCAGCACCTGGGACACTCCAACTCCCAGGAAGAGTGTCAATCAACACACCTACTTCAAAGAGTATTTGGCATCCCATATAGAAGCCATAGAGATTTGTACCACATACAACCCAGCAAATCCACACCTAAGTATGAAGCAACAGGAAAGATATTTATGTACACACACAAGAAAACCATCAGTAAATGTCTTCACAGGAGCTTTTAGCAGAAGAGTCTTGAGTGAGATGTGATTCAAATGTCCATCAACAATAGAACTGTCAAAAAAAAAATGTGTCATGGTCACACACCATGAATCCTGTAGTAAGAAGAGTGAGCCCCGGAATGGTCTACAGTGTGTATATATATATGTCTCAGAGGTGTGTTGTCAGGGAAATACAAAACAGATGAATATGATGGGACCCCACTTATACCATGTTCAAAACAGAAGCCATTGTCTTGTAAAGAAGTCAGGATAGTCACTATGGAGAGGGGATTGACTTCTAAGAGGCAAGAGGGAGCTGTCTGGAATGGCAAGTCCAATTTAGAACATGGTTATCGTTTGATTCTGAGAATGTTTATCTATGTACAAATTCAGCGTGCTAAACATTGAAGATTTGGACACTTTATCAAAAAGGTGTATATGTTGGAGGGTATAATGAGGAGAGACCGGGTCACAATTAGGGACAGGATAGACAAACACCACACAAGCAGATTTTAATAAGGGTAGACAGCTGGCCTCCATGGCCTGCCTTGTGCTCAGGAGTCTCGGAACAGAACAGAATTCTAATCACAAGGCTAATGCCCAAGGGGCAGCTCCCCAAACAGTACGGCGACTTCACCAGTATCTACCCACTCTGAGGTGACAGAGAGGGGAGAGTGGGGTCCCTGGGCCATGGTGCTAAACTGCCTCCATAGGGACCCGACCACAGACAGACACTGGGGACCACAGCGGTCTGTCCCTGCTTTGCAGCAAGTTTGGACTCCAGTAGAAGAAACTGGTGACGTGAATTTTACTTTCCTTTTAAAAAACTGAGATGTACAGACTCGGTTACCTCAACTTCTTATTCCCCAAGAGATAGGGGCAGGGACACATCTCTGCTGACCCCTGGCCTGGGTGGGGCCCTACTGAGCTGCGGCTTTGTAGCTTGTTTAACTTACAAGCTCCTGAACATCTCCACCAACTCCAGGCTGAATGTGTCAATTGCCCCCGCAGAGTTTGGTCAGCGCTTCTCATTCGGCCACGTTCTGGTTCTTGGCCGGCTCTGGAGACCCTGTTGACCTTAGCTCACCCACCTCATTTTAAGACTTGAGGTTGAAAAAGGATCACTTCCTGTGCCACTTCCTTATTTGGTCTTCCCTCCCCATTTCATGTGTGATTTACTGACACTTGTTTGCCTGCAGCAATCTGGCAGTCTGGCTTTCCTCTCCCACCCCTGTGTCTTCCGTTAGGGCGGCTTTGTAGTCTGTTTGGATGTGCTCTCCATCTGTCCTGTGAGCAGTGTTGCGGCGCTCCACATTATACTGTTTAAAAATAAAGTCGGAAAAGTAACAATCAAATAGATGACAGCCTGCAAAAACAGCAGCTGTTGCCCATACGGAAAAATTTAAAACATCCCCTGGATGTATTTCTAGAGAGATGGATATTATGGAGCAAGAAGGAAGAGACCCCAGCCAATGGGGATCGTTCAATGCTCTCTGATGCAGAGGTGGGTAGTGGATGCTCCAGGCACCTCTGACTGGAAATATGAATGAGCAAGTGAAAAGAGGCCTCAGAAGCATCCGGTCTCTGGAGCCTCTAAGTTTTACATCTTGACCAGAGAGCAAGTCAACTGCAAATCAAGCCACCAGGTCCTGATGTCAATGTCAGAAAGCACACAAGTTGTACATGGATTCTGCCAGTTGACTAGCTTAAAGCAGCCAATCTAACAAAACACAACATGCTGAAAGATCACAGTGACATTTATTTAAAACATCAAAGTCACATGTCACCAGAAGCATAGTGGGTCTCTTCAAACTTTAAAATATTTGTTTCGATCGGTACCATCAAGAAGGTGAGAGGCAGCCAGCCTGGCCACTCCCACCTATAAGCCTTGAACTTGGGATGCAGAGGTAGGCATTCAGGCCAGTCTGAGCTGCATAAGAAAGATGCTATGAAAAAGACAGGAAGAGAGCTGGAGAGACAGCCTGGTAAGTAGAGCACTTGTTCTGTAAGCATGAGGATCCATGTTTAGATGCCCAGCACCTATGTAATGTAAATGTACATTGTTTAGGCAATGTAAGCCTAAACAAGATAATAAGAGAAACCTTGGAGAATATATCCAAAGCTAGAAATGGGCATGTAAGCACCCATAACCCTGGCACGGTGGGGAGGGCAAAGGCAGGAGGATTGCCAGGGCTTGCTGGCTGCCAGTACAGCCAAAAGTCCAAATGACAAGTTTCAGGTTCATTGAAAGAGCCTGTCTCCAGAAAATAAGGTGGGGAATGATAAAGTAGGACCCCCAATGTCTTCCTCTGGCTTCCACATCCTGCATATACAACACATCATACATTCATACACACATGCACACTGAATACATAGATTTTTTTTTCCCCAGAGCTGAATACCAAATCCAGGGCCTTGTGCTTGCTAGGCAAGCGCTCTACCACTGAGCTAAATCCCCAACCTCAGATTTTTTTTTTAAGGAAAGAAAGGAGGCAGAGAAGGAAACAGCCTTCAGAATAGGAGATCATGAAGACAATCCAACTTTTCAACATGGTAAAGAATTTGAAGCCAGGAGGTGGTGGCACATGCCTTTAATCCCAGCACTTGGGAGGCAGAGGCAGGTGAATTTCTATCAGTTTGAGGGCAGCCTGGGCTACAGAGTGAGTTCCAGGAAAGGTGAAAAGCTACACAGAGAAACCCTGTCTCAAGAAAAAAAAAAGAATTTGAATAGCTATTTCTTCAAAAAAGCCAGCAAATACATAGGAAGCTGCTTAACATCATTTGGCACCAAGATAATGGAAACTAAACCCACAGTGAGCTGCCCCATGCACCCATTAAGAAATCTAGGATCACTGGGCGGTGGTGGCACATGCTTTTAATCCCAGCACTCAGGAGGCAGAGCCAGGTGGATCTCTGTGAGTTTGAGGCCAGCCTGATCTACAGAGCAAGATCCAAGACAGGCACCAAAACTACACAGAGAAACCCTGTCTGGAAAAACCAAAATCAAAACCAAAACCAAGACAAAAACAAAAACAAAAAAAGATATCTAGAATCTACAAGTCAGTGAATAGCAAAAGTGGACAAAGTAGAGAAATTGGAGCCCTCATACACTGCTGGTGGGACTATAAAATGGCATGGTCACTGTCAAAGATAGTCTGATGGGTACCCAGGAGTACAGTGCTACACCTAGCATACATGAAGACCTGGGTTAAACACAGAGTCATCACATGATTCAGTGACTGAAGATAGAAATACCCCCAAAGGAATTATATGTCTACATGTAAACTTGTATATACTTATCACAACAACACTGAAGATAGCAAAAAGTGATAAATAAAATTTAAAAATTTCATACAATGAAAATTGTCTAGCCATAAAATTAAAACTTGGAACATACTACAACATAGATGTACCTGAAACATCACACAGAATGAAAAAGTCAATCACAAGAGGCCATATGCTATATAATTTTATTTATATGAATTATCTAGAATAGGCAAATCTAGAGGGGCAAAAAGTAAAATAAATGGTTGTCAAGGCTAGGAGGAGAGGGGAATGGGAAATGGTTTCTGTCAAGAATGGGGTGTGTTTGGGAATGTCTCAAATGTTCTGGAATTAGATAATGTCAGTTGTCTAATTCTATGAATGCACTAAAAAGCTATTAAATTATATGTTTTAGGTGGGCAGATTGCACACCATGTACTATTGTGGAATATTTGTTTACACTGTAAAGATGTGTCTCTGCCTAAAACACCTTCTGATTGGTTTAACAAAGAGCTAAATGGCCAATAGCTGGACAGGGCCGAATAGATGGGACTTCCAGGGAAAGAGAGGAACTCAGGGAGATGAATTTAGGTGGCTGGAGATGCCAGAAGACACTAAAGAAGTTGGACAATGGTACAGAGGAGAGGTAACCAAGTCATGTGGCAGAACATAGTATTAATAAAAACAGGTTAATTAAGTTATAAGAGCTAGTTGGGGAAAAGCCTAAGCTAAAGCCAAGCTTTCATAATTAATAACAAATGTCCATGTTGTTATTTGCAGGCTGGTGGTCCCTGATGAGAAAGTACTACTACACTTGGTGCTCCAATGTGTGGCATGATCACGTGGATAGAGAAGTCACACCATCCAGTGCCATTGCAGTAGCGACTTGGGCCTCTCCATGAGCACTGACAACAATCAGCTGCTGTTGGCTCAGCAACTTCCCAGAGCTGGGGCAGTAAATGTGGCTCCCACTAGTACCTGCTGGCATGAAGTTAGGCTCTTGGGAAACCAAGGGGGGTGGGCAGAGACAAACACCAAAGTCATGCAGCGAAGGGCCTAGTAGCCACCTAGCAGTTTAAGCTTTGTCTCACATAGTCAGAGAACGTTGCAGGCTCTTAGTAAAGCCAGGTCCAGGCCAAGAAAGCCTCTGAACAGGTTACAGTGTGCTTAAAAACATGCTTAGGTACTGAAGGAAAAAAATGGGTATAGACAGTTATAATAAATAAATAAATAAATAAATAAATAGTTTAAAACAATGAAGTCTTTAAAGAAACAGTAAAGTAATATAAAAAAAAAATAATAAGCCACATAGGATGGGAAATACACAGGACGCCTGGATCCTGTATGTTGCTTTGTTGATTTTAAATTTTTTGGATGTTGATGAGCAAAGGGTAAATGCTGAGAGACATTGGGTTGTAGAAAAAAAACTGCTAAATTTAACAAACCTATATATTTTAAAAATGTCTTAACTTCAGAATGGAAGCCAAAAAATGTGTTGCATTTGGACAGAGATAATGCCTTTGTTTCTACAGGAAACAAAAGCTATGGATGTCTTCAAAATTAATAAAGATCAGATTCAATTAGGGGAGACCTTCTGAAAATCTTGAATACAAATCAGAAGGAAGAAACCAAAAAATAAAATAAAATAAAAAAAACTACAAGATGGGTTACATATATACTGATCCCTAGACATGGGAACAGCTGAAACTGGGTGAAACATGATAAATCTTATTGGTTACAGAGGCCTCATGAGAGTTTGGTTGGATATACAGTCCAAACAGACTTATAAAGTTGACAGATGCTTTTTTCTGCTCAACATAAAACAGAAAATCATCTTTAACTGATTTATGCACACTGCACATTCCATACTTGTGTTAATATAGATATGTTACTTTTTAAATTTTTATGGTTTCAGAACAAAGAACCAGACACCAATGAAGACAAGTAGCCTAGGTAATCCAGCCTCTCAAAATACTTCTATTACAGTTTCCTCAAAAATCTGCATCCAGAACAAATTCAAAGGGTCCAGCCTCACAGACTATTCTCACCAGGACTTCAGATAAGTCCTACACTTTCCGATTACACAGAGACTGGACAACAAATGATACAACTAGCTCCCCTAAGACCTGACCATTATCTCAATTTTCTCAGCGTCCCCTAAAGATGCTGTTGTCCCCAGACAACAGGAAGCAGTCTAGAGAACATGACACCCACATTCCCAAGAGATGGGGTGGGTGATTTTGGTAATTTGATGAATTGTGGATGTTTATCATCATTTGGGGGGGGAGTTGGTTGAAAGTTATTATTGGTCATGTTCAGGGAAGAAACTAAGCAAAGGAGATTAAATTAAGAGATCTCTTTCTAAAAACGGGGGGGGGATATAGGAATGATAGGATTAAAGGGTAGAATATCAAATCTACTTTTAAAATAAAAAAGCAACTACTAGTCTTAAATATTTTACATTGGTATGGATTTTTACATATTGATACAAATTTAAGGTTTTATTTTAACTAACTGTATACATGTTTCTACTCTTGTTTAATGTGTTTTTCCTATCCAGCTCATTTTAAAATGTAATATAAAGTTCTAGTCCTTAAATACAATTATTACAGACTGTTTATGATAATTTAAAAATATAGGTATATATATGTATATAGTTATATATATTGTTTATATATACATACATAAACACACACATACACACACACATATATGTATAAAACAATCAAACTTGTAGTCATCTTAGGTATGTTTTCGAGGTCAGAGATATATTTTAGATAGATAGATGGTCTTCAAACACTTCAGAGACCTACAGGATATGACATTTAAGATGTTTTAATAACATAAGGGTTTTCATGACAGTGAGATATGTTTGCTTCTGACATCACTAATCTACTTCAAAAAAGGATGATGGGCATTGAGGAACCTCCATATGGAGCTTGCTTCTATTTGTGACAAAGTTAGCCACTGGACAAAGAAATTGTCCTTGACAAATTAGACAAACAGGACACAAAAGAAGGCAACTGCCAAACTTTGCCAAGACAAGGTAAGACAGTCCTTCACATTTCTGCCTCACAGAAAAGTCTGTCAGATATTCTAAGCCCATAGGCCAGAGATAGATGCCCCAATGTTGCAAAGCAACCTTGGGTGATTGTCCAGGCAGCTAGCTGTTTCTGTCATTTCTATAGTTTGGGAAGTTATTTGCTCTACCCTTCCTGTTTACTCAGGTAATATTGTATCTTTCTTGGGTCTCTGATGGGGTTGAAGACTAGATAATTATACCATTTCCTTTGTTACCAAATTCAAAAAAGAAACTTACAAAAAAAAAAGATGTAAAGCTTACAAAAGTTGAGAGACATAAAAGCTTAAGCTGTTTATCTAATAAAATGTTTTATGGTCTAAAAAGATATTTTTAGGTTGGTAATACATGTTATGATAGAAAGTGGTTTAGATATAAAACTTTGGATTCATCAAGATAGGATAGATAATAGAGTATTTTCTCTGAATATGCCAAATACAAATGGACTAGAAATTGTGAATGTAATTCTTACCTGATAATTGTTCTTATTGTATATAGTTTTACTGTGTTCGAGTTAAAACTTTTCCTTTTTAGACAAAAAGGGGGAAATGTTGTGGAATATTTGTTTACACTGTCAAGATATGTCTCTGCCTAAGACACTTTCTGATTGGTTTAATATAGAACTAAATGGCCAATAGCTAGGCAGGAGAGAACAGGCAGGACTTCCAGGGAAAGAGTAGAACTCAGGGAGATGAATCTAGGCACATGGAGATGCCAGAAGACACTGAAGAAGTTGGACATATAGTACAGAGGAGAGGTAACCAAGCCACATGGTAGAATATTGTTGTGAAATATTATTTTAACTAGGCAAAGATGTGTTACATTTGTTTCTGCTGCCTTTGTTAAGATGCGTTATATTTGTTTGTGCTGCCTTTGTTAATGATGTAAAGATGTGTTACATTTGTTTGTGCTGTATTTGTTTAATTATGTAACGATGTATTGCATTTGTTTCATCTTGCCTGTCTAAGGCACTTGATTGGTTTAGTAAAAAGCTGAACAGCCAATAGGTAGGTAGGAGAGGGACAGGTGGGGCTGGTGGGCAGAGAGAATAAGTAGGAGGAGAAATCTAGGCTTGAGAGAGAAGAAGGAGTAGAGAACGAGGGGGAAGGAAAGGGACACTCCCGGAACCAGGCAGCTGACAGACAGACAGACATGAGAAGCAGGGAAGTAGGAGGGGGAGAGAGAGAGAGAGAGAGAGAGAGAGAGAGAGAGAGAGAGAGAGAGAGAGAGAGAATGCTCCAAGGTAAAACATAGATGAAGAGAAACAGGTTAAGTTATAAGAGCTAACAAGAAAAGAACTTAAACTAAGGCTGAGCATTTATTACTAATAATAAGTCCCCTTTGATTTGGGAGCTGGTTGGTGGCCCCAAAGAAAGGATTCTATAGAACGTAGATTAATAAAAACAGGTTAATTAAGTTATAAGAGCTAATTGGGGAAAGCCTAAGCTAAGGCCAAGCATTCCTAATTAATAATAATTCTCTGTGTCATTATTTGCAGGCTGGCAGTCCCAGATGAAAAAGTACTACTGTATCGAGATGTATCTCAACTGAGCCATTTAAGAAAAAAAACTTGTAGAAGATTAGATCCCAGTGAGAGAGACTTTCTAGCATTCATGAAGTCCTGGGTTAGCACAGAAAATTAAGTAAATAATGGGTGGGTGTGGTGGGTCATACCTATAATCCCAACACTGGGAGATTGAAGCAAGAGAATTACTGTGAGTTTAGGGCCAATCTGTGCTACAGATTGAAACCATCTCTTGACTCACTTTCACAGAAATAAATAAATAAATCTATGAAGTTCATACAGAGAGACCAAAAATAATCAACTCAGTATTGAAGAAAGTAAAGTTATTGGGGGACTGAAACTATCCAACTTTAAGTCTTGCTATAAAATTAGTGATATTGATAAAGTTAAGGCAGTGTGATATCGATGAGACCATTGGCAGATAGATCAGTGGAACAGAGAGCTTAGAAACAGGTACACTTAAATGAACTGTTTTTGACAAAAGAGCCAAGGCAATACAATACAGAAACAGAGCTCGTCAGCAAGTGATGCTGAGGATAACTCTAGACGTGGAGCTTACAATCTTCCCCAAAACTGAAAGAGATCCTAGGCATGAAAGCAACATGTAAGATCATAAAACTGCACAGGATAACAGAGAAAACTGTGATGAACTTGGGTATAGCTGTGACGTCTCCTTACAGTACCAAAGGTTTCGACACGTAAAGGAAATGACTGAGAAGGTGAAGTTCAAATGAAAACCGAACACCACCTCCACATGATTGAGAAGATGAGCTACAGACTGGAAGAAAGTGGCGTAATGACATTTTGATAAAGATTGCTATCCAACATGCACAAAGAATCCTTAAAAGTCCACAATAAGAAATTAACAATCCAATAAAAACAGGCAAAAGACATGAAGAAACACCTCGTCAAGGAGGAAATGCAGATGGTAAGCATGTTAGTCAGCTTTCCCTCACTGTGACAAATCACAAGAGAAGCAATGTAAAAGGAGAAAAATTTATTTTGACTCATGTGTTTAGTCCATGGTCACGTGGCTCTATTGCTTCTGGGTCTGTGGTGAGGCTGATCTCCACAATGAAGAGCCGATGGTGGGGCAACGCAGCTCACCCCATGACAGTCTAGGAGGGAAGGGGCGGGGAGGGAGGCGAGCCTGCAAGAGTGTGCACATGTACTGGGCATACCCCTGGTGACCTATTTCCTCCAACTACACCCTGCTTCCTACAGTTTCTGCCACCCATCAAGGGCCCACTCCACTATGAATCCATTGATAGATGAACCCAATGATAAGGTTAGAGCCCTCGTGATCCAGGGACCCTACTTTTGAACACTGCTGCATTGGGGAACAAACCTTCAACACATGAGTTTTAATAGAACATTCCAAATCCAAATTATAACTCAAGAAAGCATATGAAAAAGATGCACAACACCATATGCCACTAGAGAACTAGAAATCAAAACAAAAATGAAGTGTAACACAGACACACAGACATGGCGTCAAATCAAAGCACTCACAATGTGGAATCATGGTGAGGATGTGGAACAATGCAGACTGTCATCTGCTGCAGGCAAGAATGCAAAATGGAGGCCTGGCGGGGGTGGAGGGGGTTCAGTCAGGAAGGAGGCTGCCACACAAGCGTGAGGATCTGATTTTGGAATCTCAGCATCCACATAAAAGTCAGGCACAGTTGTCCGTGTCTGTAATCCCATTGCTAGGAGGGCAGAAAGAGGTGGAACTCTGGATATCACTATGACATCTAGCCAAACCAGCGGGCTCCAGGTTCAGCAAGAGACCCTGTCTCAAAGAATAAGGTGGAGAATGATCAAGAAAGACACCAACACCAACTTTTGTCCTTTATACACACATGAATGCCCATCTGTACGCACAGTGCACATTTCCACATGAACACCTACATATAACCACACACACATGAATGGAAAATGACAAAATCACTTTGAAAGTTTGGCAGTTCCTCGTTAAACTAAATACTCTTTTATTATATGAGTCAGCTCATTTATGCAGATAACCAAAAACTTACATACACATACAAATCTGCACATGAACATTTTAGCAACTTATTTATAACTTCCAAACTTGGAAGTAACCAAGATGTCCTTCAGTAGATGAAGGGGACTAAGCTATAAGACATATAGATAGTAGAATATTATAGAGTGCTGAAAAGAAGTGAGCTAGGAAGCCATGAAAAAACATGCAGGAAACTTCACGGGTATTGCTAAGTGAAAGAAGCCAGTCTGAAAAGTCTTCACATGGTATGAGTCCAACTAAATGGCACTATGGGAAATGGAAAACTAAGGAGACAGTAAAAATGTTTGTAATTGGCAGGGGTTAGGGAAGGATGACTAGGTGAAGGCACTATGTATTTGTGATACTATAACAATACCATGATAGTGCATGTGTCTTAGCTTTTCTTTTGCTGTGATGAAACACCATGACCCAAAGCATCTTGGAGAGGAAGGAGTTTATTTCATTTTACAGCCTGAAGTCCATCACCCAGTGACATCAGAGGAAGGAACCCAAGGCAGGAACTTTGAGGCAAGAATTAATATAGAGGTCATGGAGGAGTGCCGTGTCCTGGCTTACTCCCCATGGTTTGCTCAACTTACTTTCTTATACCCTCCCAGGAGTGGCACCACCTACAATAAGCTGGGTTCCCCCTATTACCCCCACTAATCATCAATTGAGAAAATGCTCTACAGACTTGCCTACAGGGCAATCATAATGAGATATTTTCTCAATTAAGATCCCTTCTCTCCAGATAACCCTAGCTTGTTTCAAACACACTGTTCAAACTCATAGAATAGTCAACACACAGAATGTGCCCCAGTGTAGCCCATGGCTTTCAAGTAATGATGAAGTACCAACGTAGGCCCATTGATTGAAACATGTGCACTGTTTGATGGAGAGTGATGATGAGGGAGTGATGGGGGGTGGGGTGGGGGGAGGGTGTGAAGGCAGAAGATCTACGGAAAACTTCTGCACCTTCTGCTCAATTTTCCTATAAACATAAAAAGCGCACTCAAAAGATAAATTTTATTAATTTTTGTTTGTTTTTGTTTTTCAAGACAGGGTTTCTCTGTGTAGTTTTGGCACCTTTCCTGGATCTCACTCTGCAGACCAGGCTGGCCTTGATCTCACAGAGATCTGCCTGCTTCTGCCTCCCGTGTGCTGGGATTAAAGGCGTGCACCACCACTGCCCAGCAAATTTTATTAATTTTTAAAAGTCCAAGCCAAGAGACAAAATGGCCCAAGTAGGTTAATAATTAATGGCTGAGGGGCTGGTGCAAAGGACAGGCAGGAGGCCAGAGCAGAGTGTCACTGTGGACAAGGAGATCCTGCTGGGTCTTGAAGGGGTGAATTTGGAAAGGAGAGTTGATGCCAGAGAGGAGCAAAGGATCACAGGCCAAGTTCAAGGAATGTACCAATCTTCCTTGCTGCACCTCTAGGCTAGACCAACAGCAAGTGTGAGGGTGTCACAAGGACTCCCTTAAGACCTGGCTCAGACTTACGGGGGGTATCTTTCTCCCTCAGAAGACCAAGGGTACTTTTTGTTCCGCAATCCCCATGGTTTGTATACTCTGCTTGCCCACTGTTCTCAGAGGGCCCAGTTTCCCATTATCTAGAGAACATATTCCCTTCCCGGTGTCAAGGAGCCAGAGGGAGTGGGACACACTTGCCAGGCTCAGTGTGGTTCCAGTGGGGAGGAGCAGGAACAGTATCCAGGAGAAGGTAAAATGCTGCACAGAACATAACAGAACACGGGGTATGCCAAGCCAGCCACTCTTCCTGTTCTTAGGAGAGACTGGTGACATTGGGACAGAGGTCTGATCCTTTCTCAGCAGGAGGAGACAATTCTAAAGCTTTTGGAAAGGAATAAAGTTGATGTGATAGAGGAACAGAACACAGGTCAGGGCACTATACAGCCTGGACATGATTCCAAATGCCATTGTCCTCAGTCTTACAGGCTACATCATCATCACCATCACCATCACCATCATTATCAATTTATTTGTGTGTATGAGTGTTTTGCTTGCATGTATGTATGTATGTGCACTATGCACTTGCCTGATGCCCATGAAGGTCAGAAGAGGTTATCAAAGCCCCTGGGACTGGAGTTACAGATGGTTGTGAGTTACCATATGGGTTCTGAGAACTGAACCTGAGTCCTCTGCAAGAGCAACAAGTGCTCTTAACCACTGAGCCATCTTTCCAGCCCCCTAGGGGTTTTTAATTCCTGGCTACACAGCTGATTGTTTTTCTCATCCCCCAAGCCACTCAATGCCAAGAAACTAACTAGACCAGAACAGCAGGAGAATCCCAGTGGAACCCTAATTACTCCTTAGAATACAAAATGCCCTGGGGCAACACTGAGGTGGACCCAGTCTCCATTTTTCCTAGTATTGTAGCATTTATTTAAAAATCGATTTTCCAGGGCCGGAAAGATGGCCAGCAGTTAGAAACACTTACTGCTCTTGCAGTGGGCCCAGGTTTGATTCTTAGCACTCACCTCAAGGTCACAACTAATCTGTAATTCCAGATCCAGAGGACCTGACACCCTCCGGCCTCCACAGGCATGGAGCATACCCATGGTGCAAATAAACCCAGCCCTTCTCCTCTCTAGACCCATTCTTTCCCCCACACACCTTCCCTCTTGCTCACCCCCCTACACATGTATCTGTGCAGTTAAAGCTAGATTTTACAAATGAGATAAAATATGCAGTACCTGTCTTTCTTTCTCCCCCTCCAGCTGTATCTCCTGCCATCCCTTCCTTTACCCCTGCCCCCTCCCATCGTAGAGGAGATCCACTCTTGCTGTCCCTGGACGGCTTCTCCCACATGCATAGGGAGAGCAAATGGCTGCTATTGTATTTTCTCAATAACACCTCTATGTTTTTAGAACACCCTGCACTCATTAGCATGTCATTACTCTTAACAGAAACGAAGCAAACACTTTAACTTATGCCAAATCCCAAAAGAAAGCAGCGTATTTTAGTCAATAGTAAAGAGACAGGGTGCAAAACCATGTGCTTTAGCTGAATTTAGATGCCTATTTTCATTATGAAGTATATGTAGCAGGAAATTTTTATCATTTTAACCATTCTAAAGTATACTCTAAATTCTGTAGCATTAAGTGCATATAGATTGCTGTATAATCATCTCCTCTACCCATCTCTACAGCCTTTTACACCTTCCCAAACACACACACACACACACACACACACACACACACACACACACACACACTTAAAACTCAGAATGCCATATATATATGTATATATATATGTATTCATATATTCATATATATGAATTCAGTATAAAATGGGAGTTAATCTTCCTCAAGATCTGTGCTAAGCCCAATCCCAATCCCACAGTCCTGCTCACAGTCACTGCTTAATCTACTTTTTTTTTAAATGGATTTATTTACGTGTGTGTGTGTGTGTGTGTGTGTGTGTGTGTGTACACATGGAGGCTAGAAGAGGGCATAGGTGTCTCCCTCCATCACTCTCTGCTGATTCCTTTAGGCAGGGCCTCTCCCTGACTCTGGGGCTCCTGCCTTCTTGGGTAGGTTGGAAACCAAGTCCCAGTGATCCTCCTGTCTCTACCCCTTGGGAGCTGAGATTACAGGCATTCATAGGGATGCTCAGCTTGGCATATGCATGCTAGAAGCACGATTGTGGAGCAAGTATTCATAACTGCCGCCATCTCTCTCCAGCCCCCATCACTTGATCTTCATGTCAACAGGCCCCTAAAGACCTTCCAACAATCTCCATGAGTACAGGGTCTCCTGCACAGGACCTTCCACATCGAAGTCCCTAATCCGGATGAGGGAGCCTGGGATATAACTTCTCACATTTCCGTCTCACAAATGTAGCAGCCGTCTACTACCGGTGGCTTGTTGCATCAGGACCAGTTCTTAAGTTGCCATGCCAAAT